>NC_139344.1:58978406-59330906 GCF_055883805.1 Amblyomma maculatum
GCCAAACTTCTCGCCGATGAAGAGTTCCTTACGGAAGTTAAGACCGAGTTTGAAGATCGTCTGGCTATGCGATCAGTAAGTTTTGCAGCGGAATGGGACAGCTTCAAAGAGTGGGTGAAATTGAAATCCATAGAAAAGAGCAGTAAGGTGCGGCATAAAGAGATAGAAAATAAAAAGAATTGAATGAACAACTTCAGTTTTTTTTGAGCATGGAAAGTACTGTGCCAGGGCATTTCGCCAGTAAAATACGAGAGATTAAAAGGGAGCTGGAAACAATCGACAGCGAAAGATGCACAGCGGCTGTCATACGTGCAAGGGCTGAAAAATTTTGGGCTGGAGAAGTGCCGACAAAACGAGCCCTAGCAGACGAAAAAAGATACGCCTGCCAGAAAGAAATAAGGAGTATAAGGTATGCCGGCCATATCACTGAAGATGCTAAAGGTATTCAGCGTGCGGTAGCAGAGCACTTCGAAGAACTGCTTAGCGCTAAGCTTGAGACTGTAGGCGGCTTTCAAACAGATTTTCTAAGACTCATGCCTGCACTGGATGACGAAAGTAAAGCGCTCCTCAGTTCAGTTCAGTTCAGGCGTTCAGTCGTGTCCGACTCTTCGTGACCCTATGGACCATGTCACGCCACGCTTTCCGGTCTCTCACTATCTTCTTAACATCACATAGCTTCATCTGCAATGCCTCGAGAATGCCATCTAACCATCGCGTTCGCTGCCTACCCCTTCTCCGGCGACCCTCAACCTTTCCCAACATCAAATCTTTCTCCAGCGACTCCTCTCTTCTCATCAGATGACCAAAGTAGCTGAGCTTTAACTTTAGAATTTGACCCTCCAATGAGCAGTCAGGGTTTATGGTCGACAATATCGACTGATTTGATCTTCTGGCAGTCCAAGGAACTCTTAAGAGTCTTCGCCAGCACCACAATTCAAACGCGTCAATTCTTCGGCGGTCAGCCTTTTTCACAGTCCAACTCTCGCATCCATACATCACAACTGGAAAGACCATAGCACGGGTTATACGGATCTTGGTTGGCAGACTAATGTCTCTGCTCTTTACTAGGCGGTCAAGGCTAACCATTGCTCTCTTTCCCAGAAGCAGGCGTCTCCTAATTTCATGGCTGCAGTCTCCTTCCGAGGTAATCTTGGCGCCCAAGAACAGAAAATCTGTCACAGCTTCCACTTCTTGTCCATTGATGCTCCAGGACTTGATAGGGCAAGACGCCATGATCTTCGTCTTTTTAATGTTCAGTTTAAGCCCAAACTTCTCACTCTCTTCTTGTACGCGCATCAGAAGTCTCTTGAGATCCAATTCACTTTCTGCCATTAAAGTGGTATCATCCGCATATCTAAGGTTGTTGATGCGTTTTCCAGCGATCTTCACTCCAGCTGAAGACTCGTCCAGACCGGCCTTCCTCATGATGCACTCTGCATATAGGTTAAATAGGCAGGGCGACAGTATGCAGCCTTGCCTCACCCCTTTCTCAATCGGAAACCAATCAGTAAGACCATGCCCAGTTCTGACTGTGGCCTCTTGCCCTTCATAAAGGTTCCTGAGGAGACAGATGAGGTGAATTGGAACTCCCATCTCTTGGAGAGCTTGCCACAATCTGCTGTGATCTACGCAGTCAAACGCTTTCGCATAATCAATAAAGCAGAAGTAAATGGGTTTCTGGAACTCTCTTGCTTTTTCCATGATCCAGCGAAGGTTGGCAATTTGGTCTCTAGTTCCTCTGCCCTTGCGAAACCCAGCTTGCACGTCCGGAAGCTCCCGATTCACATACTGCTGCAGCCTACCTTGCAGGATTTTTAACATCACCTTGGTAGCATGCGAAATAAGCGCGATCGTGCGGTAGTTGGAACAATCTTTGGCACTGCCTTTCTTTGGAATGGGGATGTAAACTGACCTCCTCCAATCCTGTGGCCACTTCAGTGTTGTCCAAATCTTTTGACATAATGTATGCAGTGCGTTAACAGCGTCGTGGTTGAGGTTTTGAAGCAACTCAGCTGGAATACCATCAATTCCGCTAGCTTTGTTCTTAGCAAGGCTGGCTAAGGCCCATTCAACTTCACTCTTCAGGATGCCCGGCTCGAGATCAGTAATCACAACCGTCCTATGTTGGGTTTGCACATCCCGGTCCTTCTTGTACAGTTCTTCTGTGTATTCCTGCCACCTCTTCTTTATCTCTGAGGCTTCAGTGAGGTCCTTGCCTCGTTTGTCCTTTATCACGCCCAGCTTAGCACAGAAGCTTCCTTTGATATCTTTGATTGTCTTATACAGAGCTCTTGTGTTCCTTAATTGGCTGTTGTCCTCAACTGCTTGACACTGTATGTTCAAGAAGGCATTCTTATCTCTCCTTGCTATTTTCTGAAAATCCGCATTGAGAACCTTGTATCTTTCTCTTTCCCCCATACCTTTTGCCATCCTCCTTTCCTCAGCTATTTGCAAAGCCTCTTCAGATAACCAGTTTGCTTTTTTGCATTTCTTTTGCTTTGGAACTACCTTAGTAGCAACACCTTGTATTATATCACGAACATAGAAACACCGATAACGTTGCAGGAGATAGAAACTGCAATAGATGACCTGACACCTGGGAAAGCACCTGGGCCGGATGGTCTAAGCTCTGCCTTCTTTAAAACCTTTCAGCAGTATGCGGCTCAGTGTATGCTCGATGTAATCACTGAAGCTTATGAACGTAATACTGTTCCATTGTCTTTCGCTACATCGCACATTGTGCTAATACCCAAGACAGATGATCCAGAGAAACGACTGTTGGTGGGGTCATATCGACCGATTAGCCTCACCAATGTTGACTACAAGGTGTATATGAAGGTTTTAGCAAAAAGACTGCAAAGCGTAATAAAAAAACTGGTTGGGTCTCATCAAACGTGCGGCATCAAGGGTCGATCCATTGCCATGAATATACATGTCGCAAGAACCGTACTAGAATGTGTTGATGCACTCAGTGGTCAGATAGCCATGATGCAGTTAGATTTGGCGAAAGCCTTTGACCGTGTTTCTCAAGAAATACTTTTTTCCATTCTGGAGCATTCTAACCTTGGAAAAGTCATAGTGGAGGGTGTTAAAATGGTTTGCACGAACTGCACGACCCGTATTATAGTGAATGGTGAACTGATCGACTGACAGCATCGCAGTACGTTCATCGGTAAGGCAGGGCTGCCCGATCTCACCCCTGATTTTTGCACTGTATTTAGAGCCACTTTGCTTGGCTATCATTGATAGCGATCGCATTTTAGGGTTCAAGCTGCAATCAGCACACGTGAAAATGCTAGCATATGCTGATGACATAGCAGTGTTTTGAGCAAACTAGAAAGAGCATCTGTGAAGTTACGGGTGTCGTCCAAACATTTTGTGTTCAAACCGGATGTAGGATCAATTGGGAGAAAAGCTCTGGGTTTTGGCACGGTGATTGGGACGCGGCACCTGATTTCTTCTGTAAGCTGCGATGGTCCGCTCTCCCAACGCGATATCTAGGCGTGCCTTTAGATTGTTATCGAGATCCCAACGTGCACTGGATGGAAGAAACATCCAGAGCGAAAGAAAAAGCGGATGACTGGAAAGGAAGGCAACTCTCAATCTTTTCGCGCGCTTCTATTTGCAATGTTTTTCTTATTTCGAGGCTGTGGTACCTCATGAATGTGTTGTGTGTCTCACGAACCTCAATTCAGAAAATGCACCGCGTTTTTGTTGTTTTTATTTGGGCATCCACATTGGAAAAAACCGCCCGGACGAATTTGTTTATTTCTGTTAAAAGGGGCGGGCTTGGCCTTGCCCATTTGTTCTTGCGTCAAGTTGTTTCGCGATTTATATTCCTGCGCGATCAAAAAGATACATTTCTGAGAACTGTGATGCAAGTGCGATTGCAGAGGCTGCTCCCTGATTGGATTGTGTCATGTGAAAGCATGCCTGGTACTGTGACTGGCTACCTGCGCGAGGTTGTTTTTTCGTGCAAGTTGCTGGAAGTGCGGTTTTCTTTTGATTATCTTTTCAATGTTCCCAGAAAAAACTGTATAAAGATCTCATTGACGTGATGCTGCCGGTGCCTTTTTACCGGGCATTACACTGTGGAGGCCCAGGGCAGGACGTTTTGAAAAGAGTCAAGAAGATGCCCGTGAGGCCATCTGCTAAAACGTTCCTTTTCAAACTTCACTCTAATACGCTCCCTGTTAAAACCTGGCTGAATGAAAAAGGTATCTTCGTCTCATGGACAACAAATTGCCTGTTGTGCAAAAAAACGGAGACAATTGAGCACGTCTTCTTACAGTGTTGGGATGCTGTCTTTCTATGGGACGTCCTCCAAAGGACAATTAAAAAGGAACTTCCCCTAACTCCGTACGGTATCAGATTCCTTCCAGTGCAGAACGATGATGCACCTTATGATTAAATTATGCTTCTTGGCCTCCATAGTTTGTGGAAAACACGAATGCAGGTGCGTCACGCAGATATAAATACACGATCTTCGCGTGAAAACTTCAATCAAAGTGCGGTGTATATACGCGAAACTTTCAGGATGCAGCAGGATCCACCACAATGGCAATGTCTTTTTGATGACTTGGTGAACCTGAAAAGATTTTAGCCGCGTACGCGTTAGCTCAAGTGTAGTTGACGTGTTTTATCATGTGTATTTTTGTTTTGTGTTTCACGGCAATAAAGAAAAAAAAATCTCTGACAGCCGTGATCGTATTGTGGTTAGTCACTTGCGTTGTGTCCGCAATAACCCAGGTTCGAATCCTGGTCATGGCATTTTATTTTACTTCATTTTCCGATTTTTACAACCCTTCTCTTCGCTCTCTTTGTCCCTCCTCTGTGGTTTCGTGCTACTTGTCCAAGGTTCATTAGAACTAGATATCCTTGTCAACGGAGCTTTCCATTTGCACACCGTCCCTCCCGGACAGCCGTGATCGTATAGTGGTTAGTACCTTGCGTTGTGGCCGCAATAACCCAGGTTCGAATCCTGGTCACGGCATTTTATTTTACTTCATTTTCCGATTTTTACAACCCTTCTCTTCGCTCTCTTTGTCCCTCCTCTGTGGTTTCGTGCTACTTGTCCAAGGTTCATTAGAACTAGATATCCTTGTAAACGGCGCTTTCCATATGCACACCGTCCCTCCCGGACAGTCGTGATCGTATAGTGGTTAGTGCCTTGCGTTGTGGCCGCAATAACCCAGGTTTGAATCCTGGCCACGGCATTTTATTTTACTTCATTTTCCGATTTTTACAACCCTTCTCTTAGCTCTCTTTCTCCTTCCTCTGTGGTTTCGTGTTCCTTGTCTAAGGTTCTTTAGAACTAGATTGCCTTGTCAACTGCGCTTTCCATTTGCGCACCGTCCCTCTCGGACAGCCGTCATTCTGCTTCCGGCCACGCCAGTGAACGGACGCAGTATGCAGGGCTCCTCAGGAGCGGCTTCAGCGGCCATGTCAGGCCGCGGTAACAGGACTGCTGAACAGGATGGTACTTATCAAGTTGTTTTGCCTGCACTGCCAACAGGTCGGTTTGTTTTGAATACGGTTTTTTTGCACGCCGATATCAGGGCCCGCCCTTACCGGGTGGAAGATATCCGCGACGCGTTGGCACAGCATTCGCTGATCCCCGATGTTGTTGCGATGGGGGCGTATCGGATGAGCCACGTCTGGGCTGTCACTCTCAAGGATCCTGAAGCGGTGACCAAGCTTATTAGTGTCGGTGAGTTGTGTGTGAATAACGGTCGCTGCTTGGTAATTGACCCGGCCAACCAGGACATGCGACTGAAACTTCACTGGCTTTTACACAACGTGCCAGACGAGGATGTGCGTGCTGCCTTTACGCCGTATGGAAAGGTGTTGGAAGTTACAAGGGAGCGCTCGCGTGTGAAAGGTATGGTAGAAAAAGGCTCGACTACTAGACTTGTCACGCTTAAGTTGAAAGCTGGCGTGAAGCTGGATGACCTGCCACATCAGTTGAACGTTAGCGGTGAGCTGGCGCTCGTTGTTGTGCCAGGCAGACCTCCCTTGTGCCTACGCTGTCGGAGTACGGGTCACATCCGCAAGGAGTGCCGGGTTCGTCGCTGCGGAACCTGTCGACGGTTCGGTCATGAAGACAGCCAGTGTGCACGTACCTACGCAAGCATTGCCGGACCTGGGACCAGCGAGGACACGTCCGAGTTGATAATGGATGAGGTGGATGCGGAGGAGGCGGCCGACATTACAGGACAGTCAAAGAAACAGGACGCGCCTTCCATTACGGTTTTAACTAAGCATAAGGTGACGGTCTCAAGTGAAAAGAATGAAACTCGGCACGTCTCGCACGTTCCATCGCAGGACCAACAGGACCACGAAAGCGCTTCAAAGGAAGCGTCAGAAGACGTAATCAAGTTTTCTGACGCTGAGGAGCATCTGAGCACTGAGCCTCCTTGCACTGATGCCATGGAAGTTGGGCCGGAGACAGCGGCCTTAATTGCCTCAAAACGTCCACAAGAGGAAAGCTTCGAGGAGACTCAGCTGCCAGGCGGCGTTTGTGGTGAACCGCCGCCGAAAACTGCGGGTATCCGAAGATCGACTTTGAGACCGAAGCCGAACTTCTCTGCCGACACGCGGCAGGCGAGGAAACCGCCTCCGTAGGTTTTGTGGTGTCCTGAACGATTTTTGGGTCGGCTGCCTACCGACCAGCGTCAGGAACATTCTGCAACCAAGCGGGGCGTGTGTGGAAAAAAAAATGAAAAACGGTGCTTGGACTGCGTTTGAATGCAGCCCGACGTTCTGCTGGGAGGACAATACGTGCACACATATGCCGCTCTTCTTCAGAAGCGGAGGCCACGCAACGATGAAGGTAGGCCCCATGCGGGTACGGGCGGCCCTTTCTAACACATGACTCTCAAGCTTAATTCGGCGTTACACGTAGCTACTTTGAATGTCAGAGGGCTGGGAGCGAGAAGGCGACAATGCCAGCTCAGTTGCCTCCTTGTGGAGAATGATATAGATCTAGCAGCTGTGCAAGAGTCAAAGATTGATAGCCAAGAAAGCACTGACCGTATGGTGGCTTCTTTTCACACAAACTTTTATGTGTGTGTATGCCATTCTGTTGGTGTGTCGGGTGGATGCCTTTTATTTATACGTAATACGCTGGGAGTAAGTGTAGAGTTCGTTTTTGCCTGTCCAAGTGGTCGGCTTTTGGTTACTGACTTTACCTACTGTAACTTATGCTGGCGTGTTGTGTGTGTGTATGCTCCCAATTCAGAATGCGAACGTGAATTGTTTTTTGAGTCTATTGAATTGTGGTTGAAGGTCGGCAAAATCTTGCTTGTACTTGGCGATTACAACTGTGTGTGCGCAGCTGTGGACCGAGCGGCGAAGTGTAAACCTCGAAGAGACAGAAGCTCCGAGCTGTTGAATGCACTTGTGCATGAATACGGCCTTGAGGATGTTGGTAGTGTGTTCTCCACTGGAAACCAACCAGAGTTCACGCACTTTCAGCGAGATAGCCATGCTAGATTGGACAGGGTGTATGCCTCGGTTGATCTTGTTTCCCTATGTATTGCATATGAGGTCAAACCTGTGTCTTTCAGCGATCATTGTCTCGTGAGTGCAGTGTTCGGTAGGGCAGGAAAGAAATCGCGCTTTAACTGGTACTTATGGAAACTGAATGCCAAACTTCTCGCCGATGAAGAGTTCCTTACGGACGTTAAGACCGAGTTTGAAGATCGTCTGGCTATGCGATCAGTAAGTTTTGCAGCGTAATGGGGCAGCTTCAAAGAGTGGGTGAAATTGAAATCCATAGAAAAGAGCAGTAAGGTGCGGCATAAAGAGAAAGAAAAAGAAAAAGAATTGAATGAACAACTTCAGTTTTTTTGAGCATGGAAAGTACTGTGCCAGGGCATTTCGCCAGTAAAATACGAGAGATTAAAAGGGGGCTGGAAACAATCGACGGCGAAAGATACACAGCGGCTGTCATACGTGCAAGGGCTGAAAAACTTTGGGCTGGAGAAGTGCCGACAAAACGAGCCCTAGCAGACGAAAAAAGATACGCCTGCCAGAAAGAAATAAGGAGTATAAGGTATGCCGGCCATATCACTGAAGATGCTAAAGATATTCAGCGTGCGGTAGCAGAGCACTTCGAAGAACTGCTTAGCGCTAAGCTTGAGACTGTAGGCGGATTTCAAACACATTTTCTAAGTCTTATGCCTGCACTGGATGACGAAAGTAAAGCGCGCCTAGAAACACCAATAACGTTGGAGGAGATAGAAACTGCAATAGATGACCTGACACCTGGGAAAGCACCTGGGCCGGATGGTCTAAGCTCTGCCTTCTTTAAAACCTTTCAGCAGTATGCGGCTCAGTTTATGCTCGATGTAATCACTGAAGCTTATGAACGTAATACTGTTCCATTGTCTTTCGCTACATCGCACATTGTGCTAATACCCAAGACAGATGATCCACAGAAACGACTGTTGGGGGGGTCATATCGACCGATTAGCCTCACCAATGTTGACTACAAGGTGTATATGAAGGTTTTAGCAAAAAGACTGCAAAGCGTAATAAAAAAACTGGTTGGGTCTCATCAAACGTGCGGCATCAAGGGTCGATCCATTGCCACGAATATACATGTCGCAAGAACCGTATTAGAATGTGTTGATGCACTCGGTGGTCAGATAGCCATGATGCAGTTAGATTTGGCGAAAGCCTTTGACCGTGTTTCTCACGAAATACTTTTTTCCATTCTGGAGCATTCTAACCTTGGAAAAGTCATAGTGGAGGGTGTTAAAATGGCGTATGCGAACTGCACGACCCGTATTATATTGAATGGTGAACTGACTGACAGCATCGCAGTACGTTCATCGGTAAGGCAGGGCTGCCCGCTCTCACCCCTGCTTTTTGCACTGTATTTAGAGCCACTTTGCTTGGCTATCATTGATAGCGATCGCATTTTAGGGTTCAAGTTGCAATCAGCACACGTGAAAATGCTAGCATATGCTGATGACATAGCAGTGTTTTGTGCAACTAGAAAGAGCATCTGTGAAGTTACGGGTGTCGTCCAAACGTTTTGTGATCGAACCGGATGTAAGATGAATTGGGAGAAAAGCTCTGGGTTTTTGCACGGTGATTGGGACGTGACCCCTGATTTCTTCTGTAAGCTGCGATGGTCTGCTCTCCCAAAGCGATATCTAGGCGTGCCTTTAGATTGTTATCGAGATCCCAACGTGCACTGGATGGAAGAAACATCCAGAGCGAAAGAAAAAGCGGATGCCTGGCAAGGAAGGCAATTCTCAATGTTTTCGCGCGCTTCTGTTTGCAATGTTTTTCTTATTTCGAGGCTGTGGTACCTCATGAATGTGTTGTGTGTCTCACGAACCTCAATTCAGAAAATGCACCGCGTTTTTGCTGTTTTTATTTGGGCATCCACATGGGAAAAAACCGCCCGGACGAATTTGTTTATTTTTGTTAAAAGGGGCGGGCTTGGCCTTGCCCATTTGTTCTTGCGTCAAGTGGTTTCGCGATTTATATTCCTGCGTGATCAAGAAGATACCTTTCTGAGAACTGTGATGCAAGTGCGATTGCAGAGGCTGCTCCCTGAATGGATTGTGTCATGTGAAAGCATGCCTGGTACTGTGACTGGCTACCTGCGTGAGGTTGTTTTTTCGTGCAAGTTGCTGGAAGTGCGGTTTTCTTTTGATTATCTTTTCAATGTTCCCAGAAAAAAACTGTATAAAGACCTCATTGACGTGATGCTGCCGGTGCCTTTTTACCGGGCATTACACTGTGGAGGCCCAGGGCAAGACGTTTTGAAAAGAGTCAAGAAGATGCTCGTGAGGCCATCTGCTAAAAAGTTCCTTTTCAAACTTCACTCTAATACGCTCCCTGTTAAAACCTGGCTGAATGAAAAAGGTATCTTCGTCTCATGGACAACAAATTGCCTGTTGTGCAAAAAACCGGAGACAATTGAGCACGTCTTCTTACAGTGTTGGGATGCTGTCTTTCTATGGGACGTCCTCCAAAGGACAACTAAAAAGTACCTTCCCTTAACTCCGTACAGTATAAGATTCCTACCAGTGCAGAACGATGATGCACCGTTTGATTTAATTATGCTCTTTGGCCTCCATAGTTTGTGGAAAACACGAATGCAGGTGCGTCACGCAGATATAAATACACGATCTTCGCGTGAAAACTTCATTGAAAGTGCGGTGTATATACGCGAAACTTTCAGGATGCAGCAGGATCCACCACAATGGCAATGTCTATTTGATGAAATGGTGAACCTGAAAAGATTTTAGCCGCGTACGCGTTAGCTCAAGTGTAGTTGACGTGTTTTATCATGTGTATTTTGTCTTTGTGTTTCACGGCAATAAAGAAAAAAAAAAGACAGCCGTGATCGTATAGTGGTTAGTACCTTGCGTTGTGGCCGCAATAACCCAGGTTCGAATCCTGTTCACGGCATTTTATTTTACTTCATTTTCCGAATTTTACAACCCTTCTCTTCGCTCTCTTTGTCCCTCCTCTATGGTTTCGTGCTACTTGTCCAAGGTTCATCAGAACTAGATATCCTTGTCAACGGCGCTTTCCATTTGCACACCGTCCCTCTCGGACAGCCGTGGAGTTGATTCTGCTTCCGGCCACGCCAGTGAACGGACGCAGGATGCAGGGCTCCTCAGGAGCGGCTTCAGCGGCCATGTCAGGCCGCGGTAACAGGACTGCTGAACAGGACAACACTTACCAGGTCGTTTTGCCTGCACTTCCAACAGGTCGGTTTGTTTTGAATACCGTTTTTTTGCACGCCGATATCAGGGCCCGCCCGTACCGGGTGGAAGATTTCCGGGATGCTTTAGCACAACACTCGCTAATCCCCGAAGTTATCGCTATGGGGGCGTATCGGATGAGCCACGTCTGGGCCGTCACTCTCAAGGATACTGAAGCCGTCAACAAGATTGTCAGTGTAGGGGAGCTGTCTGTGAAAAACGGTCGCTGCTTGGTGATTGACCCGGCGAACCAGGACGTGCGACTCAAACTTCACTGACTACTTCACAACGTGCCAGATGAAGATGTTCGTGCTGCATTTGCGCCGTACGGAAAGGTGTCAGACGTTTCCCGGGAGCGCTGGCATGTTAAAGGTATGCTGGAAAAGGGCTCTACAACTAGACTCGTCACGCTGAAGCTGAAAGCTGGCATGAAGCTCGACGACCTGCCGCATCAGCTGAATGTTAGCGCTGAGCTCGCGCTCGTCATTGTGCCAGGCAGACCCCCGTTGTGCCTACGCTGCCGGAGTACGGGTCACATCCGCAAAGAGTGCCAGGTTCCTCGCTGCGGAACCTGCCGACGGTTCGGGCTTGAAGACAACCAGTGTGCATGAACCTACGCTAGCATTGCCGGACCTGGGACCAGCGAAGACTCGTCCGAGTTAATTATGGACGAGGCGGATGCGGAGGAGGCTGCTGACATTAGAGGTCAGTCAACGAAACAGGACGCGCCTTCCATGACGGTTTTAACAAAGGATAAGGTGACGGTCTCAAATGAAAAGAATGAACCTCGGCATGTCTTGAACGCTCCATCCCAGGACCATGAAATCGAGTCAAAGGAAGGGTCAGAAGACTTAACCAAATTTTCTGACGCTGAGGATCATCTCAGTACTGAGCCTTCCTGTACTGATGCCATGGAGGTTGGACCGGAGATAGCAGCCTTAATTGCCGCGAAACGTCCGCATGAGGAAAGCGTCGAGGAGACTCAGCTGCCAGGCGGTGTTTGTGGTGAGCCGCCGCCAAAAACTTCTGGCATCTGAAGAGCCACGTTAAGACCGAAGCCGAACTTCTCGGCCGACACGCGGCAGGCGGGGAAACCGCCTCCGTAGTTTTTGTGGTGACCTGAACGATTTGTGGGTCGGCTGCCTACCGACCAGCGTCACGAACCTTCTACAACCAAGTGGTGCGTGTGTTAGCAAAAATGAAACAATGGGCTTGGACTTCGTTTGAATGCATCCCGACATTCTGCTGGCAGGACATTACATGCATGCATACGCCGCTCTTTGTCAGAAGCGGAGGCCACGCAACCATGAAGGTAGGCACCATGCCGGTACTGGCCTCTCTCTAGTACATGACTCTCAAGCTTAATTCGCCGTTACACGTAGCTGCTTTGAATGTTAGAGGACTGGGAGCGAGAAGGCGACAATGCCAGCTCAGTCGCCTCCTTGTGGATAATGATATAGATATAGCAGCTGTGCAAGAGTCAAAGATCGAGAGCCAAGAAAGCACTGACAGTATGGTGGCTTCTTTTCAAACAAACTTTTATGTGTGTGTATGCCATTCTGTTGGTGTATCGGGTGGATGCCTTTTATTTATACGTAACACGCTGGGAGTAAGCGTAGAGTCCGTTTTTGCCTGTCCAAGTGGTCGGCTTTTGGTTACCGATTTTACCTACTCTAATTTATGCTGGCGTGTTGTGTGTGTGTATGCTCCCAATTCAGGGCGTGAGCGTGAATTGTTTTTTCAGTCTATTGAGTTGTGGTTGAAGGTCGACAAAATCTTGCTTGTACTTGGTGACTACAACTGTGTGTGCTCAGCTGTGGACCGAGCGGCGAAGTGTAAACCTCGAAGAGAGAGAAGCTCCGAGCAGTTGAATGCACTTGTGCATGAGTATAGCCTTGAGGATGTTGGTAGTGTGTTCTCCACTGGAAACCAGCCAGAGTTCACGCACTTTCAGCGAGATAGCCATGCCAGATTGGACAGGGTGTATGCCTCGGTAGATCTTGTTTCCCTATGTACTGCATATGAGGTCAAACCTGTGTCTTTCAGCGATCATTGTCTCGTGAGTGCAGTGTTTGGTCGCAAAGGAAAGAAATCGCGCTTTAACTGGTACCTATGGAAACTGAATGCCAAACTTCTTGCCGATGAAGAGTTCCTTACTGAAGTTAAGACAGAGTTTGAAAATCGTCTTGCTATGCGACCAGTAAGTTTTGCAGCGGAATGGGACAGCTTCAAAGAGTGGGTCAAATTTAAAGCAATAGAAAAGAGTAGTAAGCTGCGGTACAAAGAGAAAGAAAAGGAAAAAGAACTGAATGAACAACTTGCTCTTTTTTTGAGCATGGAAAGTACTGTGCCAGGGCATTTCGCCAGTAAAATACGAGAGCTTAAAAGTGAGCTGGAAACAATCGACAGCGAAAGATACACAGCGGCTGTCATACGTGCAAGGGCTGAAAAACTTTGGGCTGGAGAAGTGCCGACAAAACGAGCCCTAGCAGACGAGAAAGGATACGCCTGCCAGAAAGAAATTAGGAGTATAAGGTATGGCGGCCATATCACAGAAGATGCTAAAGATATTCAGCATGCGTTAGCAGAGCACTTCGAAGAACTGCTTAGCGCTAAGCTTGAGACTGTAGGCGGCTTTCAAACAGACTTTCTAAGACTGATGCCTGCACTGGATGACGAAAGTAAAGCGCGCCTAGAAACACCGATAACGTTACAGGAGATAGAATCTGCAATAGATGACCTGTCACCTGGGAAAGCCCCTGGGCCCGATGGTCTGAGCGCTGTCTTCTTTAAAACGTTTCAGCACTATGCGGCTCAGTTTATGCTCGATGTAATCACTGAAGCTTACGAACGTAATGCTGTTCCATTGTCTTTCTCTACATCGCACATTGTTCTAATACCCAAGACAGAGGATCCGGAGAAACGACATCTGGTGGGGTCATATCGACCGATAAGCCTCACCAATGTTGACTACAAGGTGTACATGAAGGTTTTAGCAAAAAGACTGTAAAGCGTAATAAAGGAATTGGTTGGGTCTCATCAAACGTGCGGCATCAGGGGTCGATCCATTGCCACGAATATACATGTCGCAAGAACCGTACTAGAATGTGTTGATGCTCTCGGTGGTCAGATAGCCATGATGCAGTTAGATTTGTCGTAAGCCTTTGACCGTGTTTCCCACGAAATTCTTTTTTCCATTTTGGAGCATTCTAACCTTGGAAAAGTCATAGTGAAGGGTGTTAAAATGGCTTACGCGAACTGCATGACCCGTATTATAGTGAATGGTGAACTGACTGACAGCATCGTAGTACGTTCATCGGTAAGGCAGGGCTGCCCGCTCTCACCCCTGCTTTTTGCACTGTATTTAGAGCCACTTTGCTTGGCTATCATTGATAGCGATCGCATTTTAGGGTTCAAGCTGCAATCAGCACACGTGAAAATGCTAGCATATGCTGATGACATAGCAGTGTTTTGTGCAACTAGAAAGAGCATCTGTGAAGTTACGGGTGTCGTCCAAACATTTTGTGATCAAACCGGATGCAAGATCAATTGGGAGAAAAGCTCTGGGTTTTGGCACGGTGATTGGGACGTGACACCTGATTTCTTCTGTAAGCTGCGATGGTCTGCTCTCCCAACGCGATATCTAGGCGTGCCTTTAGATTGTTATCGAGATCCCAACGTGCACTGGATGGAAGAAACATCCAGGGCGAAAGAAAAAGCGGATGCGTGGCAAGGAAGGTAACTCTCAATGTTTTCGCGCGCTTCTATTTGCAATGTTTTTCTTATTTCGAGGCTGTGGTACCTCATGAATGTGTTGTGTGTCTCACGAACCTCAATTCAGAAAATGCACCGCGTTTTTGCTGTTTTTATTTGGGCATCCACATGGGAAAAAACCGCCCGGACGAATTTGTTTATTTCTGTTAAAAGGGGCGGGCTTGGCCTTGTCCATTTGTTTTTGCTTCAAGTGGTTTCGCAATTTATATTCCTGCGTGATCAAAAAGATATCTTTCTAAGAACTGTGATGCAAGTGCGATTGCAGAGGTTGCTCCCTGCATGGATTGTGTCATGTGAAAGCATGCCTGGTACTGTGACTGGCTACCTGCGCGAGGTTGTTTTTTCGTGCAAGTTGCTGGAAGTGCGGTTTTCTTTTGATTACCTTTTCAATGTTCCAAAAAAAAACTGTATAAAGATCTCATTGACGTGATGCTGCCGGTGCCTTTTCACCGGGCATTACACTGTGGAGGCCCAGGGCAGGACGTTTTGAAAAGAGTCAAGAAGATGCCCTTGAGGCCATCTGCTAAAACGTTCCTTTTCAAACTTCACTCTAATACGCTCCCTGTTAAAACCTGGCTGAATGAAAAAGGTATCTTCGTCCCATGGACAATGAATTGCCTGTTGTGCAAAAAACCGGAGACAATTGAACACGTCTTCTTACAGTGTTGGGATGCTGTCTTTCTATGGGACGTCCTCCAAAGGACAATTAAAAAGTAACTTCCCCTAACTCCGTACGGTATCAGATTCCTACCAGTGCAGAACGATGATGCACCTTATGATTTAATTATGCTTCTTGGCCTTCATAGTTTGTGGAAAACACGAATGCAGGTGCGTCACGCAGATATAAATACACGATCTGCGCGTGAAAACTTCATTGAAAGTGCGGTGTATATACGCGAATCTTTCAGGATGCTGCAGGATCCACCACAATGGCAATGTCTATTTGATGAGTTGGTGAACCTGAAAAGATTTTAGCCGCGTACGCGTTAGCTCAAGTGTAGTTGACGTGTTTTATCATGTGTATTTTGCTTTTTTTTTCACGGCAATAAAGAAAAAAAAAATCTCGGACAGCCGTGATCGTATAGTGGTTAGTACCTTGCGTTGTGGCCGCAATAACCCAGGCTCGAATCCTGGTCACGGTATTTTATTTTACTTCATTTTCCGATTTTTACAACCCTTCTCTTCGCTCTCTTTGTCCCTCCTCTGTGGTTTCGTGCTACTTGTCCAAGGTTCTTTAGAACTAGATATCCTTGTCAACGGCACTTTCCATTTGCACACCGTCCCTCTCGGACAGCCGTGATCGTATAGTGGTTAGTACCTTGCGTTGTGGCCGCAATAACCCACGTTCCAATCCTGGTCACGGCATTTTATTTTACTTCATTTTCCGATTTTTACAACTCTTCTCTAAGCTTTCTTTGTCCCTCCTCTGTGGTTTCGTGCTGCTTGTCCAAGGTTCATTAGAACTAGATATCCTTGTCAACGGTGCTTTCCATTTGCACACCGTCCCTCTCGGACAGCCGTGATCGTATAGTGGTTAGTACCTTGCGTTGTGGCCGCAATAACCCAGGTTCGAATCCTGGTCACGGCATTTTATTTTACTTCATTTTCCGATTTTTTACAACCCTTCTCTTAGCTCTCTTTCTCCTTCCTCTGTGGTTTCGTGTTCCTTGTCCAAGGTTCTTTAGAACTAGATTGCCTTGTCAACGGCGCTTTCCATTTGCGCACCGTCCTTCTCGGACAGCCGTGATCGTATACTGGTTAGTAGAGTCCACTTCCGGCCACCGAGCGTGACGGACGTGTTATGACGAGCTCCGTTGGAGCGGCTACAGCGGCCATGTCGAGCCGCGGTGACAGGATTTTTGCATCGGGCAAAGAATACCAGGTCGTATTGCCTAGTTTACCTACAGGACGATTCGTTCTAAACACTGTTTTCTTGCACGGAGACATCAGGGTCCGCCCATACCGGGTGGAAGATTTCCGGGATGCGCTCGCTCCCCTATCGCTCCTGCCGGAAGTTGTCGCCCTCGGGGCGTACCGCGTGAGCCACGTGTGGGCCGTAACTTTTAAGGACGACGTGGGCGTAAAGAAGATTGTGCAAATGGGTGAGCTGAAAGTGAAATCTGCTCGATGCCTCGTGATTGACCTGGCGAACCGAGACATCCGAATGAAGCTACCTTGGCTGCTGCTCAGCGTACCGGACGAGGACTTGCGGCTCGCTTTCGCGCCGTTCGGCAAAGTGACCGACATATCTAAGGAGCGGTGGCGCGCACAGGGTGTGGCGGATAAGGGTTCGACCACGAGGCTGGTGACGTTGAAGTTGAATGCCGGCGTGAAGCTGGACGACCTGCCCCACCAGGTGAACGTCGCTGGAGAGCTAGCCCTTGTGGTCGTTGCGGGCAGGGCTCCCCTCTGTCTGCGGTGTCGAGGCACGGGCCACATTCGGCGTGACTGCCGCATTTCACGGTGCGGTTCCTGCCGTCGCTTCGGACATGACGAGACCCAGTGTTCTCGGACGTACGCCAGCGTCACCGGGCCCGTGAGCAGCGTAGACGCTGCCGAACTGCTCATGGATGAAGCCGACGCGGAGGAAGCATCGAGAGTGGTTTTTCAACGCCCGAGAAGTCTTCCCCAGAGTCTGCATCGGCCGTCGCCGTCGTTTCGAATGGTGCGGCTGTGACATTATCTGACTCCGTGGTTAGCGACACCCAGCCCATGGACGTTCTCGGTACAGCGGTCAGCCAAACGGTCGGAAAACGGCCGCACGAGCAACTCGCTCCTAATGTGCCCCAACTTGGTGCCAGTGGCGGAGACGAGCCGCCGACTAAAACATCAGGTATGAGGCGTTCGACCTTGAAGCCGCGTCCGAACATTCCTGTAGAAACACGGCAGGCGGGTAAACCGCCTCCGTAGTTTTGTGTATTTCATGCCATAGAGAGGTGGCATGGGGTTCCGGGGTTTGTCGTTTAGGTAGACACCATGAGATAGGGTCCTTTCCTTTCTTCGACATGGCAATCAACCTCCCAGAAGCGCTACGTGTAGCTACAATAAACTTACGGGGCCTCGGAGCAAGAAGGCGACAGTGCCAGCTTAACCGCCTTTTCATTGAGAACTATCTGCACGTAGTAGCTGTTCAAGAAACCAAAATTGATAGCCAAGAAGCGACAGATCGAATGGTGTCCGCTTTCCGACTGCATTTCGACGTTAGTGTGTGTCATTCAGTTAGTTCCTCTGGCGGCTGTGCCCTTTTCATACGTAACAATGTTGGTATAAATGTGCAGTCGCTGTTTTCGTGTCAAAGTGGCCGGCTCCTGATTGTTGATTTTTCACATTACGATGTAAACTTTAGAGTTGTGTGTGTGTATGCGCCTAATATAGCTTCCGAGAGAATGTTTTTTGAACGTTTCCAGACGTACCTAGATTGTGAAAAGGTCATAGTTTTATTGGGCGATTTCAACTGTGTTTGTCGCGCTGAAGACCGTGTAAAATGCTTGACAGTGAAGGATAAGAGTGCGGAGATCCTGAATTCCGTTATTCACGGTCACAACTTGGAAGATGTTGGATGTGTGTTTGCAAATGCTACTCAACTGCAATTCACTCATTTTCAAGGCAGTAGCCACGCACGACTTGATCGGTTGTATGAATCGCTTGAATTAGTGCCGCTGTGTACATCGTATGAGGTTAGACCAGTGTGCTTTAGTGATCACTGTCTAGTGATTGCAAACTTCGGCAGAAATCAAAGCAAAAACAGCTTTAATTGGGACCTATGGAAACTAAACACGAAATTGTTGGAGGACGAGGGTTATGTTAAGGACGTTGAGGAGGAGCTAAAAACGTTGCTTGCAGAGCAGCCGATAAGTGTTGCCGTGGGCTGGAAAGAATTTAAACAGGCAGTAAAACTGAAGGCAATTGAAAAAAGTAGTAAACTGCGATATGAACAGAAACAAAACGAAAAACACCTGTGTGAGCAACTAGAATTCCTTACTGGTATAGAATGCGCTCAACAAGGTACATTTTCCCAAAGAACTAAGGAGCATCAAGATACAGTTGGAAAGATTAGATACAGATAAGTACAGAGCGGCGGTTATTCGCGCACGGTCTGAGAAGCTGTGGGCCGCTGAAGCACCTACAAAGCGTGCTTTATCGGACGAAAAGCGATACGCGAGCCGTAAGGAAATACGGAAAATACGAAGTGGGAATGATGTTTCGTCGGATGGCAGTGTTATCAAACATGTAATTGCCGGTCATTTCAGAGACCTACTTGGTCACCCGCGAAAAATGGTAGGGGATTTTGAAGCAGAGTTTTTGCCTCTAATGCCCAAGCTTGATGATGAAGAAAAGGAGCGATTAGAAATGCCAATTTGCGTCGAAGAAATAGAGGACGCAATCGACGCTCTGCCAGCTGGTAAAGCACCGGGCCCTGACGGATTAGGGGCGTCCTTTTATAAAATGTTTAAGCCAATGATAGCTCACCTCCTCCTGAAGGTTATCAATGAAGCTTACGAGCAAAACCGTGTTCCACTGTCCTTCAGAACTTCTCATATCACACTGATTCCGAAAACTGAGGAGCCGGAAAAGCGTTTGTTGGTGGGCTCTTATCGCCCGATAAGCCTCACCAACGTTGATTATAAAATATTTATGAAAGTGTTGGCAAGACGACTACAATGTGTGATAACAAAGCTGGTTGGCACGCTTCAGACTTGTGGCATAAAGGGACGGAGCATCGCCACGAACATTCACGTAGCGCGAAGCGTACTATAATGTTGTGACGCACTTGGTGACCGTGTGGCAATGATCCAACTGGATCTCGCAAAAGCATTTGACCGGGTGTCGCATGATGTGCTGTTTGCCATATTGGATCACTCCAATGTTGGGGATTTAATAACAGACGGCCTCAGAATGGCGTATGCCAACTGCACAACGCGAATTATAGTGAACGGAGAACTGACCGAAAGCCTGCAAGTGCGGTCGTCAGTTAGGCAGGGCTGTCCCATGTCGCCCCTGTTGTTTGCACTCTACCTTGAGCCTCTTTGCTTGGCTATCCGAATTAATGAGAGCGTAACGGGCTTCAGGCTACAGTCAGCGCATGTTAAAATATTGGCCTATGCCGATGATATTGCGGTTTCCTGTTCAGAAAAAGATAACATCTGTGAAGCCACAAATGTAGTCCACAAATATTGTCAGTTTACGGGCTGTTAATAAACTGGGAAAAGAGCTATGGCTTCTGGCACGGCAGTTGGGAAGACACGCCAGAGTACTACACTCGACTGCAGTGGTCAACGATTCCTACAATGTATCTAGGTGTACCTCTCCAAGCATACCTGGACCCTGATTCGTATTGGAGAGATGAAACTTTAAATGCAAAAGAAAAGGCTGATGCGTGGCAAGGAAGGCAATTATCTGTAGTTTCGCGGGCTACCGTGTGCAATTTATTTCTCACTGCAAAAATATGGTATGTCATGAATGTGCTCAGCGCCTCTCGGATCAGCATTCAAAAATTGCACCGTGTTTTCGCCGTTTTTACTTGGGCATCGACGTGGGAAAGAACCAGTCGGACAAACTTGTTCCTGTCTGCAAAAAAAGGTGGGCTAGGCCTTGCACATTTGTTTTTAAGGCAAGTCGTCTCACGATTTATGTTTCTGCGAAATCAAAATGACATGCTCCTGCGCACAGTTGTTCACCTCCGACTGTGCAGACTCCTTCAGGATATGTGGTATGCTCTTGTCATGCTATGGGTGGGGCTGTGAGAGGGTACCTACGCGAAGTGGTACTTGCATACGGGATGCTGCATGCGCGAATTTCGATGCAATACTTGAGTGATGTCACGCGGAAAAAATTGTACTCAGATTTATTGGATGCAATGATTCCGGTTCCACTTTACCGTTTGCCATTATGTGGAAGCCCAGGAGGAGATGTTTTGCAC
Organism: Amblyomma maculatum; assembly: GCF_055883805.1. Classification (NCBI taxonomy): domain Eukaryota; kingdom Metazoa; phylum Arthropoda; class Arachnida; order Ixodida; family Ixodidae; genus Amblyomma; species Amblyomma maculatum. Next base: position 58,998,834 of record NC_139344.1, read on the forward strand.
AGAGTGAAGAGAATGCCGGTGTTACCCTCGGTCAAATCCTTTTTCTTTAAACTTCATACTAACACGTTATCAGTAAACAGTAAAAACATGGCTTCATGAAAAAGGTCTTTTTGTACCCTGGACAACGAACTGTTACCTATGTAAGAAAGCTGAAACCATAGAACACGTATTCCTGGATTGTTGGGATCCCATCTTTTTCTGGGATGTGCTTCAAAGGACTTTTAAAAAAGAATTACCCCTAGATATGTACGGCATAAGATTCCTTCCGGTTTTACACGCTGACAATAGTCCACTGGATACGATCATGCTCCTCGGCCTCCACATCTTGTGGAAAACGCGAATGCAGTTCAACAATGCAGATGTTCATGTGCGCCCTGTGCGGGAACATTTTATAGAAAGTGTTGTACGTTTGAGGGAAGTGTATCGAACACTCCCCGAACCACCAGAATGGATAGACCAGCTTAACAGCTTGGTAGAGATGAATAAATTTTAACGCGTCGTGTCCGCTAAAGGTTTGCTGACACGTTTTAATCACTTTTGTATGTTGTGTATTGTGTGTCGAAGCCGGCAATAAAGAAAACAAAAACCGTCCCTCTCGGACAGCCGTGATCGTATAGTGGTTACTACCTTGCGTTGTGGCCGCAATAACCCAGGTTCGAATCCTGGTCACGGCATTTTATTTTACTTCATTTTCCGATTTTTACAACCCTTCTCTTCGCTCTCTTTGTTCCTCCTCAGTGGTTTCATGCTACTTGTCCAAGGTTGTTTAGAACTAGATATCCTTGTCAACGGCGCTTTCCCCTTGCACACCGTCCCTCTCGGACAGCCGTGGATTCTGCTTCCGGCCACGCCAGTGAACGGACGCAGGATGCAGGGCTCCTCAGGAGCGGCTTCAGCGGCCATGTCAGGCCGCGGTAACAGGACTGCTGAACAGGACAATACTTACCAGGTTGTTTTGCCTGCACTGCCAACAGGTCGGTTTGTTTTGAATACCGTTTTTTTGCACGCCGATATCAGGGCCCGCCCGTACCGGGTGGAAGATTTCCGGGATGCTTTGGCGCAACACTCGCTAATCCCCGACGTTATCGCAATGGGGGCGTATCGGATGAGCCACGTCTGGGCCGTCACTCTCAAAGATACTGAAGCGGTGAACAAGCTAGTAAGTGTAGGTGAGCTGTGTGTAAAAAACGGTCGCTGCTTGGTGATTGACCCGGCGAACCAGGACGTGCGACTCAAACTTCACTGGCTGCTACACAACGTGCCAGACGAGGATGTTCGTGCTGCATTTGCGCCGTACAGAAAGGTGTCGGAGTTTTCCCGAGAGCGCTGCCGGGTTAAAGGTATGCTAGAAAAGGGCTCTACAACTAGATTCGTCACTCTGAAGCTGAAAGCTGGCATGAAGCTCGACGATCTGCCGCATCAGTTGAATGTTAGCGGCGAGCTGGCGCTTGTCATTGTGCCAGGCAGACCCCCGTTGTGCCTACGCTGCCGGAGTACGGGTCACATTCGCAAAGAGTGCCGGGTTCCTCGCTGCGGAACCTGTCGACAGTTCGGGCATGAAGACAGCCAGTGTGCACGAACCTACGCTAGCATTGCCGGACCTGGGACCAGCGAAGACTCGTCCGAGTTAATTATGGACGAGGCGGATGCGGAGGAGGCTGCTGACATTAGAGGTCAGTCAACAAAACAGGCCGCGCCTTCCATAACTGTTTTAACAAAGAAAAAGGTGACGGTCCTCAGTCAAGAGAATGAAGCTCGAGCCTTGCAATTTTCATCACAGGACCATGAAGGCGCGTCAAAGAAAGCTTCAGAAGTTGTAAACGATTTTTTCTGACGCTCAGGAGCAGCTCAGTACTGAGCCTCCCTGTACTGATGCCATGGAGGTTGGGCCGGAGACAGCAGCCTTAATTGCCGCGAAACGTCCGCACGAGGAGAGCGTCGAGGAGACTCAGCTGCCAGGCGGTGTTTGTGGTGAGCCGCCGCCGAAAACTGCGGGCATCCGAAGAGCAACTTTGCGACCGAAGCCGAACTTCTCGGCCGACACGCGGCAGGCGGGGAAACCGCCTCCGTAGTTTTGTGGTGTCCTGAACGATTTGTGGGTCGGCTGCCTACCGACCAGCGTCAGGAACATTCTACAATCAAGAGGGGCGTGTGGAAAAAAAAATGCAAGACTGTGCTTGGACTTCGTTTGAAAGCAGCCCGATGTTTTGCTGGGAGGACATTACATGCACACATACGCCGCTGTTCTTCAGAAGCGGAGGCCACGCAACCATGAAGGTAGGCACCATGCGGGTACGGGCGTCTCTTTCTAATACATGACTCTTAATCTTAATTCGCCGTTACATGTAGCTACTTTGAATGTCAGAGGGCTGGGAGCGAGAAGGCGACAATGCCTTCTCAGTCGCCTCCTTTTGGATAATGATATAGATATAGCAGCTGTACAAGAGTCAAAGATTGAGAGCCAAGAAAGCACTGAACGTATGGTGGCTTCTTTTCAAGCAAACTTTCATGTGTGTGTATGCCATTCTTTTGGTGTATCGGGTGGATGCCTTTTATTTATACGTAACACGCTGGGAGTAAGCGTAGAGTCCGTTTTTGCCTGTCCAAGCGGTCGGCTTTTGGTTACCGATTTTACCTACTCTAATTTATGCTGGCGTGTTGTGTGTGTGTGTATGCTCCCAATTCAGGATGTGAGCGTGAATTGCTATTTGAGTCTATTGAGGTGTGGTTCAAGGTCGACAAAATCTTGCTTGTACTTGGTGACAACTGTGTGTGCGCAGCTGTGGACCGAGCGGCGAAGTGTAAACCTCGAAGAGACAGAAGCTCCGAGCTGCTGAATGCACTTGTGCATGAGTATGGCCTTGAGGATGTTGGTAGTGTGTTCTCCACTGGAAACCAGCCAGAGTTGACGCACTTTCAGCGAGATAGCCGTGCTAGATTGGACAGGGTGTATGCCTCGGTTGATCTTGTTTCCCTATGTACTGCACATGAGGTCAAACCCGTGTCTTTCAGCGATCATTGTCTCGTGAGTGCAGTGTTTGGTAGGGAAGGAAAGAAATCTCTCTTTAACTGGTACCTATGGAAACTGAATGCCAAGCTTCTTGCCGATGAAGAGTTCCTTACAGAAGTTAAGACCGAGTTTGAAAATCGTCTTGCTATGCGACCAGTAAGTTTTGCAGAGGAATGGGACAGCTTCAAAGAGTGGGTCAAATTGAAATCCATAGAAAAGAGCAGTAAGGTGCGGCATTAAGAGAAAGAAAAAGAAAAAGAACTGAATGAACAACTCGAGTTTCTTTTGAGCATGGAAAGTTCAGTGCCAGGGCATTTCGCCAGTAAAATACGATAGATTAAAAGGGAGCTGGAAACAATCGACAGTGAAAGATACACAGCGGCTGTTATACGTGCAAGGGCTGAAAAACTTTGGACTGGAGAAGTACCGACAAAACGAGCGCTAGCAGACGAGAAAAGATACGCCTGCCAGAAAGAAATAAGGAGTATAAGGTATGCCGGCCATATCACTGAAGATGCTAAAGATATTCAGCGTGCGGTAGCGGAGCACTTCGAAGAACTGCTTAGCGCTAAGCTTCAGACTGTAGGTGGCGTTCAAACAGATTTTCAAAGACTGATGCCTGCACTGGATGACGAAAGTAAAGCGCGCCTAGAAACACCGATAACGTTGCAGGAGATAGAATCTGCAATAGATGACCTGACACCTGGGAAAGCACCTGGGCCGGATGGTCTAAGCGCTGCCTTCTTTAAAACCTTTCAGCAGTATGCGGCTCAGTTTATGCTCGATGTAATCACTGAAGCTTATGAACGTAATACTGTTCCATTGTCTTTCGCTACATCGCACATTGTGCTAATACCCAAGACAGATGATCCACAGAAATGACTGTTGGGGAGGGTCATATCGACCGATTAGCCTCACCAATGTTGACTACAAGGTGTATATGAAAGTTTTAGCAAAAAGACTGCAAAGCGTAATAAAAAAACTGGTTGGGTCTCATCAAACGTGCGGCATCAAGGGTCGATCCATTGCCACGAATATACATGTCGCAAGAACCGTGCTAGAATGTGTTGATGCACTCGGTGGTCAGATACCCATGATGCAGTTAGATTTGGCGAAAGCCTTTGACCGTGTTTCTCACGAAATACTTTTTTCCATTCTGGAGCATTCTAACCTTGGAAAAGTCATAGTGGAGGGTGTTAAAATGGCGTATGCGAACTGCACGACCCATATTATAGTGAATGGTGAACTGACTGACAGCATCGCAGTACGTTCATCGGTAAGGCAGGGCTGCCCGCTCTCACCCCTGCTTTTTGCACTGTATTTAGAGCCACTTTGCTTGGCTATCATTGATAGCGATCGCATTTTAGGGTTCAAGCTGCAATCAGCACATGTGAAAATGCTAGCATATGCTGATGACATAGCAGTGTTTTGTGCAACTAGAAAGAGCATCTGTGAAGTTACGGGTGTCGTCCAAACGTTTTGTGATCGAACCGGATGTAAGATGAATTGGGACAAAAGCTCTGGGTTTTTGCGCGGTGATTGGGACGTGAAACCTGATTTCTTCTGTAAGCTGCGATGGTCTGCTCTCCCAACGCGATATCTAGGCGTGCCTTTAGATTGTTATCGAGATCCCAACGTGCACTGGATGGAAGAAACATCCAGAGCGAAAGAAAAAGCGGATGCCTGGCAAGGAAGGCAACTCTCAATGTTTTCGCGCGCTTCTATTTGCAATGTTTTTCTTATTTCGAGGCTGTGGTACCTCATGAATGTGTTGTGTGTCGCACGAACCTCAATTCAGAAAATGCACCGCGTTTTTGCTGTTTTTATTTGGGCATCCACATGGGAAAAAACCGCCCGGACGAATTTGTTTATTTTTGTTAAAAGGGGCGGGCTTGGCCTTGCCCATTTGTTCTTGCGTCAAGTGGTTTCGCGATTTATATTCCTGCGTGATCAAAAAGATACCTTTCTGAGAACTGTGATGCAAGTGCGATTGCAGAGGCTGCTCCCTGAATGGATTGTGTCATGTGAAAGCATGCCCGGTACTGTGACTGGCTACCTGCGCGAGGTTGTTTTTTCGTGCAAGTTGCTGGAAGTGCGGTTTTCTTTTGATTATCTTTTCAATGTTCCCAGAAAAAAACTGTGTAAAGACCTCATTGACGTGATGCTGCCGGTGCCTTTTTACCGGGCATTACACTGTGGAGGCCCTGGGCAAGACGTTTTGAAAAGAGTCAAGAAAATGCTCGTGAGGCCATCTGCTAAAAAGTTCCTTTTCAAACTTCACTCTAATACGCTCCCTGTTAAAACCTGGCTGAATGAAAAAGGTATCTTCGTCTCATGGACAACAAATTGCCTGTTGTGCAAAAAACCGGAGACAATTGAGCACGTCTTCTTACAGTGTTGGGATGCTGTCTTTCTATGGGACGTCCTCCAAAGGACAACTAAAAAGTACCTTCCCTTAACTCCGTACAGTATGAGATTCCTACCAGTGCAGAACGATGATGCACCGTTTGATTTAATTATGCTCCTTGGCCTCCATAGTTTGTGGAAAACACGAATGCAGGTGCGACATGCAGATATAGAGACACGATCTGCCCCTGAAAACTGTATTGAAAGTGCGGTGTACATACGCGAAACTTTCAGGATGCAGCAGGATCCACCACAATGGCAATGTCGATTTGATGAGTTGGTGCACCTGAAAAGATATTAGCTGCGTACGCGTTAGCTCAAGTGTAGTTGACGTGTTTTATCATGCGTATTTTTGTTTTGTGTTTCACGGCAATAAAGAAAAAAAAAATCTCGGACAGCCGTGATCGTATAGTGGTTACTACCTTGCGTTGTGGCCGCAATAAGCCAGGTTCTAATCCTGTTCACGTGCGATGTGGATTTAATAGTTCGTTTGAACGTCTAGCGCTGCCAGTAATTCGGGCAGAGCAGGGTCGAATTGCCAGCCGCAGGGCACAGCTTCAGCACGAGAGATGGGCGCCGGAGCCAAGCGATGGTGATGGCGATGCCGCAGCATTTTCCGTTCTTTGTCTTCTTTACATTTCCCCCACGTGAAGAAGTCGCCATCCTGGCGACTCAGGGAGAAGAGACGACCAGAGGGTTGTAATATGGCTTGAGGCGGCTAACGTGGACAATCTCGCGGCCGCGACGGCGGTGGTCGGAAGAAGGGGTGACTGGCTCGATGACGTAGTTCACAGGGGATGTGCGTTCCAAGACGCGATAAGGTCCGTGGTATTTGGTGTCTAGTTTGTTGGTGGCAGGAACGCATAGCCAAACGAAGCTGTCGGCCTGGAACGTGGGAGCAGGAGTATCGGTATCATGCTGATCTTTGCGATAGCCTTGAGTGTTGGAGGTAAACGTGCGAGCTAGCTGACGGCATTCCTCGGCCTTCTGTACAATGTCTGACAAAGCACTGTACTCAGAGGCATCTGGATGGTATGGCAAAATTGTGTCCAGAGTACATGATGGTTCACGGCCGTATAAGAGGAAGAAGGGCGAAAAACCAGTTGTTGCTTGGGTGGCAGTGTTGTAAGCGAACGTTACGAATGGCAGTACTTGGTCCCAGTTCGAGCTTCCAGATTCAGATGTAACATACATTGCGAGCATGTCCCCAAGCGTACGGTTGAAGCGCTCCGTGAGGCCATTTGTTTGCGGGTGGTACGCAGTTGTAGCTCGATGTATCGATTTACAAGACGACAGGAGCTCTTGGACTACTTCGGAAAGAAAGACACGACCTCTATCACTCAGTAGCTCGCGGGGGGCGCCGTGTCGAAGAATGAAGTGGTGCAGAAGAAAATGGGCTACCTCTCGAGCTGTCGCCGCGGGAAGTGCAGCAGTCTCGGCGTAACGGGTCAGGTGGTCGACGGCGACGATGACCCATCGATTACCAGCGGCACTGCATGGTAGCGGACCATAGAGGTCGATTCCCACGCGATCAAACGGGCGAGCTGGACACGGTAAAGGCTGAAGAGGGCCAGCAGGGTGGCGAGAAATCTTGCGTTGTTGACAGGCGGTACAAGAGCGAATGTAGCGACGTACGAAATTGTACATTCCCCGCCAGTAGTACCTTTGACGAATTCGATCATATGTTTTGAGGACGCCGGCATGAGCGCTTTGCGGGTCACTATGATGGTGGGCACAAACCTCGGAGCGGAGGTGGCGCGGAATGACAAGAAGCCACGTTCTGCCGTCTGAGTTGTAGTTCCTTCGGTAGAGAAGGCCTTCCCGAATGGCGAAATGGGAGGCCTGTCGGCGGAGTGCCCGAGGATGCGTAGCCGCGGAAGTAGTGCCAAGGATATCTAGCAGGTTAGAAACCCAAGGATCTTGTCGTTGCTCGAAAGGCATATCCTCAATGGTGAGTGCTGACAAGAGTGTTTGAGGAGGGGACGATGAGTTAGGCGAGCACACCGGTGACCGAGAAAGAGCGTCGGCGTCAGAGTGCTTGCGGCCAGAGCGGTACACTACACGGATGTCGTATTCCTGAAGCCTGAGAGCCCAGCGCCCGAGACGGCCAGACGGATCCTTGAGAGACGCGAGCCAGCAGAGAGCGTGATGATCTGTAACTACCTCGAAGGAGTGGCCGTATAAGTAAGGGCGGAACTTCGATACAGCCCACACGATTGCTAAGCACTCCTTTTCGGTAACGGAGTAGTTGGACTCGGCTTTGGTGAGAGCACGGCTGGCGTAGGCGACAACGTATTCGGAGAAGCCAGGCTTGCGCTGGGCGAGGACGGCGCCGAGGCCGACACCACTGGCATCGGTGTGAAGTTCTGTAGGTGCAGTAGGGTCGTAATGGCGAAGGATTGGCGGTGACGTTAGAACATTGCGCAGTGTCGCGAATGCATCATCGCAGGCTGGCGACCAAGAGGCGAGGTTAGGGGTGCCTTTCAAGAGCTGTGTAAGGGGGGCGATGATGGTTGCGAAATTCCGAACAAAACGACGAAAGTACGAGCAGAGGCCCACGAAGCTTCGCAGTTGTTTCAAAGTGGTCGGTTTCGGAAAGTCAGCGACGGCGCGCAGCTTCTCAGGATCAGGCAGAACTCCATCTTTACACACAACATGTCCGAGTATTGTGAGCTGGCGGGCACCAAAGCGGCACTTTTTGAGGTTCAGTTGAAGACCGGCGCGGGTTAGGCAGGTGAAGACCTGGCGAAGTCGAGTCAGGTGGGTCGGGAAGTCGGTTGAAAAGACGACGATATCATCAAGGTAGCATAAACAGATGTTCCATTTCAGGCCGCGCAGTACAGTGTCCATCATTCTTTCAAATGTGGCTGGGGCGTTACAGAGTCCGAATGGCATAACATTAAATTCGTATAGTCCGTCTGGAGTAATAAAGGCGGTCTTAGGACGATCCGTCTCTGCCATGGGCACCTGCCAATACCCGGAGCGTAAATCGAGTGAGGAAAAGAATTCTGCGCCTTGCAAGCAGTCTAGGGCATCGTCGATTCGTGGGAGGGGGTACACATCACGACGAGTGATTTTGTTGAGACGGCGATAATCAACACAAAATCGTATGGAGCCATCCTTCTTTTTAACTAGGACCACAGGAGACGACCATGGGCTACAGGATTCTCTAATTATTCCGCGTTGGAGCATGTCATCGACTTGTTGGGCAATAACACGGCGCTCAGTCGGCGACACACGATACGGCCGCTGATGGAGAGGTGGATGAGCGCCAGTGTCGATGAGGTGGGAAATGGTCGTCGTGCGGCCCAAGGAAGATTGCGGGATGTCGAAGGAGGAGCGGAATTGGTGTAGAAGGTCAAGAAGTTGCTCGCGGTGGCGCGGCTCTAGAGCGCTGTCCACAGAATGGTCAAAAAGGTCCCGCTGTAGCGGATCGGAAGCCACACGAGTTGGGGTCAAGGCGTCAACTTGGCAAACAGGGAATGACACATCATCAAAGGCGAACAGAAGGTCCACGGGCTCGATGCGGCCAAGGCACTCCCCTTCGATCAACGTAGCGGGAGACGCAAGAGGATTGGCTACCAGAAGTGTGCTAGCGCCGTTGTTCATGTCAAGGACGGCAAACGGCAGCGGTAAGTGGCGGCGGCGGCAGACAACGTTAGAGGGCACAAAGAGGACTGTCGCGGCGGTGGTAAAAGAGGCAGTGAGGGGAACCAGAACAGCGCTTCCGGGTGGGATGGTTGTGTCATGAGCTACGAGGAGTTTGGTCGCAAAACGAGGACACGGCTCGTGGAACAGGGCATCAGACGGTGCATCACTCGATTCAATGAGCTCTACTTGAGGACTGGCTCAGTCAATGATAGCATGATGCTGGGACAGGAAATCCCAGCCGAGAATGACGTCATGAGAACATGTGGGGAGAACGACGAATTCGATGATGTACAAGGCTGCAGCAATGACGACGCGAGCAGTGCAGATAGCTGTCGGCTGTATACTGTGAGCGGATGCGGTACGAAGCGATAGTCCCTCGAGAGGCGTAGTCACTTTTCGGAGGGAGCGGCAGAGTTTTTGGCTGATAACTGATACAGCGGCACCGGTGTCGACGAGCGCAAGAGTATGAACACCTTCAACGATGACAGCAGTAACATTCGCGGGATTAAGACGAGGACTTTGAAATTCTGTCGAATACGCAGTTCGTGCCTCGCGAACTGCGGCGGTTAGTTTTCCGGCTGAGTAGCGGGTCGTCGGCGCATTGGCGAAATGGAGCGGCGACGTGGTGATGGCGAACGACGAGGCAGGAAGTCCGGAGGGTCAGGGGATGCTGTTGGAGGACCCGATGGGACGGGGAATTGGGGGGCCAAATAAGGTGGCGCAGGCCGCGCAGCAAAGGCCATATTTATTCGGCGCCGGCAGTAGCGTGTAGTGTGCCCAGGGATGCCGCAGTGGTAGCAAATAGGCCTGTTGTCTGCAGTGCGCCATGGAGATGGTGTCTGACGCAAGGGGGGAGCAAAGGCTGTTGGTGCGGACCGCATGGGGGGCGAAGCATAGGCATATGCTGGCTCAGGCGGTGGACTCGAAGTAACTTCGGCATATGAGCGACGCAATACCTGGGGAGGAGCCGGCGCGAATGCTGGAGCATAGCTCAGTGGCGCAACGCCGGACGATGAAATTGTGGGCGTGGGGAACGGCATTGAGGGTGCGACCGGAGGTGATTGAGGAACAGAATTAGGGAGGACTTCAGATACATGCTGTTGGATTGCACGGCGAAGCTCCGGAACAAGGCCAGTTGGTGACGACTCCTTAACATATGGCTGCAGGGACAGTTGTCGTGCGACCTCCTGACGTACAAAAGCCTTGATGTTTTCAGAGAGGCTAGATGACTCCCTCTCCGCGGCTAGTCCAGCAAGTGATGCTTGAGGCTGGCGAATCAAAACACGCTCCTTGCGGAGTTCGTCGTAGCTTTGACATAGGTCGTAGATTTCCTTGACCGTCGTGGGGCCTTTGGCGACGAGCATGTTGAAAGCGCCGTCATCAATTCCTATGAGGACATGACGTATCTTAACGGCCTCGGTCATGGTCGGGTCAACGCGACGACACATATCAACAATGTCCTCAATGTAACTGGTGAACGTTTCACCGGGTAGCTGCAGTCGCGACCGAAGACGCTGTTCCGCGCGGAGTTTTCGGACGGCGGGGCGGCCAAAGACATCAGAAAATTTCGTCTTGAAACTCGCCCAGGTAGTAAAGTCCGACTCGTGGTTTCTAAACCACAGATTAGCGACGTCGCTCAAGTAAAAGATGACATTGGTGAGCTTACGGTTGTCGTCCCAGTTATTGTGACGGCTGACCCGTTCGTAAGTGGTCAGCCAATCGTCGACGTCGTCATCGCTGCTTCCACTGAAGGTAGCGGGGTCCCGTTGACGAATCGCACCTGTGCAGGTGACGGGCGGAGGTAGGTGCAATGAAGTCGGCTCCGTCATTGGTGTAGTCAACGTTCTGCTGCGAAGTTCCAGGGCGAGATGGGTACAGGGAACCTCAGATTGACCTCCACCAAGTGCGATGTGGATTTAATAGTTCGTTTGAACGTCTAGCGCTGCCAGTAATTCGGGCAGAGCAGGGTCGAATTGCCAGCCGCAGGGCACAGCTTCAGCACGAGAGATGGGCGCCGGAGCCAAGCGATGGTGATGGCGATGCCGCAGCATTTTCCGTTCTTTGTCTTCTTTACACACGGCATTTTATTTTACTTCATTTTCCGAATTTTACAACCCTTCTCTTCGCTCTCTTTGTCCCTCCTCTGTGGTTTCGTGCTACTTGTCCAAGGTTCATCAGAACTACATATCCTTGTGAACGGCGCTTTCCATTTGCACACCGTCCCTCTCGGACAGCCGTGGAGTTGATTCTGCTTCCGGCCACGCCAGTGAACGGACGCAGGATGCAGGGCTCCTCAGGAGCGGCTTCAGCGGCCATGTCAGGCCGCGGTAACAGGACTGCTGAACAGGACAACACTTACCAGGTCGTTTTGCCTGCACTTCCAACAGGTCGGTTTGTTTTGAATACCGTTTTTTTGCACGCCGATATCAGGGCCCGTCCGTACCGGGTGGAAGATTTCCGGGATGCTTTAGCACAACACTCGCTAATCCCCGAAGTTATCGCTATGGGGGCGTATCGGATGAGCCACGTCTGGGCCGTCACTCTCAAGGATACTGAAGCCGTCAACAAGATTGTCAGTGTAGGTGAGCTGTCTGTGAAAAACGGTCGCTGCTTGGTGATTGACCCGGCGAACCAGGACGTGCGACTCAAACTTCATTGGCTACTTCACAACGTGCCAGATGAAGATGTTCGTGCTGCATTTGCGCCGTACGGAAAGGTGTCAGACGTTTCCCGGGAGCACTGGCATGTTAAAGGTATGCTGGAAAAGGGCTCTACAACTAGACTCGTCACGCTGAAGCTGAAAGCTGGCATGAAGCTCGACGACCTGCCGCATCAGCTGAATGTTAGCGGTGAGCTCGCGCTCGTCATTGTGCCAGGCAGACCCCCGTTGTGCCTACGCTGCCGGAGTACGGGTCACATCCGCAAAGAGTGCCGGGTTCCTCGCTGCGGAACCTGCCGACGGTTCGGGCATGAAGACAACCAGTGTGCACGAACCTACGCTAGCATTGCCGGACCTTGGACCAGCGAAGACTCGTCCGAGTTAATTATGGACGAGGCGGATGCGGAGGAGGCTGCTGACATTAGAGGTCAGTCAACGAAACAGGACGCGCCTTCCATGACGGTTTTAACAAAGGATAAGGTGACGGTCTCAAATGAAAAGAATGAACCTCGGCATGTCTTGAACGCTCCATCCCAGGACCATGAAAGCGAGTCAAAGGAAGGGTCAGAAGACTTAACCAAATTTTCTGACGCTGAGGATCATCTCAGTACTGAGCCTTCCTGTACTGATGCCATGGAGGTTGGGCCGGAGACAGCAGCTTAATTGCCGCGAAACGTCCGCATGAGGAAAGCGTCGAGGAGACTCAGCTGCCAGGCGGTGTTTGTGGTGAGCCGCCGCCGAAAACTTCTGGCATCTGAAGAGCCACGTTAAGACCGAAGCCGAACTTCTCGGCCGACACGCGGCAGGCGGGGAAACCGCCTCCGTAGTTTTTGTGGTGACCTGAACGATTTGTGGGTCGGCTGCCTACCGACCAGCGTCACGAACCTTCTACAACCAAGTGGTGCGTGTGTTAGCAAAAATGAAACAATGGGCTTGGACTTCGTTTGAATGCATCCCGACATTCTGCTGGCAGGACATTACATGCATGCATACGCCGCTCTTTGTCAGAAGCGGAGGCCACGCAACCATGAAGGTAGGCACCATGCCGGTACTGGCCTCTCTCTAGTACATGACTCTCAAGCTTAATTCGCCGTTACACGTAGCTACTTTGAATGTTAGAGGACTGGGAGCGAGAAGCCGACAATGCCAGCTCAGTCGCCTCCTTGTGGATAATGATATAGATATAGCAGCTGTGCAAGAGTCAAAGATTGAGAGCCAAGAAAGCACTGACCGTATGGTGGCTTCTTTTCAAACAAACTTTTATGTGTGTGTATGCCATTCTGTTGGTGTATCGGGTGGATGCCTTTTATTTATACGTAACACGCTGGGAGTAAGCGTAGAGTCCGTTTTTGCCTGTCCAAGTGGTCGGCTTTTGGTTACCGATTTTACCTACTCTAATTTATGCTGGCGTGTTGTGTGTGTGTATGCTCCCAATTCAGGGCGTGAGCGTGAATTGTTTTTTCAGTCTATTGAGTTGTGGTTGAAGGTCGACAAAATCTTGCTTGTACTTGGTGACTACAACTGTGTGGGCGCAGCTGTGGACCGAGCGGCCAAGTGTAAACCTCGAAGAGACAGAAGCTCCGTGCTGTTGAATGCACTTGTGCATGAGTATAGCCTTGAGGATGTTGGTAGTGTGTTCTCCACTGGAAACCAGCCAGAGTTCACGCACTTTCAGCGAGATAGCCATGCCAGATTGGACAGGGTGTATGCCTCGGTAGATCTTGTTTCCCTATGTACTGCATATGAGGTCAAACCTGTGTCTTTCAGCGATCATTGTCTCGTGAGTGCAGTGTTTGGTCGCAAAGGAAAGAAATCGCGCTTTAACTGGTACCTATGGAAACTGAATGCCAAACTTCTTGCCGATGAAGAGTTCCTTACTGAAGTTAAGACAGAGTTTAAAAATCGTCTTGCTATGCGACCAGTAAGTTTTGCAGCGGAATGGGACAGCTTCAAAGAGTGGGTCAAATTTAAAGCAATAGAAAAGAGTAGTAAGCTGCGGTACAAAGAGAAAGAAAATGAAAAAGAACTGAATGAACAACTTGCTCTTTTTTTGAGCATGGAAAGTACTGTGCCAGGGCATTTCGCCAGTAAAATACGAGAGCTTAAAAGTGAGCTGGAAACAATCAGCGAAAGATACACAGCGGCTGTCATACGTGCAAGGGCTGAAAAACTTTGGGCTGGAGAAGTGCCGACAAAACGAGCCCTAGCAGACGAGAAAGGATACGCCTGCCAGAAAGAAATTAGGAGTATAAGGTATGGCGGCCATATAACAGAAGATGCTAAAGATATTCAGCATGCGTTAGCAGAGCACTTCGAAGAACTGCTTAGCGCTAAGCTTGAGATTGTAGGCGGCTTTCAAACAGACTTTCTAAGACTGATGCCTGCACTGGATGACGAAAGTAAAGCGCGCCTAGAAACACCGATAACGTTACAGGAGATAGAATCTGCAATAGATGACCTGTCACCTGGGAAAGCCCCTGGGCCCGATGGTCTGAGCGCTGTCTTCTTTAAAACGTTTCAGCAGTATGCGGCTCAGTTTATGCTCGATGTAATCACTGAAGCTTACGAACGTAATGCTGTTCCATTGTCTTTCTCTACATCGCACATTGTTCTAATACCCAAGACAGAGGATCCGGAGGAACGACAGCTGGTGGGGTTATATCGACCGATAAGCCTCACCAATGTTGACTACAAGGTGTACATGAAGGTTTTAGCAAAAAGACTGCAAAGCGTAATAAAGGAATTGGTTGGGTCTCATCAAACGTGCGGCATCAAGGGTCGATCCATTGCCATGAATATACATGTCGCAAGAACTGTACAAGAATGTGTTGATGCACTCGGTGGTCAGATGGCCATGATGCAGTTAGATTTGACGAAAGCCTTTGACCGTGTTTCCCACGAAATTCTTTTTTCCATTTTGGAGCATTCTAACCTTGGAAAAGTCATAGTGAAGGGTGTTAAAATGGCTTACGCGAACTGCATGACCCGTATTATAGTGAATGGTGAACTGACTGACAGCATCGCAGTACGTTCATCGGTAAGGCAGGGCTGCCCGCTCTCACCCCTGCTTTTTGCACTGTATTTAGAGCCACTTTGCTTGGCTATCATTGATAGCGATCGCATTTTAGGGTTCAAGCTGCAATCAGCACACGTGAAAATGCTAGCATATGCTGATGACATAGCAGTGTTTTGTGCAACTAGAAAGAGCATCTGTGAAGTTACGGGTGTCGTCCAAACATTTTGTGATCAAACCGGATGCAAGATCAATTGGGAGAAAAGCTCTGGGTTTTGGCACGGTGATTGGGACGTGACACCTGATTTCTTCTGTAAGCTGCGATGGTCTGCTCTCCCAACGCGATATCTAGGCGTGCCTTTAGATTGTTATCGAGATCCCAACGTGCACTGGATGGAAGAAACATCCAGGGCGAAAGAAAAAGCGGATGCGTGGCAAGGAAGGCAACTCTCAATGTTTTCGCGCGCTTCTATTTGCAATGTTTTTCTTATTTCGAGGCTGTGGTACCTCATGAATGTGTTGTGTGTCTCACGAACCTCAATTCAGAAAATGCACCGCGTTTTTGCTGTTTTTATTTGGGCATCCACATGGGAAAAAACCGCCCGGACGAATTTGTTTATTTCTGTTAAAAGGGGCGGGCTTGGCCTTGTCCATTTGTTTTTGCGTCAAGTGGTTTCGCGATTTATATTCCTGCGTGATCAAAAAGATATCTTTCTAAGAACTGTGATGCAAGTGCGATTGCAGAGGTTGCTCCCTGCATGGATTGTGTCATGTGAAAGCATGCCTGGTACTGTGACTGGCTACCTGCGCGAGGTTGTTTTTTCGTGCAAGTTGCTGGAAGTGCGGTTTTCTTTTGATTACCTTTTCAATGTTCCAAAAAAAACTGTATAAAGATCTCATTGACCTGATGCTGCCGGTGCCTTTTTACCGGGCATTACACTGTGGAGGCCCAGGGCAGGACGTTTTGAAAAGAGTCAAGAAGATGCCCTTGAGGCCATCTGCTAAAACGTTCCTTTTCAAACTTCACTCTAATACGCTCCCTGTTAAAACCTGGCTGAATGAAAAAGGTATCTTCGTCCCATGGACAACGAATTGCCTGTTGTGCAAAAAACCGGAGACAATTGAACACGTCTTCTTACAGTGTTGGGATGCTGTCTTTCTATGGGACGTCCTCCAAAGGACAATTAAAAAGGAACTTCCCCTAACTCCGTACGGTATCAGATTCCTACCAGTGCAGAACGATGATGCACCTTATGATTTAATTATGCTTCTTGGCCTCCATAGTTTGTGGAAAACACGAATGCAGGTGCGTCACGCAGATATAAATACACGATCTGCGCGTGAAAACTTCATTGAAAGTGCGGTGTATATACGCGAATCTTTCAGGATGCAGCAGGATCTACCACAATGGCAATGTCTATTTGATGAGTTGGTGAACCTGAAAAGATTTTAGCCGCGTACGCGTTAGCTCAAGTGTAGTTGACGTGTTTTATCATGTGTATTTTGTTTTTGTGTTTCACGGCAATAAAGAAAAAAAAATCTCGGACAGCCGTGATCGTATAGTGGTTAGTACCTTGCGTTGTGGCCGCAATAACCCAGGCTCGAATCCTGGTCACGGTATTTTATATTACTTCATTTTCCGATTTTTACAACCCTTCTCTTCGCTCTCTTTGTCCCTCCTCTGTGGTTTCGTGCTACTTGTCCAAGGTTCTTTAGAACTAGATATCCTTGTCAACGGCACTTTCCATTCGCACACCGTGCCTCTCGGACAGCCGTGATCGTATAGTGGTTAGTACCTTGCGTTGTGGCCGCAATAACCCAGGTTCGAATCCTGGTCACGGCATTTTATTTTACTTCATTTTCCGATTTTTACAACCCTTCTCTTAGCTCTCTTTGTCCCTCCTCTGTGGTTTCGTGCTGCTTGTCCAAGGTTCATTAGATATCCTTGTCAACGGTGCTTTCCATTTGCACACCGTCCCTCTCGGACAGCCGTGATCGTATAGTGGTTAGTACCTTGCGTTGTGGCCGCAATAACCCAGGTTCGAATCCTGGTCACGGCATTTTATTTTACATTTTCCGATTTTTACAACCCTTCTCTCAGCTCTCTTTCTCCTTCCTCTGTGGTTTCGTGTTCCTTGTCCAAGGTTCTTTAGAACTAGATTGCCTTGTCAACGGCGATTTCCATTTGCGCACCGTCCCTCTCGGACAGCCGTGATCGTATACTGGTTAGTAGAGTCCACTTCCGGCCACCGAGCGTGACGGACGTGTTATGACGAGCTCCGTTGGAGCGGCTACAGCGGCCATGTCGAGCCGCGGTGACAGGATTTTTGCATCGGGCAAAGAATACCAGGTCGTATTGCCTAGTTTACCTACAGGACGATTCGTTCTAAACACTGTTTTCTTGCACGGAGACATCAGGGTCCGCCCATACCGGGTGGAAGATTTCCGGGATGCGCTCGCTCCCCTATTGCTCCTGCCGGAAGTTGTCGCCCTCGGGGTGTACCGCATGAGCCACGTTTGGGCCGTAACCTTTAAGGACGACGTGGGCGTAAAGATGATTGTGCAAATGGGTGAGCTGAAAGTGAAATCTGCTCGATGCCTCGTGATTGACCCGGCGAACCGAGATATCCGAATGAAGCTACATTGGCTGCTGCTCAGCGTACCGGACGAGGACGTGCGGCTCGCTTTCGCGCCGTTCGGCAAAGTGACCGACATATCTAAGGAGCGGTGGCGCGCACAGGGTGTGGCGGATAAGGGTTCGACCACGAGGCTGGTGACGTTGAAGTTGAATGCCGGCGCGAAGCTGGACGACGTGCCCCACCAGGTGAACGTCGCTGGAGAGCTGGCCCTTGTGGTCGTTGCGGGCAGGGCTCCCCTCTGTCTGCGGTGTCGAGGCACGGGCCACATTCGGCGCGACTGCCGCATTCCACGGTGCGGTTCCTGCCGTCGCTTCGGACATGACGAGACCCAGTGTTCTCGGACGTACGCCAGCGTCGCCGGGCCCGTGAGCAGCGTAGACGCTGTCGAACTGCTCATGGATGAAGCCGACGCGGAGGAGGCATCGAGAGCGGCTAATGTATCGTCGCTGCAAGAGACCACGGTGGGCGCCCCACAGACGGATCAACTGGAGTGTCAACCTGTCGCTGGCGCAACGCCCGAGAAGTCTTCCCCAGAGTCTGCATCTGCCGTCGCCGGCGTGCCGAATGGTGCGGCTGTGACATTAACTGACTCTGTAGTTAGCGACACCCAGCCCATGGACGTTCTCGGTACAGCGGTCAGCCAAACGGTCGGAAAACGGCCGCACAAGCAACTCGCTCCGAATGTGCCCCAACTTGGTGCCCGTGGCGGAGACGAGCCGCCGACTAAAACATCAGGTATGAGGCGTTCGACCTTGAAGCCGCGTCCGAACATTCCTGTAGAAGCACGGCAGGCGGGTAAACCGCCTCCGTAGTTTTGTGTAGTTCATGCCATACAGAGGCGTCATGGGGTTCCGGGGTTTGTCGTTTAGGTAGACACCATGAGATAGGGTCCTTTCCTTTCTTCGACATGGCAAGCAACCTCACTGAAGCGCTACGTGTAGCTACAATAAACGTATGGGGCCTCGGAGCAAGAAGGCGAAAGTGCCAGCTTAACCGACTTTTCACTGAGAACGATCTGCACGTAGTAGCTGTTCAAGAAACCAAAATCGATAGCCAAGAAGCGACAGATCGAATGGTGTCCGCTTTCCGACTGCATTTCGACGTTTGTGTGTGTCATTCAGTTAGTTCCTCTGGCGGCTGTGCCCTTTTCATACGTAACAATGTTGGTATAAATGTGCAGTCGCTGTTTTCGTGTAAAGTGGCCGGCTACTGATTGTTGATTTTTCACATTACGATGTAAACTTCAGAGTTATGTGTGTGTATGCACCTAATATAGCTTCCGAGAGAACAATGTTTTTTGAACGTTTCCAGACGTACCTAGATTGTGAAAAGGTCATAGTTTTGTTGGGGGATTTCAGCTGTGTTTGTCGCGCTGAAGACCGTGTAAAATGCTTGACAGTGAAGGATAAGAGTGCGGAGATCCTGAATTCAGTTATTCACGGTCACAACTTGGAAGATGTTGGAAGTGTGTTTGCAAATGCTACTCAACTGCAATTCACTCATTTTCAAGGCAGTAGCCACGCACGACTAGATCGGTTGTATGAATCGCTTGAATTAGTGCCGCTGTGTACATCGTATGAGGTTAGACCAGTGTGCTTCAGTGATCACTATCTAGTGATTGCAAACTTCGGCAGAAATCAAAGCAAAAACAGCTTTAATTGGGACCTATGGAAACTCAACACGAAATTGTTGGAAGACGAGGGTTATGTTAAGGACGTTGAGGAGGAGCTAAAAAAGTTGCTCGCAGAGCAGCCGATAAGTGTTGCCGTGGGCTGGGAAGAATTTAAACAGGCAGTAAAACTGAAGGCAATTGAAAAAAGTAGTAAACTGCGATATGAACAGAAACAAAACGAAAAACACCTGTGTGAGCAACTAGAATTCCTTACTGGTATAGAATGCGCTCAACAAGGTACATTTTCCAAAGAACTAAGGAGCATCAAGATGCAGTTGGAAAGATTAGATACAGATAAGTAGAG
Organism: Amblyomma maculatum; assembly: GCF_055883805.1. Taxonomy (NCBI): domain Eukaryota; kingdom Metazoa; phylum Arthropoda; class Arachnida; order Ixodida; family Ixodidae; genus Amblyomma; species Amblyomma maculatum. Next base: position 59,018,188 of record NC_139344.1, read on the forward strand.
AGCGGCGGTTATTCGCGCACGGTCTGAGAAGCTGTGGGCCGCTGAAGCACCTACAAAGCGTGCTTTATCGGACGAAAAGCGATACGCGAGCCGTAAGGAAATACGGAAAATACGAAGTGGGAATGATGTTTCGTCGGACGGCAGTGTTATCAAACATGTAATTGCCGGTCATTTCAAAGACCTACTTGGTCACCCTCGAAAAATGGTAGGGGATTTTGAAGCAGAGTTTTTGCCTCTACTGCCCAAGCTTGATGATGAAGAAAAGGAGCGATTAGAAATGCCAATTTGCGTCGAAGAAATAGAGGACGCAATCGACGCTCTGCCAGCTGGTAAAGCACCGGGCCCTGACGGATTAGGGGCGTCCTTTTATAAAATGTTTATGCCAATGATAGCTCACCTCCTCCTGAAGGTTATCAATGAAGCTTATGAGCAAAACCGTGTTCCACTGTCCTTCAGAACTTCTCATATCACACTGATTCCGAAAACTGAGGAGCCGGAAAAGCGTTTGTTGGTGGGGTCTTATCGCCCGATAAGCCTCACCAACGTTGATTATAAAACATTTATGAAAGTGTTGGCAAGACGACTACAATGTGTGATAACAAAGGTGGTTGGCACGCATCAGACTTGTGGCATAAAGGGACGGAGCATCGCCACGAACATTCACGTAGCGCGAAGCGTACTAGAATGTTGTGACGCACTTGGTGACCGTGTGGCAATGATCCAACTGGATCTCGCAAAAGCATTTGACCGGGTGTCGCATGATGTGCTGTTTGCCATATTGGATCACTCCAATGTTGGGGATTTAATAACAGACGGCCTCAGAATGGCGTATGCCAACTGCACAACGCGAATTATAGTAAACGGAGAACTGACCGAAAGCCTGCAAGTGCGGTCGTCAGTTAGGCAGGGCTGTCCCATGTCGCCCCTGTTGTTTGCACTCTACCTTGAGCCTCTTTGCTTGGCTATCCGAAATAATGAGAGCGTAACGGGCTTCAGGCTACAGTCAGCGCACGATAAAATATTGGCCTATGCCGATGATATTGCGGTTTCCTGTTCAGAAAAAGATAGCATCTGTGAAGCCACAAATGTAGTCCACGAATATTGTCAGTTTACGGGGGCGTTAATAAACTGGGATAAGAGCTATGGCTTCTGGCACGGCAGTTGGGAAGACACGCCAGAGTACTACACTCGACTGCAGTGGTCAACGATTCCTACAATGTATCTAGGTGTACCTCTCCAAGCATACCTGGACCCTGATTCGTATTGGAGAGATGAAACTTTAAATGCAAAAGAAAAGGCTGATGCGTGGCAAGGAAGGCAATTATCTGTATTTTCGCGGGCTACCGTGTGCAATTTATTTCTCACTGCAAAAATATGGTATGTCATGAATGTGCTCAGCGCCTCTCGGATCAGCATTCAAAAATTGCACCGTGTTTTCGCCGTTTTTATTTGGGTATCGACGTGGGAAAGAACCAGTCGGACAAACTTGTTCCTGTCTGCAAAAAAAGGTGGGCTAGGCCTTGCACATTTGTTTTTGAGGCAAGTCGCCTCACGATTTATGTTTCTGCGAAATCAAAATGACATGCTCCTGCGCACAGTTGTTCACCTCCGACTGTGCAGACTCCTTCCAGGATATGTGGTATGCTCTTGTCATGCTATGGGTGGGGCTGTGAGAGGGTACCTACGCGAAGTGGTACTTGCATACGGGATGCTGCTTGCGCGAATTTCGATGCAATACTTGAGTGATGTCACGAGGAAAAAATTGTACTCAAATTTATTGGATGCAATGATTCCGGTTCCACTTTACCTTTTGCCATTATGTGGAGGCCCAGGAGGAGATGTTTTGCACAGAGTGAAGAGAATGCCGGTGTTACCCTCGGTCAAATCCTTTTTCTTTAAACTTCATACTAACACGTTATCAGTAAAAACATGGCTTCATGAAAAAGGTCTTTTTGTACCCTGGACAACGAACTGTTACCTATGTAAGAAAGCTGAAACCATAGAACACGTATTCCTGGATTGTTGGGATCCCATCTTTTTCTGGGATGTGCTTCAAAGGACTTTTAAAAAAGAATTACCCCTAGATATGTACGGCATAAGATTCCTTCCGGTTTTACACGCTGACAATAGTCCACTGGATACGATCATGCTCCTCGGCCTCCACATCTTGTGGAAAACGCGAATGCAGTTCAACAATGCAGATGTTCATGTGCACCCTGTGCGGGAACATTTTATAGAAAGTGTTGTACGTTTGAGGGAAGTGTATCGAACACTCCCCGAACCACCAGAATGGATAGACCAGCTTAACAGCTTGGTAGAGATGAATAAATTTTAACGCGTCGTGTCCGCTAAAGGTTCGCTGACACGTTTTAATCACTTTTGTATGTTGTGTATTGTGTGTCGAGGCCGGCAATAAAGAAAAAAAAAACCGTCCCTCTCGGCCAGCCGTGATCGTATAGTGGTTACTACCTTGCGTTGTGGCCGCAATAACCCAGGTTCGAATCCTGGTCACGGCATTTTATTTTACTTCGTTTTCCGATTTTTACAACCCTTCTCTTCGCTCTCCTTGTCCCTCCTCAGTGGTTTCATGCTACTTGTCCAAGGTTGTTTAGAACTAGATATCCTTGTCAACGGCGCTTTCCACTTGCACACCGTCCCTCTCGGACAGCCGTGGATTCTGCTTCCGGCCACGCCAGTGAACTGACGCAGGATGCAGGGCTCCTCAGGAGCGGCTTCAGCGGCCATGTCAGGCCGCGGTAACAGGACTGCTGAACAGGACAATACTTACCAGGTTGTTTTGCCTGCACTGCCAACAGGTCGGTTTGTTTTGAATACCGTTTTTTTTGCACGCCGATATCAGGGCCCGCCCGTACCGGGTGGAAGATTTCCGGGATGCTTTGGCGCAACACTCGCTAATCCCCGACGTTATCGCAATGGGGGCGTATCGGATGAGCCACGTCTGGGCCGTCACTCTCAAAGATACTGAAGCGGTGAACAAGATTGTAAGTGTAGGTGAGCTGTGTGTAAAAAACGGTCGCTGCTTGGTGATTGACCCGGCGAACCAGGACGTGCGACTCAAACTTCACTGGCTGCTACACAACGTGCCAGACGAGGATGTTCGTGCTGTTTTTGCGCCGTACGGAAAGGTGTCGGAGGTTTCCCGAGAGCGCTGCCGGGTTAAAGGTATGCTAGAAAATGGCTCTACAACTAGATTCGTCACTCTGAAGCTGAAAGCTGGCATGAAGCTCGACGATCTGCCGCATCAGTGGAATGTTAGCGGCGAGCTGGCGCTTGTCATTGTGCCAGGCAGACCCCCGTTGTGCCTACGCTGCCGGAGTACGGGTCACATTCGCAAAGAGTGCCGGGTTCCTCGCTGCGGAACCTGTCGACGGTTCGGGCATGAAGACAGCCAGTGTGCACGTACCTACGCAAGCATTGCCGGACCTGGGACCAGCGAGGACACGTCCGAGTTGATTTTGGATGAGGTGGATGCGGAGGAGGCGGCCGACATTAGAGGACAGTCAACGAAACAGGACGCGCCTTCCATGACTGTTTTAACTAAGCAAAAGGTGACGGTCTCAAGTGAAAAGAATGAAACTCGGCACGTCTCGCACGTTCCATCGCAGGACCAACAGGACCACGAAAGCGCTTCAAAGGAAGCGTCAGAAGACGTAATCAAGTTTTCTGACGCTGAGGAGCATCTGAGCACTGAGCCTCCTTGCACTGATGCCATGGAAGTTGGGCCGGAGACAGCGGCCTTAATTGCCTCAAAACGTCCACAAGAGGAAAGCTTCGAGGAGACTCAGCTGCCAGGCGGCGTTTGTGGTGAACCGCCGCCGAAAACTGCGGGCATCCGAAGATCGACTTTGAGACCGAAGCCGAACTTCTCTGCCGACACGCGGCAGGCGGGGAAACCGCCTCCGTAGGTTTTGTGGTGTCCTGAACGATTTTTGGGTCGGCTGCCTACCGACCAGCGTCAGGAACATTCTGCAACCAAGCGGGGCGTGTGTGGAAAAAAAATGAAAAACGGTGCTTGGACTTCGTTTGAATGCAGCCCGACGTTCTGCTGGGAGGACAATACGTGCACACATATGCCGCTCTTCTTCAGAAGCGGAGGCCACGCAACCATGAAGGTAGGCACCATGCGGGTACGGGCGGCCCTTTCTAACACATGACTCTCAAGCTTAATTCGGCGTTACAGGTAGCTACTTTGAATGTCAGAGGGCTGGGAGCGAGAAGGCGACATGCCAGCTCAGTCGCCTCCTTCTGGATAATGATATAGATATAGCAGCTGTGCAAGAGTCAAAGATTGAGAGCCAAAAAAGCACTGACCGTATGGCGGCTTCTTTTCAAACAAACTTTTATGTGTGTGTATGCCATTCTGTTGGTGTGTCGGGTGGATGCCTTTTATTTATACGTAACACGCTGGGAGTAAGTGTAGAGTTCGTTTTTGCCTGTCCAAGTGGTCGGCTTTTGGTTACTGATTTTACCTACTGTAATTTATGCTGGCGTGTTGTGTGTGTGTATGCTCCCAATTCAGAATGCGAACGTGAATTGTTTTTTGAGTGTATTGAATTGTGGGTGAAGGTCGACAAAATCTTGCTTGTACTTGGCGATTACAACTGTGTGTGCGCAGCTGTGGACCGAGCGGCGAAGTGTAAACCTCGAAGAGACAGAAGCTCCGAACTGTTGAATGCACTTGTGCATGAATACGGTCTTGAGGATGTTGGTAGTGTGTTCTCCACTGGAAACCAACCAGAGTTCACGCACTTTAGGCGAGATAGCCATGCTAGATTGGACAGGGTATGCCTCGGTTGATCTTGTTTCCCTATGTACTGCATATGAGGCCAAACCTGTGTCTTTCAGCGATCATTGTCTCGTGAGTGCGGAGTTCGGTAGGGCAGGAAAGAAATCGCGCTTTAACTGGTACCTATGGAAACTGAATGCCAAACTTCTCGCCGATGAAGAGTTCCTTACGGAAGTTTAGACCGAGTTTGAAGATCGTCTGGCTATGCGACCAGTAAGTTTTGCAGCGGAATGGGACAGCTTCAAAGAGTGGGTGAAAATGAAATCCATAGAAAAGAGCTGTAAGGTGCGGCATAAAGAGAAAGAAAAAGAACTGAATGAACAACTTCAGTTTTTTTTTTTTTTTAGCATGGAAAGTACTGTGCCAGGGCATTTCGCCAGTAAAATACGAGAGATTAAAAGGGAGCTGGAAACAATCGACAGCGAAAGATACACAGCGGCTATCATACGTGCAAGGGCTGAAAAACTTTGGGCTGGAGAAGTGCCGACAAAACGAGCCCTAGCAGACGAAAAAGGATACGCCTGCCAGAAAGAAATAAGGAGTATAAGGTATGCCGGCCATATCACTGAAGATGCTAAAGATATTCAGCGTGCGGTAGCAGAGCACTTCGAAGAACTGCTTAGCGCTAAGCTTGAGACTGTAGGCGGATTTCAAACAGATTTTCTAAGTCTGATGCCTGCACTGGATGACGAAAGTAAAGCGCGCCTAGAAACACCGATAACGTTGCAGGAGATAGAAACTGCAATAGATGACCTGACACCTGGGAAAGCACCTGGGCCGGATGGTCTAAGCGCTGCCTTCTTTAAAACCTTTCAGCAGTATGCGGCTCAGTTTATGCTCGATGTAATCACTGAAGCTTATGAACGTAATACTGTTCCATTGTCTTTCGCTACCTCGCACATTGTGCTAATACCCAAGACAGATGATCCACAGAAACGACTGTTGCTGGGGTCATATCGACCGATTAGCCTCACCAATGTTGACTACAAGGTGTATATGAAGGTTTTAGCAAAAAGACTGCAAAGCGTAATAAAAAAACTGGTTGGGTCTCATCAAACATGCGGCATCAAGGGTCGATCCATTGCCACGAATATACATGTCGCAAGAACCGTACTAGAATGTGTTGATGCACTCGGTGGTCAGATAGCCATGATGCAGTTAGATTTGGCGAAAGCCTTTGACCGTGTTTCTCACGAAATACTTTTTTCCATTCTGGAGCATTCTAACCTTGGCAAAGTCATAGTGGAGGGTGTTAAAATGGTTTACGCGAACTGCATGACCCGTATTATAGTGAATGGTGAACTGACTGACAGCATCGCAGTACGTTCATCGGTAAGGCAGGGCAGCCCGCTCTCACCCCTGCTTTTTGCACTGTATTTAGAGCCACTTTGCTTGGCTATCATTGATAGCGATCGCATTTTAGGGTTCAAGCTGCAATCAGCACACGTGAAAATGCTAGCATATGCTGATGACATAGCAGTGTTTTGTGCAACTAGAAAGAGCATATGTGAAGTTACGGGTGTCGTCCAAACATTTTGTGATCAAACCGGATGTAAGATGAATTGGGAGAAAAGCTCTGGGTTTTGGCACGGTGATTGGGACGTGACACCTGATTTCTTCTGTAAGCTGCGATGGTCTGCTCTCCCAACGCGATATCTAGGCGTGCCTTTAGATTGTTATCGAGATCCCAACGTGCACTGGATGGAAGAAACATCCAGAGCGAAAGAAAAAGCGGATGCCTGGCAAGGAAGGCAACTCTCAATGTTTTCGCGCGCTTCTATTTGCAATGTTTTTCTCATTTCGAGGCTGCGGTACCTCATGAATTTGTTGTGTGTCTCACGAACCTCAATTCAGAAAATGCACCGCGTTTTTGCTGTTTTTATTTGGGCATCCACATGGGAAAAAACCGCCCGGACGAATTTGTTTATTTCTGTTAAAAGGGGCGGGATTGGCCTTGCCCATTTGTTTTTGCGTCAAGTGGTTTCGCGATTTATATTCCTGCGTGATCAAAAAAAATATCTTTCTGAGAACTGTGATGCAAGTGCGATTGCAGAGGCTGCTTCCTGAATGGATTGTGTCATGTGAAAGCATCCCTGGTACTGTGACTGGCTACCTGTGCGAGGTTGTTTTTTCGTGCAAGTTGCTGGAAGTGCGGTTTTCTTTTGATTATCTTTTCAATGTTGCCAGAAAAAAACTGTATAAAGATCTCATTGACGTGATGCTGCCGGTGCCTTTTTACCGGGTATTACACTGTGGAGGCCCAGGGCAGGACGTTTTGAAAAGAGTCAAGAAGATGCTCGTGAGGCCATCTGCTAAAACGTTCCTTTTCAAACTTCACTCTAATACGCTCCCTGTTAAAACCTGGCTGAATGAAAAAGGTATCTTCGTCCCATAGACAACAAATTGCCTGTTGTGCAAAAAACCGGAGACAATTCAGCACGTCTTCTTACAGTGTTGGGATGCTGTCTTTCTATGGGACGTCCTCCAAAAGAACAATTAAAAAGGAACTTCCCCTAACTCCGTACGGTATCAGATTCCTTCCAGTGCAGAACGATGATGCACCTTATGATTTATTTCTGCTTCTTGGCCTCCATAGTTTGTGGAAAACACGAATGCAGGTGCGTCACGCAGATATAAATACACGATCTGCGCGTGAAAACTTCATTGAAAGTGCGGTGTATATACGCGAAACTTTCAGGATGCAGCAGGATCCACCACAATGGCAATGTCTATTTGATGAGTTGGTGAACCTGAAAAGATTTTAGCCGCGTACGCGTTAGCTCAAGTGTAGTTGACGTGTTTTATCATGTGTATTTTTGTTCTGTGTTTCATGGCAATAAAGAAAAAAAAATATCTCGGACAGCCGTGATCGTATAGTGGTTACTACCTTGCGTTGTGGCCGCAATAACCCAGGTTCGAATCCTGGTCACGGCATTTTATTTTACTTCATTTTCCGATTTTTACAACCCCTCTCTTCGCTCTCTTTGTCCCTCCTCTGTGGTTTCGTGCTACTTGTCCAAGGTTCTTTAGAACTAGATATCCTTGTCAACGGCACTTTCCATTTGCACACCGTCCCTCTCGGACAGCCGTCACTTCTACTTCCGGCCACCGGCGTGTACGGACGCAGAAGCATGAGCTCCGGCGGAGCGGCGTTTGCGGCCCAGGCCGGCCGCGGAAACAGGTTTTTTGACGCTTCGGCTGACGAGTATCAGGTGATTCTGCCAAGTTTGCCAACCGGGCGCATTGTGCTTAATACTGTTTTCATGCATGGTGATGTGAAGGCTCGACCATACCGAGTTGAAGACTTCAGGGACGCGTTGGTTCGTCTTGGATTGCTCCCAGAGGTGGTCGCCCTGGGGGCGTACCAAATGAACCACGTTTGGGCAGTGACGTTTAAAGACGCCGAGGCCACACGTAAGCTGCTCGCTGTCAGTGATGTGAAAGTGAAGGACCATCGCTGTGTAATCGTCGACCCCAACGACCAGGGCGTCCGGTTAAAGATTCACTGGCTGTTGCATGGCGTTCCTGACGAAGACGTGCGAGCCGCACTGTTGCCGTATGGGACGGTGTCTGACATCGCAAGGGAAAGGTGGCGCGCACAAGGCGTCACCGACAAAGGGTCAACTATGCGCACCGTGTCCCTAAAGCTGAAGACAGGGGTGAAAATTGACGACATCCCACACCAGCTGCGAGTTGCCGGTGAGCCAGCGCTCGTCGTCGTTCCGGGCAGGGCTCCCCTGTGCCTTCGCTGCAAGACGACGGGTCACATCCGGAAGGAGTGCCAGGTTCCGCGCTGCGCTCGTTGTCGTCGTTTCGGCCACGACGAACCGCAGTGTGTAAAGACGTATGCAAACGTCGCAGGGCCCGTGAGGAACGACGACATGTCGGAACACCTCATGGACGAGGCGGATGCGGAAGAAGCAGCTAAGGAGTCAGGCATCAGCTCAGCAGAAACAACGGTCACTCCCCCCTCCCCAAACGCGGACGAGGTCAAGGAACAGGGTGTCAAGAATTTGCAAGCGTGTTCCGTCGGCGTCGCGGACGCTAAGGTGGCCAGCAGCAGCAACTCAACTGGGGACACGGAGGTCAGTCACAGCACAGTATTCATTCATGAGACAGACAGCATGGTCGAATCTGAGGCAGCGAACTCGGCAGCGGTAGCGAAGCGGACACACGCCGACACGGAGGACCGAACACCAGGTCACGAGAATGCAGACGTCGAAGGACCGCCGACAAAGACTTCCACGGCGGTACGACGGGCATCCTATCGGACTAGGTCGAACTTGTTAGAGAAAAGAGGGGGGGCTGCATCGCTCCCACCTCAGACTTAACACCTGACACCATGGAGGGGTGCTCCGCCACAGACATCACTAAAGGTATGACCATGATCCCGGGTATTCGTTCATCACCAATGATTTGTCTAGACAAAGCCATTAGATTCGCGACTATTAATGTTCGAGGGCTCGCAGCAAGGCGCAAGCAAAATCAACTGTTTCGTTTGGTTAGCGAGCTGGAGCTAGACGTCATCGCGATTCAGGAAACTAAAGTTGATGGTGAAGAAGAAACCGGGAGAATGGTTAGCGTTTTTACTTCAAGATACAATGCCGTTGTAAGTCATGCAGTTGGAGCAGCGGCTGGTTGTGTGCTGTTTGTGCGTCAGTGCCTTGGTGTCACAATTCAAGCTGTCACGACTTGTGCGTATGGCCGCTTCGTTGTTTGCGATCTCGTGCTGTATTCATATGAATGGCGCATCATTTGTGTTTATGCACCGAACAGCGTGGGCGAAAGGCGCGATTTCTTTGAAGGTATTCGTCAGTATTGCAACTCTGAAAGGCTAACTGTGATAATGGGAGACTTCAATTGTGTACTCTCCGCATCAGATAAAACGAGTAGAAGGCCGCATAGTGATGCCAGCACCTGTGTTCTCGCAGAATTGGTAAATGAGTTTAACCTTGTTGATGTGGCTGGGTGTCTGGAGGGTGGACGAGCGGCACAGTTCACTCATTTCCAGGCTTCTAGCCACGCTCGACTCGATAGGATGTACATATCTCTTGATCTGGTGCCTGTATGTCACGAATACCACGTTAAGCCAGTATCGTTCAGCGATCACTGCTTGGTCACCGTCACTATCGCTGGGAACAAAACTAAAAGTCAAGGATTTGACTGGCAAATGTGGAAGTTAAATTCAAAATTATTATCTGATGACAGTTTCCAAGCCGACGTTGAAAGGCATATAGCAAATATGAATGACAAAGGCGTAACAAAGTTAGGGGCTAAATGGGAGGTTTTTAAACAGAATGTCAAAATGACAGCATTGGAAAGATCGAGCGCTATAGCCAGACAAGAAAGGGCCGAAGAAAGGTCCCTTCGCGTGAATCTAAAGCGTCTAATCGATGTGGAAAGCAATAACCCCGGTTTGTTCATAGACGACATACGAGCCCTTAAGGGCAAGCTTGAACTACTCGACGCTGACCGATATCGCGGTGCCCTTGTCAGAGCTAGAGCCGAACGGCTGATAAGGGGGGAAGGTCCGACAAAAAGGGCGTTAGGCACAGAAAAGTGGCACGCTCGAAGGAATCAGATAGATGAAATTGAATACCAAGGGACCATTACCAAAGAAAAGAAAGAAATCCAGCAAGCTTTCTTCGAGCATTATCGTCAGCAGTTCGCACGATGTGCAGTTGTTATCGAGAGTTTCAAGAGAGTTTATTTGCCTTTAATGCCACAACTCGACGAAAAGACGACACGTGTGCTAGAGACCCCCATCACGGAGGACGAAGTGAAATGCGCTATTGGGAATTTGAACCCCGGCAAATCGCCTGGCCCTGATGGACTTAGCGCCGCATTTTATAAAGCTTTCGAGGATTTTCTCTCGCCGGTACTGGAAAAAGTGTATAATGAAGCTTATGACCTTAATGTGCTGCCGCCGTCCTTTGCATCTTCTCATACTGTGCTAATTCCCAAAACGGAGGACCGAGGTCAATTACGCAGTGTTACCTCTTACCGGCCGATTAGTTTAACCAATGTCGACTATAAAATTTTTATGAAAATACTAGCTAAAAGACTGCAAACAGTTATTAAAGATATTGTTGGAGACCACCAAACATGCGGTATTAAAGACAGGTTCATTTTTACGAACATTCACATCGCGAGGGCCATTCTTGAATGTTGCGATGCTGGTGGACTTGGAGTAGCAATGCTCCAAATAGATCTTGAAAAGGCTTTTGATAGAGTGCCCCACGACTTGCTTTTGTGTATATTAGACTATGTCAAGGTCGGATGCGTCATCAGAGAAGGAGTGGCTATGGCTTACAGTGCTTGTACAACTAGACTAATTGTGAACAAATTTGTCGGTGACAGTATTGCTGTCCAAAGCTCAGTTCGTCAAGGTTGCCCCCTTTCACCTCTTCTCTTTTGTATCTATCTTGAACCCTTATGTTTAAGCATTATCAAGCATGAGAAAATGCGGGGCTTCAAGCTGCATCAAGCAGAAGTGAAGCTTTTGGCTTATGCCGATGATGTCGCGATGTTTTGTGTAGACTACGAAAGCATCGTAGAAGTTGTGAAAACTGTAAAAGATTTTTGCGCTGTAAGCGGCAGTGCTGTTAACTGGGGCAAGTGCCTGGGCTTCTGGCACGGTGACTGGCCAGCGACCCCAGGCATTTTTGCTAACATGAAATTCGTTACCAACCCTGTTAGCTACCTTGGTGCCCCTCTTGACCGGCAGTGGTCGGTGTTTGCGAAGGCCACGATTTGTAATTTGTTTTTAGTGACAAAAGTTTGGTACGTGCTTCAAGTGTTATATTGTTCAACATTGTAAAATGTTGAAAATAAAAGTGACTTGACTTGACTTGACTTGAATCGTATCGGGACAGTGACCCATACTGGAAAAACCAAGTCGGTAAATTGAAAGATAGTGTGGACAAATGGAATGGATGGCAGTGGTCGGTGTTTGCGAAGGCCACGATTTGTAATTTGTTTTTAGTGACAAAAGTTTGGTACGTGCTTCAAGTGTTATATTGTTCAAGAGCTAATGTCCAAAAGATGCATCGTATCTTTGCCGTCTTTGTGTGGGGGTCTTCGTGGGAACGGACAAGTCGGACAAATCTCTTCCGCCGGGTGAAGGACGGCGGGCTTGGTTTGGCACATCTGTTTCTGCGCCAGTTAGTCAATCGTTTCATGTTTTTCAGGAATGTGAAAAATCCATTTCTTCGTACGGTCTGTCAGTTACGCCTGGGTCAAGCTCTCCCGGGAATTGTCGTTTCTTCTGACCGCATGTCAGGAGGTGTCCACGGGTATCTAAGGGAAGTGGTCTTGGCGTACAGGTTCTTGATGGTGCGGTTTACTTTAGACTATTTCTGGAGTGTAAACCGGAAAAAACTGTATAAAGACTTGTGCGATGTGGTGCTTCCAGAACCGTTGTACAGAGCTGTGTACTCGTCTACCGGGGGCAAAAATGTTCTTAAAAGAGTGAAGAGGATGATGGTGCCGGCAGGGATGAAAACGTTCTTTTTTAAGCTGCACACTGGAACATTGGAGGTAAAGAAATGGAAGGAACAGAAAGGGCTTTTTGTACCCTGGGGTGTCCACTGCATAATATGCAGGAAAGAGGAGACGATTGAACACGTGTTTCTCGAATGCTGGGACGCCGTATTTTTATGGGACGTGCTCCAGAGGACGTTTAAAAAGGAACTACCCATAAGCCCACATGGTATTCGATTCTTGCCAGTAGAAGCGAACAATGATACACCGTTGGATCTTTTGATGCTACTGGCTCTCCACAGCATATGGAAAAGCAGAATGGCTGTAGAGCATGGTGACGTCGATGCACGTTCAGCGAGACAGCTCTTTAGAGAGAGCATACGGGCATATGTGGATGAACAGAAAGCGTTAAAACTAGAGTCAGAATAGTTGGTTAGTTTTGAAGAGTTGTCACATATGAGGGATTTTTAATCCGACAATTTCAGCTAAGGAAGGCCGAAGCTTTAAGTCAATGCTTGATCTTTTATTTTGTCATGTTATTGATGTCACATGTGTCTTTTTTGTGTACGTCCTCGGTCAGGAAATAAAGAAAAAAAAAATCTCGGACAGCCGTGATCGTATAGTGGTTAGTAGCTTGCGTTGTGGCCGCAATAACCCAGGTTCGAATCCTGGTCACGGCATTTTATTTTACTTCATTTTCCGATTTTTACAACCCTTCTCTTAGCTCTCTTTGTCCTTCCTCTGTGGTTTCGTTTTCCTTGTCCAAGGTTCTTTAGAACTAGATTGCCTTGTCAACGGCGCTTTCCATTTGCGCACCGTCCCTCTCGGACAGCCGTGATCGTATAGTGGTTAGTAGAGTCCACTTCCGGCCACCGAGCGTGACGGACGTGTTATGACAGCTCCGTTGGAGCGGCTACGGCGGCCATGTCGAGCCGCGGTGACAGGATTTTTGCATCGGGCGAAGAATACCAGGTCGTATTGCCTAGTTAACCTACAGGACGATTCGTTCTAAACACTGTTTTCTTGCACGGAGACATCAGGGTCCGCCCATACCGGGTGGAAGATTTCCGGGATGCGCTCGCTCCCCTATCGCTCCTGCCGGAAGTTGTCGCCCTCGGGGCGTACCGCGTGAGCCACGTGTGGGCCGTAACCTTTAAGGACGACGTGGGCGTAAAGAAGATTGTGCAAATGGGTGAGCTGAAAGTGAAATCTGCTCGATGCCTCGTGATTGACCCGGCGAACCGAGACATCCGAATGAAGCTACATTGGCTGCTGCTCAGCGTACCGGACGAGGACGTGCGGCTCGCTTTCGCGCCGTTCGGCAAAGTGACCGACATATCTAAGGAGCGGTGGCGCGCACAGGGTGTGGCGGATAAGGGTTCGACCACGAGGCTGGTGACGTTGAAGTTGAATGCCGGCGTGAAGCTGGACGACCTGCCCCACCAGGTGAACGTCGCTGGAGAGCTAGCCCTTGTGGTTGTTGCGGGCAGGGCTCCCCTCTGTCTGCGGTGTCGAGGCACGGGCCACATTCGGCGTGACTGCCACATTCCTCGGTGCGGTTCCTGCCGTCGCTTCGGACATGACGAGACCCTGTGTTCTCGGACGTACGCCAGCGTCACCGGGCCCGTGAGCAGCGTAGACGCTGCCGAACTGCTCATGGATGAAGCCGACGCGGAGGAGGCATCGAGAGTGGCTAATGTATCGTCGCTGCAAGAGACCACGGTGGGCGCCCCACAGACGGATCAACTGGAGTGTCAACCTGTCGCTGGCGCAACGCCCGAGAAGTCTTCCCCAGAGTCTGCATCGGCCGTCGCCGTCGTTTCGAATGGTGCGGCTATGACATTATCTGACTCTGTGGTTAGCGACACCCAGCCCATGGATGTTCTCGGTACAGCGGTCAGCCAAACGGTCGGAAAACGGCCGCACGAGCAACTCGCTCCTAATGTGCCCCAACTTGGTGCCAGTGGCGGAGACGAGCCGCCGACTAAAACATCAGGTATGAGGCGTTCGACCTTGAAGCCGCGTCCGAACATTCCTGTAGAAACACGGCAGGCGGGTAAACCGCCTCCGTAGTTTTGTGTAGTTCATGCCATACAGAGGTGGCATGAAGTTCCGGGGTTTGTCGTTTAGGTAGACACCATGAGATAGGGTCCTTTCCTTTCTTCGACATGGCAATCAACCTCAATGAAGCGCTACGTGTAGCTACAATAAACTTACGGGGCCTCGGAGCAAGAAGGCGACAGTGCCAGCTTAACCGCCTTTTCATTGAGAACGATCTGCACGTAGTAGCTGTTCAAGAAACCAAAATTGATAGCCAAGAAGCGACAGATCGAATGGTGTCCGCTTTCCGACTGCATTTCGACGTTTTTGTGTGTGTGTCATTCAGTTAGTTCCTCTGGCGGCTGTGCCCTTTTCATACGTAACAATGTTGGTATAAATATGCAGTCGCTGTTTTCGTGTCAAAGTGGCCGGCTCCTGATTGTTGATTTTTCACATTACGATGTAAACTTTAGAGTTATGTGTGTGTATGCGCCTAATATAGCTTCCGAGAGAATGTTTTTTGAACGTTTCCAGACGTACCTAGATTGTGAAAAGGTCATAGTTTTATTGGGCGATTTCAACTGTGTTTGTCGCGCTGAAGACCGTGTAAAATGCTTGACAGTGAAGGATAAGAGTGCGGAGATCCTGAATTCAGTTATTCACGGTCACAACTTGGAAGATGTTGGATGTGTGTTTGCAAATGCTACTCAACTGCAATTCACTCATTTTCAAGGCAGTAGCCACGCACGACTTGATCGGTTGTATGAATCGCTTGAATTAGTGCCGCTGTGTACATCGTATGAGGTTAGACCAGTGTGCTTTAGTGATCACTGTCTAGTGATTGCAAACTTCGGCAGAAATCAAAGCAAAAACAGCTTTAATTGGGACCTATGGAAACTAAACACGAAATTGTTGGAGGACGAGGGTTACGTTAAGGACGTTGAGGAGGAGCTAAAAACGTTGCTTGCAGAGCAGCCGATAAGTGTTGCCGTGGGCTGGAAAGAATTTAAACAGGCAGTAAAACTGAAGGCAATTGAAAAAAGTAGTAAACTGCGATATGAACAGAAACAAAACGAAAAACACCTGTGTGAGCAACTAGAATTCCTTACTGGTATAGAATGCGCTCAACAAGGCACATTTTCCCAAAGAACTAAGGAGGATCAAGATACAGTTGGAAAGATTAGATACAGATAAGTACAGAGCGGCGGTTATTCGCGCACGGTCTGAGAAGCTGTGGGCCGCTGAAGCACCTACAAAGCGTGCTTTATCGGACGAAAAGCGATACGCGAGCCGTAAGGAAATACGGAAAATACGAAGTGGGAATGATGTTTCGTCGGATGGCAGTGTTATCAAACATGTAATTGCCGGTCATTTCAGAGACCTACTTGGTCACCCTCGAAAAATGGTAGGGGATTTTGAAGCAGAGTTTTTGCCTCTAATGCCCAAGCTTGATGATGAAGAAAAGGGGCGATTAGAAATGCCAATTTGCGTCGAAGAAATAGAGGACGCAATCGACGCTCTGCCAGCTGGTAAAGCACCGGGCCCTGACGGATTAGGGGCGTCCTTTTATAAAATATTTAAGCCAATGATAGCTCACCTCCTCCTGAAGGTTATCAATGAAGCTTACGAGCAAAACCGTGTTCCACTGTCCTTCAGAACTTCTCATATCACACTGATTCCGAAAACTGAGGAGCCGGAAAAGCGTTTGTTGGTGGGGTCTTATCGCCCGATAAGCCTCACCAACGTTGATTATAAAATATTTATGAAAGTGTTGGCAAGACGACTGCAATGTGTGATAACAAAGCTGGTTGGCACGCATCAGACTTGTGGCATAAAGGGACGGAGCATCGCCACGAACATTCACGTAGCGCGAAGCGTACTAGAATGTTGTGACGCACTTGGTGACCGTGTGGCAATGATCCAACTGGATCTCGCAAAAGCATTTGACCGGGTGTCGCATGATGTGCTGTTTGCCATATTGGATCACTCCAATGTTGGGGATTTAATAACAGACGGCCTCAGAATGGCGTATGCCAACTGCACAACGCGAATTATAGTAAACGGAGAACTGACCGAAAGCCTGCAAGTGCGGTCGTCAGTTAGGCAGGGCTGTCCCATGTCGCCCCTGTTGTTTGCACTCTACCTTGAGCCTCTTTGCTTGGCTATCCGAAATAATGAGAGCGTAACGGGCTTCAGGCTACAGTCAGCGCATGTTAAAATATTGGCCTATGCCGATGATATTGCGGTTTCCTGTTCAGAAAAAGATAGCATCTGTGAAGCCACAAATGTAGTCCACAAATATTCTCAGTTTACGGGGCCGTTAATAAACTGGGAAAAGAGCTATGGCTTCTGGCACGGCAGTTGGGAAGACACGCCAGAGTACTACACGACTGCAGTGGTCAACGATTCCTACAATGTATCTAGGTGTACCTCTTCAAGCATACCGGGACCCTGATTCGTATTGGAGAGATGAAACTTTAAATGCAAAAGAAAAGGCTGATGCGTGGCAAGGAAGGCAGTTATCTGTATTTTCGCGGGCTACCGTGTGCAATTTATTTCTCACTGCAAAAATATGGTATGTCATGAATGTGCTCAGCGCCTCTCGGATCAGCATTCAAAAATTGCACCGTGTTTTCGCCGTTTTTATTTGGGCATCGACGTGGGAAAGAACCAGTCGGACAAACTTGTTCCTGTCTGCAAAAAAAGGTGGGCTAGGCCTTGCACATTTGTTTTTGAGGTAAGTCGTCTCACGATTTATGTTTCTGCGAAATTAAAATGACATGCTCCTGCGCACAGTTGTGTAACTCCGACTGAGCAGACTCCTTCCAGGATATGTGGTATGCTCTTGTCATGCTATGGGTGGGGCTGTGAGAGGGTACCTACGCGAAGTGGTACTTGCATACGGGATGCTGCATGCGCGATTTTCGATGCAATACTTGAGTGATGCCGCGCGGAAAAAATTGTACTCATATTTATTGGATGCAATGATTCCGGTTCCACTTTACCGTTTGCCATTATGTGGAGGCCCAGGAGGAGATGTTTTGCACGGAGTGAAGAGAATGCCGGTGTTACCCTCGGTCAAATCCTTTTTCTTTAAACCTCATACTAACACGTTATCAGTAAAAACATGGCTTCATGAAAAAGGTCTTTTTGTACCCTGGACAACGAACTGTTACCTATGTAAGAAAGCTGAAACCATAGAACACGTATTCCTGGATTGTTGGGATCCCATCTTTTTCTGGGATGTGCTTCAAAGGACTTTTAAAAAAGAATTACCCCTAGATATGTACGGCATAAGATTCCTTCCGGTTTTACACGCTGACAATAGTCCACTGGATACGATCATGCTCCTCGGCCTCCACATCTTGTGGAAAACGCGAATGCAGTTCAACAATGCAGATGTTCATGTGCGCCCTGTGCGGGAACATTTTATAGAAAGTGTTGTACGTTTGAGGGAAGTGTATCGAACACTCCCCGAACCACCAGAATGGATAGACCAGCTTAACAGCTTGGTAGAGATGAATAAATTTTAACGCGTCGTGTCCGCTAAAGGTTCGCTGACACGTTTTAATCACTTTTGTATGTTGTGTATTGTGTGTCGAAGCCGGCAATAAAGAAAAAAAAAGTACAGTGGTTAGTACCTTGCGTTGTGGCCGCAATAACCCAGGTTCGAATCCTGGTCACGGCATTTTATTTTACTTCATTTCCCGATTTTTACAACCCTTCTCTTAGCTCTCTTTGTCCTTCCACTGTGGTTTCGTTTTTCCTTGTCCAAGGTTCTTTAGAACTAGATTGCCTTGTCAACGGCGCTTTCCATTTGCACACCGTCCCTCTCGGACAGCCGTGATCGTATAGTGGTTAGTACCTTGCGTTGTGGCCGCAATAACCCAGGTTCGAATCCTAGTCACGGCATTTTATTTTACTTCATTTTCCGATTTTTACAACCCTTCTCTTAGCTCTCTTTGTCCTTCCTCTGTGGTTTCGTTTTTCCTTGTCCAAGGTTCTTTAGAACTAGATTGCCTTGTCAACGGCGCTTTCCATTTGCACACCGTGCCTCTCGGACAGCCGTGATCGTATAGTGGTTAGTACCTTGCGTTGTGGCCGCAATAACCCAGGTTCGAATCCTGGTCACGGCATTTTATTTTACTTCATTTTCCGATTTTTACAACCCTTCTCTTAGCTCTCTTTGTCCTTCCTCTGTGGTTTCGTTTTTCCTTGTCCAAGGTTCTTTAGAACTAGATTGCCTTGTCAACGGCGCTTTCCATTTGCACACCGTGCCTCTCGGACAGCCGTGATCGTATAGTGGTTAGTACCTTGCGTTGTGGCCGCAATAACCCAGGTTCGAATCCTGGTCACGGCATTTTATTTTACTTCATTTTCCAATTTTTACAACCCTTCTCTTAGCTCTCTTTGTCCTTCCTCTGTGGTTTCGTTTTTCCTTGTCCAAGGTTCTTTAGAACTAGATTGCCTTGTCAACGGCGCTTTCCATTTGCACACCGTCCCTCTCGGACAGCCGTGATCGTATAGTGGTTAGTACCTTGCGTTGTGGCCGCAATAACCCAGGTTCGAATCCTAGTCACGGCATTTTATTTTACTTCATTTTCCGATTTTTACAACCCTTCTCTTAGCTCTCTTTGTCCTTCCTCTGTGGTTTCGTTTTTCCTTGTCCAAGGTTCTTTAGAACTAGATTGCCTTGTCAACGGCGCTTTCCATTTGCACACCGTCCCTCTCGGACAGCCGTGATCGTATAGTGGTTAGTACCTTGCGTTGTGGCCGCAATAACCCAGGTTCGAATCCTAGTCACGGCATTTTATTTTACTTCATTTTCCGATTTTTACAACCCTTCTCTTAGCTCTCTTTGTCCTTCCTCTGTGGTTTCGTTTTTCCTTGTCCAAGGTTCTTTAGAACTAGATTGCCTTGTCAACGGCGCTTTCCATTTGCACACCGTCCCTCTCGGACAGCCGTGATCGTATAGTGGTTAGTACCTTGCGTTGTGGCCGCAATAACCCAGGTTCGAATCCTAGTCACGGCATTTTATTTTACTTCATTTTCCGATTTTTACAACCCTTCTCTTAGCTCTCTTTGTCCTTCCTCTGTGGTTTCGTTTTTCCTTGTCCAAGGTTCTTTAGAACTAGATTGCCTTGTCAACGGCGCTTTCCATTTGCACACCGTCCCTGTCGGACAGCCGTGATCGTATAGTGGTTGGTACCTTGCGTTGTGGCCGCAATAACCCAGGTTCGAATCCTAGTCACGGCATTTTATTTTACTTCATTTTCCGATTTTTACAACCCTTCTCTTAGCTCTCTTTGTCCTTCCTCTGTGGTTTCGTTTTTCCTTGTCCAAGGTTCTTTAGAACTAGATTGCCTTGTCAACGGCGCTTTCCATTTGCACACCGTCCCTCTCGGACAGCCGTGATCGTATAGTGGTTAGTACCTTGCGTTGTGGCCGCAATAACCCAGGTTCGAATCCTAGTCACGGCATTTTATTTTACTTCATTTTCCGATTTTTACAACCCTTCTCTTAGCTCTCTTTGTCTTTTTTTTTTCTTTATTGCCTGGGCAACATACATACATATGTAGCACTACCACAGTACAATAGTTAATAAAAGACGTCCAGCCTACTTGGACAGTACGTCTCTTAAAAGGGCTTCAAGTTGACTAGCTTGTCCATTTCCGGTAGCCATTCAGGTGGATCACCTCGGGTTTTGAACACTTGTTTGATGTAGACAACATTTTCCATATAGTACTCTCGCGCAGGGCGGACATGTTCATCACCATTTCTCACAGCCATACGGGTCTTCCACAGACTGTGCAGGCCCAGTAGAATAATCATATCGAGGGGTAGCCCCCCTTCATCAGCTGCCGGGAGGAAGCGGATACCACGAGGGGAAATTGGAAGCTGCTTTTTGAGCGTGCGCTGCAGAATATCCCAAAGAAATATCGCGTCCCAACATTCAAGAAAAAAATGCTCTACGGTTTCAGGCTTTCGACAGATTATACAGTTCACTGACCAAGGGACAAATATTCCCTTTTCCTCCAGCCACGGTTTAACCGGCAGTGTTCCGCTGTGTAGTAAAAAAAAAAAAAATGTCTTTGTTGACGAGCGCACGGGCATTTTCTTCACCCTTTTCAGGACGTTCATTCCTGGGCCTGCACCGTATATGGTGCGATACATTGGAACCGGGAGCATTACATCTAGTAAATCTTTGTATAATTGTTTCTTTGTTATTGAAGACAGGTATTATTTGGAAAATCTAGCATTTAACATTCGGAAACTCAGTACGACTTCACGCAAAAAACCACGAATACTTGTTCGCCTTAATTCAGAAGAAGACACAACAAATCCTTGTAACTCGTGCCAGAGACGCACCTGTATCACAGTGCGCAATAATGGATGGCTCTGTGTACGCAGAAACATAAAGCGAGACACAATCTGTCTCAGAAACAAGCGAGTAAGACCGAGTCGCCCTTCTCTAACCGGACGGAAGAGATTGGTACGACTTGTTCTTTCCCACACTCAACCCCACAAAAAAAAAAAACAGCAAAAACTCTGTGTAGCTTTTGAATACTGACTCGCGACATGCACAACACTTGAAGAATATACCATACTTTAGCAACAATAAACAAATTACACACTGTTGAACGGGCGAACATGAAGAGCTCCCTTCCGCCCCACCCTAGTGTTTTCTCCCGACAACGTTCAGTCTCTTGCACCCAATAGTCATTTGCGTCTTTGTAATGTTCAAGTAGGACCCCTACATATTTCACTGGGAGAGACGAGAATTTTATGTTTTCGAGGGATTCAGGAGTGAATCCCAACTGCCATGCCAAAAGCCTATACATTTGTCCCAATTTATTGAACTACCCGACATCTGACAAAACTTCTTTGCTAAGTGCACTGTTTGACTAATACTTTCCTTGTCTTGACAAAAGACAGCAATGTCATCGGCGTACGCCAAAAATTTAACTTGGCTAGCCATCAGTCTGAATCCGTATATACGTTCACAGTGAATGATCTTTTGGCAAAAGGGTTCGAGGTAAATCGCAAATAGCAAGGGCGATAGTGGGCAGCCTTGTCTAACTGATGACATAACTAGAATATTTTTCGTTAGTTGCTTGTTTACAACAACCTTAGTTTAACATTCGTTGTAAGCCATTTTTATTCCATTTAATGAAATAGACCCAACTTTAATACGTTCTAGTATTCGAAAAAGTATGCCATGATCAACAAGGTCGAAGGCTTTCTCAAGGTCTATCTGGAGCATTGCAACGCGATCACCCCAAGCGTCACAACACTCCAGAATGCTTCTAGCTACATGAATGTTTACACTGATTGTTCGGCCTTTAATACCACACGTCTGATGATGGCCTACTATTTCCTTAATGACCTTCTGTAACCTACTCTCAAGAACCTTCATAAAAATTTTATAGTCAACGTTAGTCAGATTAATTGGACGATATGATGTTACAGATAAGAGCTTTAAAGGATCGTCACTTTTTGGAATCAGCACAACGTGTGTTTGACGAAAGGACGGAGGGATGCAGTTTTCTTCATACGCCTGCAAAATCACACGGAGCAAGGCGGTTGCGATTTCGCTCTTAAACATCTTGTACAATGCTGCACCAACAACGTCTGGACCAGGTGTTTTCCCATGGCTTAGTTCCTCAATAGCTTTTTCAATCTCATTTACAGTTATTGGCGCTTCCAGACCGGCTGTAACAGATGGGTCCAATGCTGGGATTAATGCAAGAAATTCATGTTCGAAACCTTCTGCCACTGGCCGTTGGCGCCCTATTAGGTTGCGATAGTGCTCACAAAAGCCCATTTTTATTTCCTCGCCGTCACTAGTAACCGTATCTCCGTATTTTATCTTACTTCGTCTCGTTTCGCGTATCGCTTTTCATAACTTATTGAGCGTTTCGTCGGCGCTTCACCCATGAACAACCTTTCCGCCCGGGCTCGTACTATTGCTCCCATGTATTTTTCTTTATCTATCTGCACATTCTAACTGCGCTGTCAATTTTCTGATCTGTGCGGTATATTTTCAGGGCTGCACATTTTCCAAGCTTAAAACGAAAGTTAACTCGCACTGCAGTTCTTCTCCTTTCTTCCTTTCTTCTTGTCTCAGGACGGTGCTCCTTTCTATAGCGCCTATTTTAATTTCTTGCTTCAATATTTCCCACGCCAAGATAGATTTTGAAGGCTCACTTTCAAGCAATCGCTGTATCTTCATTTTAACCTCATTTACAAAAACTTCATCATCAATGATCTTAACGTTAAACTTCCATAGGTCCCAGCAAAATTTCGATTTTTTCTGCTTTGTGCCGATAGTAAAAGCCACTAAGCTATGGTCGCTGAAAGAAACACGTTTAACTTTATAATCCGAACACATTGGTAGTAGAGCCAAAGAGACATAGGCACGATCCAGTCTGGCGTGACTTGCACACTGGAAGTGCGTAAAGTGTGGAGAAGAGCTGCAAGCCAAAACATGACCAACATCTTCCATTTCGCATTCTTGCATTAACGTGCTCAGTAGGAGAGCACTTCTGTCTCGCACCGACCTCTTGTCTGACCTGTCCTCGGCATAGCAGACACAGTTGAAATCGCCAAGTAGAATGACGTTCTTTGGACATTTCAAGTAGACACCGATTCGCTCAAAGAAACTACGCCGATCATCCTCTCTGTTAGGCGCATACACGCACATGACACGCCACTGTACACCCGTCAAAGAGAAATCGCAGACAACGAAACGGCCATTATCACTCACAGCTACTGCTTCTACTGAAATGTCCAAAGAATTGCTCAAGAACAGCGCACAGCCACCCGAGGTACCAACCGCATGGCACACGCAAATATTATAGCGAGCAGAGAAGGGCTCGACCATGCGGCTCATTTGCTCGTCGCTCTCCACTTTCGTTTCTTGTACCGCCATTATGTCTATATCGTTATCTAACAATAGACGGCTGACTTGGTACTGTTTTCGCCTGGCTGACAACCCTCGCACATTAAGCGAGGCTACACGTAGGGCTACTTCTGGTTCAACCGCCATGCTGAAAATGAATTAAACGAGCCGCACGATCTTACCTGGTACATTGGGGTCAGGAGCGGACAAACTCTGCAGTACAGGCTGAAACAGAGCGACGCTGCATTTGTCGCTGCTCCGGGCCGCATCAGGAATCCTTGAGCCCCAGAAGCGGCCCGAGCAGCCACGAACTCGGGGCTCCTTCATGGCGAAGGCTGCATCCCTGGTGGGTTCCGGTCAGGCGGAATAGTGGGCTTTGGCTTGAAAGATGGCCGACGTAGAGGGGCCGCTTTGTGGGGCGGTTCCTCTTGTTCGGTCTTGTCGGGGGCCCCCGCTGCGTCGGTTACATCGCGCGTGCGTTTCGTGGTCGCACTATTACTTGCACTTTCGCGCGTGTCCATCGGTGCCTGTTCCTTTGAAGACGTTGACATCGACTTACCGCTGGCACCGATAGCAGCAACACTTGCTTCGGTGGCCTCGCCCGCAGCGCTCTTTTCATCTAAGCAAAACTTGCTGTTGGGCTAGTTGGTTCAAATCCGTATTTGGGAACACAGCGCGGAACAAGACGCAACACAAGAAAACGAAGGTAGACAGGACGGAGCGCTGAACTGACAACTTTTATTTGAATAGAAAAAAAAGCAGGGCTTCTTGTCGCTCAGACTTTCCCTCGAGTTGAGGGGGCTAGTTTGTTCTCTCCTTTGAGTCCTTTGCTCTCGCACTATCTTCCGCACCGGTAACTTCCGCTACGTCCACCTCGTCCATGAGGTGTTCTGAGAAGTCGTCGGTTCTTGCAGGCCCTGTTGCACTGGCGTATGTTTTGACACACTGCTCATCCGTGTGGCCGAAGCGACGCGACGACAAAGGCTGCATTTCGGCACTTTACAATCCCGCCTAATATGTCCTGTGGCCTTGCACCTCAAACCGAGCGGCGCCCTTCCCGGAACAACAAAAAGTGCGGGCTCACCTGCTATCTTGAGCTGATGCGGAATGTCATCCCTTCAAAATCTATTTTTCAACTTGAGGGCAACTGTTCTCGTAGTGGACCCTTTGTCTGCGACACCGAAGGCTCTCCAACGCACTTTGGACACGTCAGTCACAGTTCCTTACGGCAGCAAGGCAGCACGGACATCGTCGTCACTAACGCCATGCAAAACCCAGTGGATTTTCAGGCGCACATCCTGGTTATTCGGGTCAGTCAGTAGACACGGCCGGTTCCTCACCTTGACATCAGAAGCCGCCAGTAGTTTCCTCGTTGTCTCGGCACTCTTGAGCATAACGGCCCAGACATGGTTCATCTGATACGCCCCCAAAGCAAGCACTTCAGGGAGCGCACCAAGATGAACCAAAGTATCTCTGAAGTCCTCGACGCGATACGGTTTATCCGCTGGGTCTGCGTGCATAAAAATTGTATTCAACACTATTCTTCCTGTCGGCAAAGTTGGCAGTATGACCTGGTAATCTTCACCGACGGCAGACAAAAACCTGTTTCCGCGGCCAGACTGGGCCGCTGATACCGCTCTGACGGAGCACATGATTAAACGTCCGTTCGCTTCGGCGCCCGGAAGTCCAATCGCTCTCTTTGTCCCTCCTCTGTGGTTCCGTGCTCCTTGTCCAAGGTTCTTTAGAACTAGATTGCCTTGCATCGGCGCTTTCCATTTCCACACCGTCCCTATCGGACAGCCGTGATCGTATAGTGGTTAGTACCTTGCGTTGTCGCCGCAATAACCCAGGTTTTAATCATGGTCACGGCATTTTTTTACTTCATTTTCCGATTTTTACAACCCTTCTCTTAGCTCTCTTTGTCCCTCCTCTGTGGTTTCGTGCTATTTGTCCAAGGTTCTTTAGAACTAGATTGCCTTGCATCGGCGCTTTCCATTTGCACACCGTCCCTACCGGACAGCCGTGATCGTATAGCGGTTAGTACCTTGCGTTGTCGCCGCAATAACCCAGGTTTTGATCATGGTCACGGCATTATTTTACTTCATTTTCCGATTTTTACAACCCTTCTCTTAGCTCTCTTTGTCCCTCCTCTGTGGTTTCGAGCTATTTGTCCAAGGTTCTTTAGAACTAGATTGCCTTGCATCGGCGCTTTCCATTTGCACACCCTCCCTATCGGACAGCCGTGATCGTATAGTGGTTAGTACCTTGCGTTGTCGCCGTAATAACCCAGGTTTTAATCATGGTCACGGCATTTTTTTACTTCATTTTCCGATTTTTACAACCCTTCTCTTAGCTCTCTTTGTCCCTCCTCTGTGGTTTCGTGCTATTTGTCCAAGGTTCTTTAGAACTAGATTGCCTTGCATCGGCGCTTTCCATTTGCACACCGTCCCTACCGGACAGCCGTGATCGTATAGTGGTTAGTACCTTGCGTTGTCGCCGCAATAACCCAGGTTTTGATCATGGTCACGGCATTATTTTACTTCATTTTCCGATTTTTACAACCCTTCTTTTAGCTCTCTTTGTCCCTCCTCTGTGGTTTCGTGCTATTTGTCCAAGGTTCTTTAGAACTAGATTGCCTTGCATCGGCGCTTTCCATTTGCACACAGTCCCTATCGGACAGACGTGATCGTATAGTGGTTAGTACCTTGCGTTGTGGCCGCAATAACCCAGGTTTTATTCATGGTCACGGCATTTTTTTACTTCATTTTCCGATTTTTACAACCCTTCTCTTAGCTCTCTTTGTCCCTCCTCTGTGGTTTCGTGCTACTTGTCCAAGGTTCTTGAGAAATAGATTGCCTTGTCAACGGCACTTTCCATTTGCACACCGTCCCTCACGGACAGCAAGACGCTGCGGAGGAGGTCTTGAGTCTGATGGGCGAACTTGTGGCAATGAAAGTCCATTAGACACGGTTGTCAGCCAAGAGGCATGGCAACCACGATCTTTTACTGATGTATTTGTACCAATTCATGCAATAAAGAAAAAAATAAACTCTCGGACAGCCATGATTGTATACTGGTTAGTACCTTGCGTTGTGGCCGCAATAACCCAGGTTTCAATCCTGGTCACGGCATTTTATTTTACTTCATTTTCCGATTTTTACAACCCTTCTCTTTCAGCTCTCTTTGTCCGTCCTCTGTGGTTTCGTGCTACTTGTCCAAAGTTCTCTAGGACTAGATTGCCTTGTCAACGGCGCTTTCCATTTGCACACCGTCCCTCTCGGACAGCCGTCATTCTACTTCCGGCCACCGAGCGTGACGGACGTGTTTATCATGGGCTCCCAAGGAGCGGATTCAGCGGCCCAGCTGGGTCGTGCTATCAGGAGCACGGAAAGGCCTGCCAAGGATTATGAACTGGTTCTACCACTTCTGCCTACAGGTTCGAGTGTTTTGCACACTGTTTTTTTGCACGGCGACATAAAAGCCAGGCCGTATCGGGTGGAGCACTTTCGAGATTCCCTCGCTCGTCTTTCACTGCTGCCAGGAAGTGGTTGCCCTCGGGGCATATCAAATGAATCATGTGTGGGCGGTAACGTTGAAAGGTGAAGAGGCGAAAGCGAAGATTTTGCAAGCTCAAGCTTTTGAAGTTAAGGAACACCGATGCGTGGTCATTGACCCCTGTAATTAAGGCATCAGGTTGAAACTTTTCTGGCTGCTTCACGGCGTGGACGACGATGATGTGCGAGCGACGTTGGCGGCTTTTGGAAAAGTCTCGGAAATATCAAAAGACAAGTGGAAAGTGCAAGGGTGTGTCGACAAGGCTTCAACGACTCGAACGGTCACGCTGAAGCTCAAAGTGGGCGTTACCATTGAGGACCTGCCGCATCAGCTTCGGGTCGCCGAGGACGTCGCACTCGTCCACGTCCCAGGCAGAGCCTCGCTTTGCCTCCGGTGAAGCGGGAAAGGACATATACGTCGTGAGTGTCGTGTGCCGCGCGGCGGACTGTGTTGTCGCTACGGCCATGACGAGTCCCAGTGTGTGCGCACGTATGCCAACGTTGCAGGCCCCGTGCCGAGTGAAGTGGCAGGCGAGCACTTGATGGACGCAGTAGACGCCGAGGAAGCTAGCAGTGGAATCATTGAGGATGCAGAGCAGAAAGAACAATCCTCTGAGAAGACCCATGCGCTTAGAGAACACTGGAAATCAGATTTGATAGTTCCGTTGTCGAATGTTGCTGGGACCGAGACACCCACGAAAGAAAACGGCAATGCCAGTGCTGCAAGCCCAGCTTCGTCTGCGCAACACAGTGAGGAACAGGGAGGCACTGAAGCTGAGATGCCAGCTGCTTCTACCTTGCCTGTAAAGCGTGTGCACGAAGACAGTGTCAACGAGGGATCATCACAAGGAGGAGCGGGGAGCGGTCAGCCTCCACTGAAGGCAGCCCCCCTTCGCCGGTCGTCCTTCAAGCCAAGGACAAACGTGCCTCCAGACCGGAGAACTGTGTCACCTGTGCCTCCGCCATAGCGGGGGTACCCTTTTCGGTCGAGACGTTACAAGCCCGGTCCATGATCGGGAGCAGCGCTTGGAACGATGGACGGACTCACCAAAACGGAAGAATGGTCATCCCGTGCAACAGATCAACCGCAATGCTGCCTTTCTGCAAAAGAGATGTGAGTGGTATGTTTCGCGATTTATAATTTCATGAGATGGCGACCAATTTATCCACTAGCTTGCGCGTAGCCACGCTAAAATGTGAGGGGGTTGTCAACGCGTCGGAGACAACAGCAGCTGAACCGTCTTCTGCTGGAAAATGAAGCTGATGTGCTAGCAGTTCAAGAGAGCAAAATGCAAAGCGAACAACAAACAGATAAAATGGCTGAAATATATCGTTCTAGATATAGTGTTTGCGTTTGTCATGCAGTTCGGGGGGAGGTGTCAATTTCATTCGAAATTGCATAGAGTGTGTACAGTCTGTGTTCTCGTGTGAGAGTGGTCGACTTTTGATGTGTGATTTCAGTTTTTCTGGATTGGACTGGAGAGTTATCTGCGTTTATGCGCCGACCAGAACGTTTGAGCGCGAAGAGTTTTTTCACTATATGAAATCCTTCCTAATACATAAGAGGCGTGTTCTCCTGTTTGGAGACTTCAACTGTGTCTGTAGACCGGAAGATAGAACAACAGACCGTGTCCTTCGTGACAATAGTGCGGAGTTACTTAATGACATTGTTAATGAGGCAGAGCTTGAAGATGTTGGCTGTATACTGACGCATGAAGGCCAAGCAAAGTTCACGCACTTTCAAGGTAGCTGTCATGCAAGGTTGGACCGAATATATGTTCCCATTGATGATGTGCCCTTGTGCTCGGAATATCAAACACTTCCCATGAGCTTTAGTGACCACTCCCTCGTAATGATTACTCTAAGTATGAAAAGTAAGGCAACAAAGTTCAATTGAGAGCTATGAAAATTTAATGAAAAACTGCTGCTGGATGAAGAGTTTATCCTTAAAGTGAAAGAATATATTACGAATATGTTACAAAATGGCTCTAATTTTACACAAGCATGGGAGCAGTTTAAGTGCGATATCAAGATAGCTGCTATTGACCGAGCATGCACTCTCCGACGTAAAGAAAGAGAACAAGAAAAAGAACTTCGTAGCATCTTGAATGCATGCTTAGTATGGATTGCGCTAAGTCTGGCTTGTTCGCCCAAGATATAAAAAAGAAAAAAAAACAAACTTTAGGTGATAGAGGAAGAGAAGTATCGCGGTGCGGTGACAAGGGCGCCCGGCGAAAAATTGTGGCTCGGAGAGACGCCCACGAAAAGGGCACTAAGTGAAGAAAAAAGGTACGCAGTGTCAAAAGAGATAAAAGAAATCTGTTATCAGAACGTAGTTACCTCGGTAAAAAAAGACGATTGAACGGGCGTTTGTAGAATTTTACAGGGAATTGTTTAGCCTGAAAACACCGGACATTGAACGCTTCAGAAAAGACTTTCTGTCGCTGATGCCAAGAGTAGAAGACGAAGTGGCGCAGACACTAGAAGCAAGTATTACTTCCGAGGAAATTGAGGCCCTTATCGGGGAATTAAATTCCAATAAGCCACCCGGACCAGACGGTCTTGGTGCTGCCATACACAAGGCCTTTCCAACTGAAATGGCTGTTTTACTGGAAAGAGTTATTAGTGAATGCTACGAAAAGAACGTACCTCCTCCGTCTTTTCGAATGTCACGCGTTGTACTAATCCCGAAAACAGATGACCCAGTCGAGCTTCAGTCTGTAGCGTCTTACCGTGCTGTAAGTCTAACGAATGTTGACTATAAAATTTACATGAAAGTATTAGGGCGACGACTCCAACGTGTAATTACTTCTCTTGTAGGCCCACATCAGACATGCGGCATAAAAGGAAGGACCATTTTTACTAATATACACCCAGCAAGGAGTGTTCTCGAATGTTGTGACGCGATGCATGACCACGTAGCCATGGTGCAATTAGACCTCCACAAAGCATTTGATAAAGTGGTACATGAAATTTTGTTCTTTGTTTTAGAGTATGTCAATGCTGGTTCCGTGATTACAAATGACGTGAAAATAGTTTACGAGTGCTGTTCAGCGAGACTGGTCGTGAATAAGCATTTAACCGATTGTATACCTGTTCAGTCGTCAGTAAGGCAGCGCTGTCCTCTGTCTCCCCTTTTGTTTGCGCTTTATCTGGAGCCTTTCTGTTTAAGATTGCTTACAAGGCTGAACATACGTGGTTATAGATTTTTTTTTTTTTCAAAGTGAAGTTCGGGTTTTGGCATACGCGGAAGATATTGCGGTTTTTTGTACTGACCATGAGAGCGTGCAAGAAGTTGTAAAAGAAGCCATTGCTTTTTGCACTGCAAGTGGAAATGAAATTAGTTGGGCAAAGGGTTTAGGATTTTGGCATGGCAACCGGCAATACGCGCCTGAACTGTTCTCCAGTATGCAATGGAAAGTAACGCCAGGCCATTACCTTGGTGTGCCACAAAGCATTACCGTGAAAGCAAGGAATGTTGGGTCAGTGAGGTTGAGCAAGTGAAAACCCTAACAAACTAATGGAGAGGACATAACTTTTCTATGTTCACAAGAGCTACCGTTTGCAATATGTTTCTAGTTGCAAAAATTTTTTACATCCTGCAAGTGTTATCTATGTCAAGAATTTCTGTTCAAAAACTGCATAGGGTATTTGCCACGTTTGTGTGGGCTTCAACATGGGAGCGTACCAGTCGATGCAATCTGTTTCTTACGGTGCATAATGGTGGACGGGGATTGTCACATTTTTCCTTAAGCAGATTGTAACCAGGTTCTTTTTTTGCGCGAACAAAGCGATGTTTTTCTTAGAACGGTAATCCAGGTGCGATTGCGGGATTCACTGCCGGAATATGTAGTTTCGACTATGTCTACAGGACCAATGGCTCTAAGTGCTTTTCTTCGCGAAGTTGCCGCGTCCTTCCAAATAGTGAAGGCGAGATTTTCAAATGAGTATATGTGTGCTGTTACGCGAAAACGGCTGTACAAAGATTTATTGGAAACCTTTTTACCTGTGCCTCTTTATCGCGCTGTATATGCTTTGGGTCCGGAGCGGGACGTGTTGAAAAGAGTGAAAAGAATGCCCATCAGATCGTCCGCTAAATCTTTCTTTTTTCAATTGCATACCGGCACTCTTCCGGTGAAGCCATGGCTGTAAAGCAAATGCCTTTTGTGCCTTGGTCTGCTGACTGTTTAAATTGCAAAAAGCTGGAAACCATAGAGCATATTTTCCTTGATTGTCACGATGCGGTTTTTTTGTGGGACGTGCTACAGCGTACTATTAAAATGGACTTACCAATAACGCCGTTTGGCATACGCTACCTTCCATGCGCCCAGCCAGGAGAAGTGCCCAGTGATTTATTAATGGCCTTGTGTATGCACAGCATATGGAGAACGCGGATGGATGTTCGCCATGAGCATGTTGTCGTACACCCAGTCCATCAGTATTTTGTTGAAAGTGTAATGCAGACGCGTGATGTTTTCGGAGGGCAATCTGAACCCCCGGAATGGCTGCCAGTCTTGGAGAAGCTCATGTCACTTAATCCATTCTATCGCAAGAAACCTGTCAGAAAGTGACTTGTGTTTTTAATTCCATGCGACTTTTCATCGTTCTTTGTAGTTGCCAAGTCGGTAATAAAGAAAAAGAAAATCTCAGACAGCCGTGATCGTATAGTGGTTAATACCTTGCGTTGTGGCCGCAATAACCCAGGTTTGAATCCTGGTCACGGCATTTTATTTTACTTCATTTTCCGATTTTTACAACCCTTCTCTTCAAGCTCTCTTTGTCCCTCCTCTGTGGTTTCGCGCTACTTGTCCAAGGTTATTTAGAACTAGTTTGCCTTGTCAACGGCGCTTTCCATTAGCACACCGTCCCTCACGGACCGTCATTCTGCTTCTGGACGCCGTAGTGTGCAGACGCAGGATGGCTGGCTCCTCGCGAACTGCGGTAACGGCCAATGATGGCCGTGGAACACCGTTTTTGGAATGACTTCAAGACTACTGGATTGTACTGCCACCACTGCCTACCGGGGAAGGACTTAAAACTATGCTTGTTCTTCACTGCGATATCAATGGAAGGCCTTACAGGATAGAAGATTTCTGCCAACCGATGAAAGACGGCGGTGTCATCGAACAGGTAGCGGGTATCGGCGCATACCAGATGTCTCATGTCTGGTTAGTCAACTTTCGAACCGAAGAGGCAAAGAAAAAGTTACTTGGCTTAAGGCACATCCTTGTTAAAGGAAAAACGTGCGTGCTTTTTGACCCCGAAAGGCAAGAAGTAAGACTTAAAGTGCACTTGTGCGCGTTCAACGTCAGCAACGATACGTTGAAACGCGCGTTTGCCGTATACGGCGAAGTGAAAGAATTATCTGGCGACAAATGGAAGACCGGCGGTTTTCAAAACGCTGACTTGACCACCCGAGTTGTTCGGCTGATACTTCGTGAAGGTGACAGCCTGGATCGCATACCACATCAGATGCGTATCGGGAACGCCACCGTTTTAGTCGTCGTCCCAGGGCGGCCGCCGATATGCCTGCGCTGCCACAAGACTACATCCGGCGTGACTGCAGTGTACCCAAATGCAATGAGTGCCATGCTTTGGGGCACGAAGAGGCGGAATGCACGATATCATATGCCCGAGCTGCTGGAAGAAGAGCGTTCGGCGATAACAGCGATCTGCACATGGATGAGGATGAAGCGGAGAAGGCAGCCTCGAACGCAGCGGTTGATAAACAAACGGACGCAGTGCAGAGCAACGGAGAGGGATGCGATGAAGATACTCCTGCATCTAAGCTTAGTCCACCAGAGTCGGATACCACGAGCAGTACTACCGGTTCGCCGCAAGTTGCCCTGAACTCTACTGGAAAAGAGAGTATGAGAGCTATGGACTGATTTGGCGACGGCTAAACGGCGTCATCATGAGGTGACTAGAGAGAGCCAGGAGCTACGACTGCGGCGTCTAGACCGTCAGTGGTGCGTCACCGATGTGAAGAAGCAGCGCGTCACGAGAGGGACACGATCGTCGTCGCTTCCTCGCGGCGGCAACCCGGAATCCTAAACAATGGCGGGACGGCACTACATGGCGCGGTACTGTGCGCGCAAAGGTAAGCGCCATACTGGCGTCCTGGTCTTGCTAAGCGATGGCGTCGTTTGAAAGGAGCATTCTAGTAGCAACCCTCAATATCAGTCATGGCAGTAATTGAATTACAGTAATGACATTACTCTAATTTAATTACTTTTTTCGGTAATTTGTAATGTAATTATTTCTTTTTTGGGGTGTAAATTAGTAATGTAATTAATTACTTTTTGGTAGTAATTTCGCAGTTGAAGTAATTATTTCCTTTCGAAATTACTTTTACTAAAGTGTGCCACTGCTCCTTCAATAGACAACGAAGTAGAGTGCCGCGAAAGCAGGAACGGAGTGCAGCAAGCCGAAGCTGCAGCGTAACGGATCGGAAAAAGGAGATAGAATTCAGCAGAACTAGCGTCTTTGACCTCGTGTGTAGCAGGGCCACTGCAGATATCCCATGGCAACCATTCTCCAAGCAGCAGGATACAAGGCGTCGAGGGAATGCCGAAGGGACAGATGCTGCAAGAAGGCTGGAGCTGAAAACTAGTTGGGAGCGGGGCGCAGCACTCCCTCTTGCGTCCACTAGCGGTGGTGCCTGGTTACACTGGTCACCACGTAGCAAGGGAGGATTGGGGGAGGGGGGGGGGGGAGATAGGCGGAAGGGTCCATGGCGTGAGGCACCGTGGTTTGAGCATTACTGAGCAGTGAGCACTAATGTTCCGACGTCGATTCTTGGGACTGCGGAAGCAATAAATAACCTAGCTTATTCGGGCCTTTCAAATGGTGGAGACAGCTCTGGGCCAGCAAGACGCTGGTTCCGCCGGTCATTTCAAGACCCTTCTACCACGGTTCTCTTTCCTTTTTATTTTGCAGTTTCTTGTTTTTGGGATGGCAAGTGCTATAGGAAAGAGGGAAGGAATAGCTCTCTGGGACGGAATTTGGCGGGAAGACGAGAGAATGTGAGTGCTTCGCGTCTGGAGAACAAGTTGTTGTTTTGTTTACTAGCTTTGCTTAGTTTTTCCGTAGATAAAGCTAGAAAGTAATTTAAAAGTAATTGAATTACTTAGTAGAAATAATTGTAATGTAATTTCATTACTTTTTGGGAGCAGTAATGAGTAATGTATTTTAATTACTTTTCAGTGATTTTCAGCAAAGTAATTAGTAATGTAATTTCATTCCTTTTCAAAAGTAATTTTGCCATGTATGCTCAATATCAGGGATCTGTCCTCCAGAAGGAGGCAAAACCAACTGTTGCGACTAGTTACAGAGCAGGAACTAGATATTGTAGCGGCGCTGGAGACCAAAATTGAGAGTCAAGACCAGACTGACAGTATGGTTCGCCCTTTCAGCAGTCGATATGATGTTTGCATGTGTCATGCGGTAGGGACTTCGGCAGGTTGTATGCTTTGGATTCGCCAATCGTTGGGTGCGGTTGTGGAAAGCGTTGTGACCACTGATAGCGGTCGTTGGATTATCTGTGACATCACATTAGCTGGTTTAAAGTGGCGCATTATCTGTATTTACGCGCACACTAATTCAGATGAGAGGCGAAAACTTTTTGAAAATATCGGCTATTACTGTGACACAGAACGTATGGTCGTTTTAATTGGTG
This sequence comes from Amblyomma maculatum, assembly GCF_055883805.1. NCBI lineage: Eukaryota > Metazoa > Arthropoda > Arachnida > Ixodida > Ixodidae > Amblyomma > Amblyomma maculatum. Next base: position 59,052,651 of record NC_139344.1, read on the forward strand.
ATTTCAACTACGTATGCACGGCCCGCGACAAGACTAGTCTACGCCTTTCCGAGATGCGAGTACTGCCTGTCTGAGTGACATAACTGAGCAATGTCATCTTGATGATGTGGGCGATTGCATCAGAAACGCTACTGGAGCGCTTTTCACTCATTTCCAGGGAAGAAGCCACGCACGCTTGGATAGGGCATACGTATCTGCCGAACTAATACCATACTGCTGTGAATACCGCGTACAGCCAGTGCCGTTTAGTGACCACTGTCTTGTTGTCTTTGAGATCGGAAAAAGAAATGGAAAACGAAACAAATTTGTGTGGGAGAATTGGAAACTTAATGAGAGGCTTCTGAAAGACGATAGTTTCGTGGGTCAAGTAGTGTCAGCTTTAAATGAGATGCAATTTGCCAGCAATGAATCTCAAGGGGAAAAATGGGAAAGATTTAAACTATAAATAAAGATGAATGCGATTGAACGATCGTGTACTATAAAATAGAAAGAAAAGGTAAATAAAAAGGCGCTTAGAAACGATCTCACGTTTCTACTGACGCATGAGTGCAAGCAGCCGGGCTCGTGCATGGAAGAAATCCGCTCCGTCAAGCAGAAATTGGAGGCAATGATATGAAGAGGTATCAAGGTGCGATGGTGAGGGCGAAGGCACAGCGCCTGTTAGCGGGCGAAATGCCCACTAAACGTGCTCTTGGATTAGAAAAGAAGCACGCCAGCAAGAATCGCATATCAAAAATATAATGGAAAGGTGTACTCCATTCAGATAAATCGAATATAGAGCGTGACTTTTATGAATAATTCACAGGACTTTTTAGTCACACAGAAGGTAAAATCGAACAATTCAAGTCCAGTTTCCTTTCTCTTATGCCAAGACTGGATGACGAAACAAGAAAAAGGTTAGAGCTGCCAATCTCCGAAGGAAAAGTAAATAAAGCCATAGAAGACCTCAACTATCAACTCTGGAAAATCTCCAGGACCAGATGAGCTTGCAGCCGCCCTTTATAAAGAATTCAAAGATGATTTCGCCCCAGTTTTGACTACATTATTTAATGAGGTCTATGACAAAGATATGCTTCCCCCGTCTTTTCTAACAGCCCATACAATTTTAATACCAAAGCAAAAACGTTGACGAAGCCAAGCTTCAACAAGTTACCGCTTACAGACCAATATCCCTGACGAACACAGATTATAAGATCTTCATGAAAATTCTTGCTAAAAGGCTTCAAACTGTAATGGAAGAATTAGTAGAACCGCATGAGACCTGCGGCATTAAAGACCGAACCATATATACTAATATCCACAAGGCACGGTCTGTGCTGGAGTGTTGCGACGCCTTGCATGAGAGTGTTGCCATGCTCCAGCTTGACCTAGAGAAAGCTTTCGACAAGGTGCCGCATGATGTCTTGTTATCAATTTTAGAGCATGCAAATGTGTGCTCAGGTATTTGCAAAGGAGTCGCAATGGCGTACAGAGGGTGCACGACGCACCTGATAGTAAATAAGAAGGTGGGTGAGCGCATCCAAGTGCAACGCTCTGTGCGTCAAGGCTGCCCCCTGTCGCCATTGCTTTTCTGCTTGTATATTGAACCATTTTGTCTGAGCACCATCGAGAGCAGCAGTATCCGAGGGTTTCGTTTGCATGCAGCAGAGGTCCGCATGCTTGCGTATGCCGATGACATTGCCGTCTTCTGTACCGACTACGAAAGCATTCGCAGTGTTGTAAATTGGTGAAAGACTTTTGTTCTGTTAGTGGTAGTGCGGTGGACTGGAATAAGTGTCTGGGTTTCTGGCATGGAGAGTGGCACACAACCCCTGCGAATTTCGTGAACATGCCTTGGGTAACAACCCCAGTGAAGTATTTAGGAGTGCCACTGGAAAACTACCGATACAGTGAGTCATATTGGAACTAGCAGGTTTTAGAAGTACGTGAGAAGGCCGACAGACTAAAAGTATTCGGTTGGTCTATGTTTGCACGAGCTACGATTCGTAATTTATTTCTTGTTACCAAGATATGGTACGTGTTACAAGTACTGCATTGTCCTCGTGCGAATGTGCAGAGATTTCACCGTGTGTTCGCCATGTTTGTGTGGGGAAGTACTTGGGAGCGTACCCGCCGAACCAGCTTGTTTCATCGCGTCCGCTCGGGAGGAGTTGGTTTGGCGCATTTGTATTTGCGCCAAGTGGTTAACCGTTTTATGTTCTTTCGTGATACAAAGGACCCATTTTTACGAACTGTGTGTCAGATTAGATTGAACAAAGTCCTACCAAATTTTGCTGTAAGTGAGGCGAGCATGCAAGGGAGGATTTTCGGAATCCTTAAAGAAGTGTACATGTCATGTCGTGTATTGCAAGGCCGTTTTTCGTTTGAATATTTATCAACTGTGACCCGAAAGAAACTTTACAAGGACTTGTGCGATGTCTTTTTCCCGATCCCATTGTACAGATCGTTGTACTGTGCAGGTCTATGGAAGTCAGTCCTTAAACGAGTAAAAAATATGGCTGTACCAGGGGGAACAAAAACTTTCTTTTTCAAACTCCATAGCAACACACTAGAAGTTAAGACGTATTTAGAAATGAAAGGTTTTTTTTGTACCTTGGGGAAATCACTGCTTCGTATGCCGCCAACCGAAAACTATCGAACACGTTTTCTTAGACTGTTGGGAAGCCTTTTTCTTCTGGGACATTCTACAACGAACAATTAAAAAAGACCTACCCGTGGATGCTTTCGGAATTCGATTTTTACCTATTGAAGATGATGATGGGCTACCGCTGGACATGATCATGTTATTGGGCCTGCACAGTATCTGGTGATCCAGAATGGCTTTCAGGCACGCAGACGTTGATGCGAGGAAAATACTGCAGTATTTTCTCGAAGCCGTTGCGAGTGTTATTGAAGTTCTCAAGACACCAGACGAAGTGCCTGAGTGGCTTCCGAGAACGGAAGTGTTGCTGCAAATGACTGATTTGTAATGAATCACGCAGCCCAAATCGCGTGGTTTTAACTCATGTAGTGTATTTGTCGCGTAATATTCACTCTGTGTGTGTGTGTGTGTGTGTGTGTGTGTGTGTGTGTGTGTGTGTGTGTGTGTGTGTGTGTGTGTGTGTGTGTGTGTGTGTGTGTGTGTGTGTGTGTGTGTGTGTGTGTGTGTGTGTGTGTGTGTGTGTGCGTGTGTGCGTGTGCGTGTGCGTGTGCGTGTGCGTGTACGTGTGTGTGTGTGTGTGTGTGTGTGTGTGTGTGTGTGTGTGTGTGTGTGTGTGTGTGTGTGTGTGTGTGTGTGTGTGTGTGTGTGTGTGTGTGTGTGTGTGTGTGTGTGTGTGTGTGTGTGTGTGTGTGTGTGTGTGTGTGTGTGTGTGTGTGTGTGTGTGTGTGTGTGTGTGTGTGTGTGTGTGTGTGTGTGTGTGTGTGTGTGTGTGTGTGTGTGTGTGTGTGTGTGTGTGTGTGTGTGTGTGTGTGTGTGTGTGTGTGTGTGTGTGTGTGTGTGTGTGTGTGTGTGTGTGTGTGTGTGTGTGTGTGTGTGTGTGTGTGTGTGTGTGTGTGTGTGTGTGTGTGTGTGTGTGTGTGTGTGTGTGTGTGTGTGTGTGTGTGTGTGTGTGTGTGTGTGTGTGTGTGTGTGTGTGTGTGTGTGTGTGTGTGTGTGTGTGTGTGTGTGTGTGTGTGTGTGTGTGTGTGTGTGTGTGTGTGTGTGTGTGTGTGTGTGTGTGTGTGTGTGTGTGTGTGTGTGTGTGTGTGTGTGTGTGTGTGTGTGTGTGTGTGTGTGTGTGTGTGTGTGTGATGTTCTATATGAGTAAACTCTGATAATAAATTAGGCAATAAAGAAAAAAGGACAACCGTAATCGTATAGTGGTTAGTACCTTGCGTTGCGGCCGCAATAAGCCAGGTTCGAATCCTGGTCACGGCATTTTTTTACTTCCTTTTCCGATTTTACAACCCTTCTCTTCGAGCTCTCTTTGTCCCTCCTCTGTGGTTTCGTGCGACTTGTTCAAGGTTCTTCAGAACTAGATTGCCTTGTCAGCAGTGCTTTCCATTTGCACACCGTCCCTCTCGGACAGCCGTGCGGGAACATTTCCGGCTTCGCTAGCGAGCGGACGTGTGTGTAATGGGTTCCGTCGGAGCGGCTTCAACGGCCCAGCAGGGCCTCGGTAACAGGTCTTTTGCCGCTGTTTCTTCAGCAGGGTGTGAATGCCAGGTAGTTTTACCGAGTTTGACAACATGGCGTTATGTTGTGAACAGTCTTTTTGCACTGTGATATCAGGGCCCGCCCTTACCGGTGTTACATTTCGCCACTGACAAGTGTGTCAGCTGACGCGGCCACCGCATAGCAACAGGCAGAACAGCGAGCGGATCGGCCATTTCGGCGCCGTCCATCGGCCGCCCAATGCTTCCTCCCGCGGGCAAGTCTCGACGTGATCTTGACACGCGCCAAATGTCTATGCGTGCATCTGTGTGCAAACGGCGGCCAAGCCCGGAGCACGAGGGAGAGTGCGTCGCCCTCGCCCGTCTGCAAGAGGTGGAGGAGATGTGGTCGCACCACCTGCGATTGAGTCATCGTCTCGTGTCGGGACATGCAGGGCTCTCCCTTTCCCTGTGATCTGGCAAGCCTATAAAAAGCAGCGGCTGACTCCGCTGAGACAGAGACTACTTTGACGCGCCGTTGACACGACGCTAGACACCAGCTGTGTGAGAGTGTCTGTATTCTCTCCGGGTCAGCTTCTCTGTCCGTTCCTTCATGACGTTTTAGTAAAGGTTGTTTCGTTAGAAGCCGCCTCGTCTTTGCTGGGACCATTGATGCCGTCCGCCGAGCCACGGAGCCGCCAGGCCAACGCTACCGAGGGGCCGCGAGCAGCATATAATAGAGAGTTTTAGAATAAGGGGACCCTATCAGTTAGGGGGATAGCGTAATAGCGGGGCGCGAGTGCGTATGCGCAGAACCCAAGCGGGCCTTGGGTTTTTGGGTCAGCGGCCGACGGTCACCCTGTCTCGGCGAAATAGCGTGGACCCTATCGCCGGATAGGGTCGGGGAACATGTCGGCGTCCGGCCAAGCGGCGGCCGCTCGCCTCGGCACACATTCGTCGTTACCGCTCCATGGTGTCACGCGTTCAAGGCAAACGAAAGGCACACGAAGCTTCTGCTATGTCTCATGATGCCCGCACCACCAAATTTAAGCGATAAAACGCCCCATATTTTCTGATTGATACCGGATTTACCGAGCCGCTAGGCTTAGCGAGTTCACCTCGTTTGGTTGCCATGGGGACCAGGCGTCGGAAAGCGCGGAAGGTTCAAATGAGGTTTCCCGGTTCAGCCTGGATTGGTAGATATTGGCCGATTTCGTCTTGTCTGTAGAAAAGAGTTGATATAACTGGTATTTTTAAGATAGCTTTGTACAATGACAGCAGTTTCTTTTAAATAAAATAGCATTGTTGGCTTGTATATATTTATATGCTTTTCACTGTTTACCGTCTGGGCGCTGCAATCGACAAACGCAAGCCCCGCTCCGCTGCGTCGGTAAAACCCTATTCTAAAACTCGCCGGTCGGCTCGAACGTTGCGCCACGGCACGCTATTTTCTTGGGGGCCCCAAGCCTTGGGTTCCCCTATTATAAAACTCCCTAATAACTGATGGCAGCGGTACGATAATCAGGCGCACGCGACCCAAACGTAATACTGGGTGGATGCTTTCCGCGATGCGCTCGCTTAATTATCGCTCCTACCGGAAGTCATCGCCATCGGAGCCTACAGGATGAGCCATGTGTGGGCAGTTACTTTCAAGGATGAAGACACCGTGAAGCTAACCAGGACGTACGCATGAAAGTGCACTGGCTTTTACACATTGTTCCGGATGAAGACGTGAAGCTCGCATTTGCCTCATTTGGCAAGGTCACAGACGTCTCCCGCGAGCGGTGGCGCGTGCAGGGCATGGTGGACAAAGGGTCTACTACACGGCATGTGACACTGAATCCGAAGCCGGGAGTAAAGCTCGACGAAAGTCCCCATCAGCTGGGCGTCGCCGGTGAGCTGGCCCTTGTGGCTGTGCCAGGGAGAACTCCGCTCTGCCTACGCTGCCGCGGTACCGGCCACATTCGCCGGGAGTGCCGTATACCAAGGTGTGGTGCGTGTCGATGGTTCGGTCACGAGGAGGGCCAGTGCGACCGGACCTGCGCAAAAGTGACCGGGCCCGTGAACGCTCAGGATGCATCCGCCTTGTTCATGGATGAGGAGGATATGGAAGAGACACCTTCCGCTACGACTCAGACAGCTGCGGGTGAGAGGAAGACTGCCCTGGAGGTGCCGCAGCAGTAGAAAACCGTGGTTGAGGCGGATGTCACCACACGTGAACCAGCGCCTCACCAGGACGTCGGGCCATGTCTGAGGGCAAGGCGAAATCTTCAGTCTATACTGAGGCTCCTTGCATTCCTCGAGATTCTGAGGGCATGAACATTCTTCCTGGTGCGGCTACCTTGGTGGCCAGAAAGAGCCCCCACGACGACGTTGACAGCGGGACGCTTCAACAGGACCACGACGGTGGAGACCGACTGCCGCCCAAAACACCAGGTTTGAGGCGGTATACCCTGAAGCCGCGGCCGAACATTTCGGTCGGTACAAGGCAGGCGGGAAAACCGCGTCCATAGTTGCTTGTGCAAAGTGTCATTTTAGCTAAGGGTATTGCGGTTTGGTGCGAGGGCAGACACCATTTTATAAGGCGTTCTTTTTTTCTTCTTTTCCATATGGCGATCATAATAAGTGAAGCACTGCGTGTAGCAACTATTAGACTTTTAGTATAGCATACACAGTCACACGCAGAGGAATAACACACGCCAAAAATATCGTGACGCGCACTGCGCATGCGCTATACGATACCTGCGACCGAGGTCTATCGTACGATCGGCCAGGGTACGCCGAAACTTGGGTTTATCGTGCCCGGCCCTCATGTACGATGGGAGATCAGCGTTGTCAAGATGGCGGCGTCCAGGCCGCCCGCTTCAGAGTGAATTTGTCTTCGTTACCTTGTTTTTGGGCGCGCTGCCGTCTATAAATGCCACACGAGGTAGTCGCTTTACCTCGTGTAGCATTGAGCACAAATAATTAGCGAATATTTACCACTCTCTTTTATTTTGCACGGCGGCAGCGCAGTGCCTAAGCCTGACGAGCATACATGGCAAAATTACTTTTGAAAAGGAATGAAATTACATTACTAATTACTTTGCTGAAAATCACTGAAAAGTAATTAAAATACATTACTCATTACTGCTCCCAAAAAGTAATGAAATTACATTACAATTATTTCTATTAAGTAATTCAATTACTTTTAAATTACTTTCTAGCTTTATCTATGGAAAAACTAAGCAAAGCTAGTAAACAAAACAACTTGTTCTCCAGACGCGAAGCACTCACATTCTCTCGTCTTCCCGCCAAATTCCGTCCCAGAGAGCTATTCCTTCCCTGTTTCATATAGCACTTGCCATCCCAAAAACAAGAAACTGCAAAATAAAAAGAAAAGAGGACCATGGTAGAAGGGTCTTGAAATGACCGGCGGACCCAGCGTCTTTCTGGCCCAGAGCTGTCTCCACCATTTGAAAGGCCCGAATAAGCTAGGTTATTTATTGCTTCCGCAGTCCAAAGAATCGATGTCGGAACATTAGTGCTCACTGCTCAGTAATGCTCAAACCACGGTGGCTCACGCCATGGACCCTTCCGCCTATCTCCCCCCACCCCAATCCTCCCTTGCAAGCCCCGTGGTGACGAGTGTAACCAGGCACCACCGCTAGCGGACGCAAGAGGGAGTGCTGCGCCCCGCTCCCAACTAGTTTTCAGCTCCAGCCTTCTTGCAGCATCTGTCCCTTCGGCATTCCCTCGACGCCTTGTATCCTGCTGCTTGGAGAATGGTTGCCATGGGATATCTGCAGTGGCCATGCTACACACGAGGTCCCAGACTCTAGTTCTGCTCAATCCTATCTCCTTTTTCCGATCCGTTACGTTGCAGCTTCGGCTTGCTGCACTCCGTTCCTGCTTTCGCGGCACTCTACTTCGTTGTCTATTGAAGGAGCAGTGGCACACTTTAGTAAAAGTAATTTCGAAAGGAAATAATTACTTTCACTGCGAAATTACTACCAAAAAGTAATTCATTACATTACTAAATTACCAACCCGAAAAAAGAATTAATTACATTACAAATTACCGAAAAAAGTAATGAAATTACAGTAATGTCATTACTGTAATTCAATTACTGCCATGACTATGGTGGCTAGAAGGGAGAGGTGGCGCGACCGCGCATTCCGCCGCTTGGAGAAAACGCGCCTTCGGTTCATGCCGCCGCCACTGGTCGCCGCTGTGGCGCTGCTGTCAGCTCTTCGATGCATTCTCTCCGGCGCACGCCGGTTCGTTCGTTCTTGTTTGCCTGTAGATGCTGCTTGAGCTGTGGTGCTATTTTTCAATCGGCTTTGTCCTAGCTCAGGTTATCCTGTTTTGTTTGGTGCCTATGTAGTTTTTCTTGCCGAGGTGCTAGTGGGAGTATGTAGTACATGTGCATACTTTTCTGTTTCTCTTGCGTTTAGAAACCCCCCGCTAAAAAAAAAAAAAAAAAAAATGAAAGAATCGTTGTCAGGCAAAATTACCTTCAATTGCTAAACAAAAAAATTAATGAAAGCATCGTTGTCAGGCAAAAGGCCAGTCAATTGCTAAAAAAAATTAATGAAAACATCGTTGTCAGGCTAAAGGCCAGTCAATTGCTAAAAAAAAATTAGTGAGAGCATTGTTGTCAGGCAAAAGGCCAGTCAATTGTTAAAAAACATAATGAGAGCATCGTTGTCAGGCAAAAGGCCAGTGAATTGCTAAAAAATAATGAAAACATTGTTGTCAGGCAAAAGGCCAGTCAATTGTTAAAAAAAATTAATGAGAGCATCGTTGTCAGGCAAAAGGCCAGTGAATTGCTAAAAAAAATTAATGAAAGCATTGTTGTCAGGCAAAAGGCCAGTCAATTGTTAAAAAAAATAATGAGAGCATCGTTGTCAGGCAAAAGGCCAGTGAATTGCTAAAAAAAAATTAATGAAAGCATTGTTGTCAGGCAAAAGGCCAGTCAATTGTTAAAAAAAAATTAATGAAAGCATCGTTGTCAGGCAAAGGCCAGTCAATTGCTAAAAAAAATTAATGAAAGCATTGTTGTCAGGCAAAAGGCCAGTCAATTGCTAAAACATAATAATGAAAGCACGGTTGTCACGCAAAATGCCAATCATTAACTAAAAAAAATAATGAAGCATTAATGTCAGGCAAAAGGCCAGTCAATTGCTAAAAAAAAAGATTAGTGACAGCATCATCCATGACCAGCTTCTTATATGTGCGAGACCTGAGTGAGGCAAATGAAGTTCTCAAAGACTGTGGCATCTATTAAAAAAAAAAAAATTCTTTGCTACCCAATTCTTGGCCGATCCCCCTCTGTGGGTATGTGCCATAAGTTATTTGGACAACAACAACAACAACAACACACATCTGTCATCACTCAGGCCAGTTATTCAAGGCTGATATTTTATATCGCTGGATATGTGGCGAAGAAATGCATCGCTGGCACCAAATGTGAAGACTGATGCAGACAACTCCTCAGTCTCAAGAACGGAACTGAGCGTGTCTTAATTACCAGTTGAAAGTCAGCGCTCGTTGTGTCGTCTTCTAATCTTGTGCTCCCGTCCACGTTCCGCGCTGTTACCTCAAGATGCATAACCAACATATGCCCAAGCTGCTATTCTAGTTAATTACCAGTGCAGTTGACATAGGCGGTCTTATGTTTCCATCAACCAATCTAAACGCCCCTGTGACATCCCATGAAAACACCTTTACTCGCTGTTTTAGTGCGCGTGAAATCCGAAGAGACAGCCTTATTGGTATCCATTCTCCAAATGACCAAACTGCAGCTGGTTGGTTGTCACGGACATATTAAATTTGTGACAAAGTGATCAAGTTCTATGTTCTTAGCAGACTACACCTGAAGACGCAGAATTCATTTTCAAGAGAAAGGCAAGGGAGAATGAAACTGTTGAGACTGAGGTGGGTTGTTTAATTTGCTATTTGGTTGTGAGCAGTTGTGTCTGGAAATTGTGTTTATTCTACCTGTATTACATGTATATTTCAGGCCATCAACAGCAACCTCAACATTGTGATATTTCACTTTTCTTTCCAGCATTCTTGCCCTTAAGTGCAATAAACAAAACTTTGCTTATCCATGAGAGGTTTTTGTGAATAAAACTGCAATTTGTTCCTTCTGTACTTATAATACCGTTTCACATCGCATGTTGCACGTTTTGGCTATCATCTGGCTAAAAATTGCACTTTCCCACTTTAGACGCACCGGAAATTCGCAGACAACAAAGAATAGAAATTAGCCTGATGCCTGCGTACTGTGCGACGTAACCGCACGTTAAATAATCGCTTGTCATCTGCATTCTCTGTAATCTTCGACTGCAACGCCCCTCAGCCCGAGTCGCTTTGGCTTTTTTAAAACTCACGACACCAAACCAAAATATTTAGCTTTATAACTTCGACCACTGTGCCCATCGGGAAATGATGTAATGCATCTTCAGACCAAAACTTCTTCATTTAAGCAGCATTTAGTAGCACGACAAGCAAAACAACCGGCACAGCCGCATCGCCCGCTTTCACGGTGCCAAAGAGCATATTAGCAGTCGACGTCACTCCTGACTTGCCTATTTTGCTTACCTGGTTAAAATATTTCAAGTGGTAACAATAATTTTAACATTTTGTTGGTATGACTGCGCTGCAATCGCACCAAAGTTTACCCCAGCCACGGCCCGTCTCGAGGGGGAGCGCGCGCTCTCCCTCGAGACCGGCCGTGCCCCAGCGCGAGCCGAGCATGCATCGAAGTGCTGAGAGCAGCGCCACCTACGAGAGGCATGAAATGTAGGAGCGGCGCTCGCGGCCAGCTCGCGTCACCTAACCTTTCTAGCCACCATACCATGACTGCTAACGAGTAGCGTTGATTTGTCGCCATGGCAACGTCATAAAGTGGATCGCCTTGGCTTGACTGCATACACGCATGTATCCGTAAAAATTAGCTTGGCGGTACGGGGCTGAAAGGAGGCCGTTACGTACCATGATGGCAGTATAAGGTATAAGCACTCAACACCGGAATACCAACGTTGCGTAGTACAACAAAACTGCCGCAGGAAAAAAACTGGCTCCGGTGCGACTTGGCTATTTTTGGCTCGCGAGTAAAAAAAAAAAGCTTGAGTGTTTTCTTATTTTAAATCTAGATGTCGCCACCGTAGTTTGCGTTCGCGCTTTCGTACGGCTAACTAAAAGTGCCGATGCAGCACACGGAGTAACGCCGCATAATTTCCTGGCGTTTATCGTACTAAAGGGTCCATGCTATAGTCCATGCGCTATACTTGTGAGAGGCCTTGGAGGAAGAAGGCGAGAGTGTCAGCTTAGTCGCCTTCTTCGAGATCACGATCTACATGTAGTCGCCGTGCAAGAATCGAAAATTGAGTAAAGTTGCTACAGACCGAATGGTGTCCGCTTTCCGTACGCATTTTGATGCATGTGTCTCTCATTTTGTAGGTGACTCTGGTTGTTGTGTACTTTGTTTCGCAATAATCTTGGTATTATGGTACAGTCGACTTTCTCGTGTCAAAGCGGCCGTCTCCTTGTCTGATTTTTTGCACTGCGGCCTGGATTTCAGTTATTTGTGTGTATGCACGAAACGCAGAGACTGAACGAAAATTAATTTTTGAAGGATTGGAGTCATATTTAAACAGTGACAGGGTGATAATCCTACTGGGCGTTTTCAATTGCGTTTGCCAAGCTTCAGATCGCGCCAAAAAGTCATTTGTACGTGATAAAAGTGCTGATGTTTTGAATGAAATCGTTGATGGCCATGATTTAGAAGATATTGAAAGTTTATTTACTAATGGCACTTATACACAGTTTACCCATATCCAGGACAACGGCCATGCTCGATTAGACAGATTGTATGTCGCAGCTGAACTTGTACCACTTTGCATCTTGTACGAAGTTAACCCCGTGGTTTTCAGTGATCATGCCTTAGTGATTGCAGCTTTTGGAGGAACACAAATCAAAAATCTGTTTATTTGGCATTTATGGAAAGTTAATAACTTGTTGGAGGACGAGAGCTTTTTTAACGAAACAGATCAAGAATTAAATATATTACTTACAGCGAAACCGTTGAGTTTCGCTGCAAAATGGGAGGGTTTTAAGCAGGGGGTAAAAATGAGAGCGATTGAAAAAAGCTCGAAATTAAGATACGCAGAGAAGCAAAAAGAAGCAGAGCTTCGTAAACAGCTCGAATTTATGACGTGTATAGAAAACGCCCAACCAGGCGCATGCTTTTATGAGATCAGGGTTGTCAAAGCCCAGTTTGAAAAAAAATGGACGCAGATAAGTATAGTGCGGCAGCTATTCGGGCGCGGACGGAGCAGCTGTGGGCCGGGGATACACCAACAAAGCGTTGTTGTGACCGTAAATGGTCCGCGCTTGTGCGCACTATTGTGCGCCTGTGGGTATGGTATTGATATGTGCTGTTTGTGCAAGGGCTCTAAATGAGCGTGTTCACATGAATCTTTTTGTGTGAGCATGCTTTGGTTTGTTGTGACCCTACAACTGCCAAGTTGGCCCTGTCAAGGGAACTTCAAGAAAAATACAAAGAAACGTCGCCCTGTGAGAAATAGCCAGAAGTGCTTTTGTTCAACTGTTCACCCTTCCCGTCGAGAGGCGCTATTGTCAAGTGAGGAATGCCTATTGTCCAAAGGAGACGATCGGAGTGACACGTCCGCTGACCTACAGGAGAAGAAAGGAGCATGAGGATTACGGCCATTAGAGGATTTCCCGTGAATGCAGGAAAGAGTTGCAATTACCGGAAAGGGACAATGCTAGGAGCAGTGTTCGTGGCGCGCACGTACCCTTGGGTTTCTGAGAAGGAAATCCACTTGCCGGAACCTACATAGCGGATCTTTGCAGAAGAATCAAAATTTACCTCCTCGCCGTTCCCAAGCTCTACCCGACCGCAAGTGACCACGCCCGACGAAACAATACTGGACCAATCAGTGCATCAGACCATCAGTGCAGTGATGCGTTCGATTGGTTGCCGATATCTGAGGGGTCTGCCCTGGAACGTATTGGTCAGCATCTTCAGAGAGTGGCTGGACATATGGGATTTAAGGACGTTGCAGAGCTCGAAATGACGCTCTGAGCCCTGGGTAAACGGCTCATCCAGACGCTTCTCGCTATGAACTCTTAACGCTTGCCATTTTGCTGATATACCCTTCTTTTTCATGTAAATACGTTTTCTCAAACTGCAATTAAACTTACTTGTATATATTTTACCAACTTCGAAGATTCAATCCTTGATCAACCCGGAGTCTCTGCACGCTACCAAGTGAAGGCCGGGTGGACTTAGTCCCAGCGCTCACGACACTGGTGACCAGCGTTGGGATATGAAGCTACAAGCCACAACATCTTGTGATCGGAGGTGGCATCTCGCGCAACAAGCAGGAGCAGCAATCGGCCAACAAGAGAGCAGCTCGGAACAGGTTCTAGAACAGGGTTAGATTTTAGAACTGGTAAAGAGTGTTGAAACGCCTTTAGGTTTGGTAGTTTGCACAGTTGTTTTGGAAGTAGCCGACACTCGGAGCGATCATGGACCTACAAAAGCTGCAGAAACCGGAACTGTTGTTATTGTGTGAGGAATTGGGAATTGATACAAGTGGTTTGGCACGAAAACCCTTGATTTTAAAGGCAATCACTGAATTGGGAACCGATGATGAGGAGCTCAGTGAAGCATGGAACCTCATCGGACAAAAAAAGGAGGAGCAGCTCAGACAGCAGAAAGAGCGGGAAAAAGAGGAAAACAGGCGTGAGCGTGAAATTAAGAGAGAAACAAAAAGGCTGGAGCAAGAAATTCAGCTCCGGAAATTAGAAGTAGAGTTGAGCAAGAGGTCGGGCTATTGTTCCCAGCTAGTGGTACCTCTTATCAACAAGGAGGCAGATTTCAAGATGTCAAAGTACATGCAGCCATATGTGATATCAGGGGATATCGGTCTGTATCTGGCTAACTTTGAGCTAACCTGCGAAAAACTGTCCTTCCAGCGAGACACTTGGTCTCAGAAATTATTGACGGTTCTGCCCTGCGAGGCAGCGGAGGTTGTCGCGAGGCTAAGCAAGGAGGACGCGGACAACTACGAGAAGGTCAAGGCTTGCCTTCTGAGAAAGTATAGGCTTAGCGCCGAGGCATTCAGACAACGTTTTCGGAACGCTACTATGTCCAGGGTCGAGAGTTACCCTGAATCCCTGTGCAATTTAAGAGTCAATTTGGGCGAGTGGCTAAAGAGCACTGATTCCTACAGTGATAGGGACGCTGTAGTCGAGCGAATTCTTTTGGAGAAGTTTTATAACTGCCTCCCAGAAAAAGAAATTGGTTCCAGGACAGAGGCGACATTAAGTCGGCAACTGAAGCTGCCGAACTCATTGAGGAGTACGCTTCGCGCCAACAATTCAGCAAACCAGCAGTGGATAGGCCCCGCAATCCCAAGTTGAGTGTGAATAACCGTCAGGAAAGGCACTTTGCTAGAGTTGCAAACGAAGAAAGGAAGGCTTCTTCAGGCAAACTCCCTAGAAAGGACGGCAGTGAGAAAATGGGGAAGTGACCAACGCGCAGAACACAAAGAAAAGCTTGAGGCTAGGAAGCCGCTCACATGCTTTAGGTGTAATGAGCAGGGTCACATTGCCGTCAACTGCCGGAAAGAAAAAATTGCTTTCTCGTATGTCAGTGACTGCGATGAAAACATGAAGCTTTTGGAACCCTACATGCATGACCTAGTAGTCAACGGGAAGCCTTGCAAAGTACCGCGCGATTCGGCCGCAACGATGGATGTTGTCCATCCGGCGTATGTGTCGCCTTCCGACTATACAGGAAAGTGTGCATAGATCCGCCAGGTAGTGAAGGAACAGAGTGTGTGCTTGCCAATCGCGAACGTCATCGAGGGCCCTTTCGGCGAGTTAACAACCGAGGCTGCCGTTTCAGGAAAGCTTCCTAAGTGCTATCCGTATTTGTTTTCTCACAAATCGGACATGCTGCTGCGAAAGAGGGGCATCCTTTCCGGAGACAGAGTTGTGCAAGCCCTAACACGTTCAAAGGCGCGAGAACTGGCTACACTGGCCATTCCAGAAAATTTCACAGCGGAGGAAACGGCAGTTAAAACTGTGGTCGATGCGGAAGATAGCGGGTCAGAAAACTTTGAGAGCGAGGCATCTCAGATAAGTCAACTTGAAAGTGAGCTTGATAAGACGCGGAATGAGGACGTTCTTGGGAGTAACCTCTTGCCGCCAGTGTCTAGTAATCTCACGAGACTTCTAAGTGGAACTCGAGAGGACTTAGCTATGGAGCAAGCCAATGCTCCCAAGATACAGGAAATAAAGGAGCGCCACCACGCCACTAAGACAGCAAAGAATATTTCTTTCGAGATTAGAAAGGGAGTGCTGTATCGCTTATTCAAGGATAAGCGCGGAGTAGAGCGGTACTAAATAGTCGTTCCCCAAAAGTACCACGAAGACTTACTGCGACTTTCCCATGGCAGCTCGTGGTCATGTCACCTTGGAATAAGGAAAACAAAGCAGAAGGCTGTGCTGATTAGCCGTCCGGTATTGCGAGCTCCAGACTACGACCGAGAATTCACGGTCCAGTGTGATGCAAGTGATCGAGGGCTAGGTGCTGTTCTCTGCGAGAGGGATGACGACGGTAATGAGCACCCCGTGCTCTACCTGAGCAGAAAACTGAGCTCCAGAGAGAGGGCTTATTGCGCGTCAGAGAAAGAGCGTGCTTGCATTGTATGGGCCATTCAAAAATTAAAGTGCTATCTTGGAGGGGCCAAATTCACCGTAGAGACGGACCATTGTCCCCTGGCTTGGCTGCAAACTGCGACATCGAAGAACAGTCGCCTTCTGAGGTGGAGCTTGATTTTACAGCAGTACAATTTTGAAATAAGATACAAAAAGGGGAAGATAAATGTGAATGCGGACGCGCCTAGCCGCTGTTTCCAAGCGATCCGAGGTGCTCATCACCATGTATCCAAATTGATACTCAGGTTCTTTTTTTTTCGTACGCTTGTATATATGTGAATATGTAAAGCAGCACGTTTGGTTTTCTAGGCATACGTGAGTCCTGAGCGTCTTGAGTGTGGGCTTTTCTCGGACAACGATGGCAGTTTTCTGTTGACCTGGTCTCTTCAGACGGGAGCCGAGTGCTTGCTTAGACATGTGGTTGTGTTTCAGAGACAGCTCAAGCAATTTGGCCTACGACAATCAAGACAACGCGACAAGCGACAGCGAGCTTCAAGCGTTCATGTGCAGGCCATTAAGTCGTCTCTTCGTGCAGCAGCTGCGACTGCTGCCCTCCATGACTCTTCTGGCGGGGGAGGAGGCTGTTGTGGCCGTGCATGGTCCGCGCTTGCGCGCACTATTGTGCGCCTGTGGGCATGGTATTGATATGTGCTGTTTGTGCAAGGGCTCTAAGTGAGCGTGTTCACATGAATCTTTTTGTGTGAGCATGTTTTGCTTTGTCTTGACCTTACAACTGCCAAGTTGGCCCTGTCAAGTTAACGTCAAGAAAAATACAAAGAAACGTCGCCCTGTGAGAAATAGCCAGAAGTGCTTTTGTTCAACTGTTCACCCTTCCCGTCGAGAGGCGCTATTGTCAAGTGAGGAATGCCTATTGTCCAAAGGAGACGATCGGAGTGACAAGTCCGCTGACCTACAGGAGAAGCAAGGAGCATGAGGACTACGGAAATCCATTTGCCGGAACCAACATAGCGGATCTTTGCAGAAGAATCAAAGTTTACCTCCTCGCCGTTCCCAAGCTCTACCCGAAAACAAGTGACCACACCCGACGAAACAATACTGGACCAGTCAGTGCATCAGACCATCAGTGCAGTGATGTGTTCGATTGGTTGCCGATATCTGAGGGGTGTGCCCTGGAACTTATTGGTCAGCATCTTCAGAGAGTGGCTGGACATAGGGGATTTAAGGAAGAGCTCGAAATGACACTCTGAGCCCTGGGTAAACGGCTCATCCGGAAGCTCCTTGCTATGAACTCTTAACGCTTGCCATTTCGCTGATATACCCTTTTTTCATGTAAATATGTTTTCTCAAAGTTCCATTAAACCTGCTTGTATATATTTTACCAACTCCGAAGATTCAATCCTTCATCAACCCGGAGTCTCTGCACGCTACCAAGTGAAGGCCGGGTCGACTTGATATCGTCATGATATCGTGCGTTATCAGACTAAAAACGATACGCGTGCCGAAACGAAATACGAGAAATAATAACTAGCGCAGTTATTTCGGCGGACAGTAGTGTAATCAAGAACGCAATCTGTGATCATTTCGCAGATATACTGGGTCAGTCGCGAAAACCTGAAAGGGGCTTCTATAGTGAATTCCTTCCACTTATGCCGAAACTTGAGGAGGAAGTTAAAACACGGCTTGAGCGGCCGATTTCCGTGAAAGAAATTGAGGATGCAGTAGATGCCCTGCCAGCAGGTAAAGCCCATGGCCCTGACGGACTGGGTACAGCTTTCTGCAAAGTGTTCAAACCTGCAATAGCCCAGGCTCTGCTGATGGTTGTTGTCGAAAGCTATGAGAAAAAACGTATTCCGGGGTCTTTCACAACATCCCACATAGTGCTTATTCCTAAAACCGATGACCCTGATAAGCGCCTGTTGGTGGGGTCTTATCGCCCGATAAGCCTCACCGACGTCGACTACAAATTTTTCATGAAGGTGCTAGCGAAAAGATTGCAGAGTGTTATAACAACGCTCGCAGGCACGCACTAAACATGTGGCATAAAAGGGCGAGGTATCGCCACTAACATACACGTGGCACGATTCATACTAGAATGCTGCGACTCATTTGATGACCGGGTGGCGATGATGCAACTAGACCTGGCGAAAGCCTTTGACCGCGTTTCTCACGATGTTCTGTTTGCCGTATTAGATCATGCTAATCTCGGCCGAATAATAATATAGGGCGTTAGAATGGCGTACGAAAACTGTACCACACGGATTGTTGTGAATGGAGAACTCACTGAAAGCCTCCAAGTGCGATCTTCTGTGAGGCAGGGTTGTCCACTGTCGTATTGTTATTCGCAGCCTACCTTGAACCGCTTTGCTTGGCCATCCGGAATAATGAATGCATAACGGGCTTCATGCTACAATCAGTGCATGTGAAAATCCTTGCTTATGCTGACGACATCGCTGTCTTTTGTGCAAATAGAGAAAGTATTTGTGAGGCGACGAATGTAGTACAGAAAGTTTGCAGCTGCACAGGTGCCCAGATAAACTGGGAAAAAAAGCTGCGGTTTCTGGCATGGTAGCTGGGAGGTCACACCCGAACACAATTCTCGGATGCGCTGGTCAACCGCTCCAGCATTGTATCTAGGAGTGCCCCTTGATTCGTACCGGGACCCAGATTCGTACTGGCATGACCAAGCATCGAGGGCCAAGGAAAAAAGTGATGCGTGGCAAGGAGGGCAGTTATCCATGTTCTCGCGTGCCACTATATGTAATCTGTTCCGTACTGCTAAAGTGTGGTACGTGATGAATGTGCTGTGTGCTTCGAGGACAAACATACAAAAACTTCACTGTGTTTTTGCCGTTTTCATTTGGGCGTCGACCTGGGAAAGGACTAGCCGAACAAATCTGTTTCTTCCCGTACAAAAAGGAGGTCTTGGTCAGGCGCATTTATTTTTGCGGCACGTTGTCTCGCGTTTCATGTACCTTCGTGACCAAAATAATGTCTTCCTCAGAAAAGTATTACAAGTTCATCTTGGTCAACTCCTTCCTAATTATCTTGTCAGTTCGTGTATCAATGTAGGTGGCACAGTAAGAGGGTACTTGCGAGAAGTGCTGCTCGCGTACAGATTGCTGCATGTGCGCCTTTCCATGGAGTATTTGTGCAATGATAAGCGGAAAAAATTGTATATGGACCTATTGGACACAATGCTTGCTGTACCGATATACCGTTTGTCGCACTGTCTACGCCCAGGAGATGATGTACTCAAGAGAGCTAAGAAGATGCCAATATCACCACCAGCCAAATAATTTTTCTTCAACTCCACACTAGCCCATTATCAGTGAAAACATGGATGCACGTTAAAGGCCTTTTCGTCCCTTAGTCAACAAACTGTTTTTGTGTAACAGACCTGAGACGATAGAACGCGTGTTTTTGGACTGTTGGGATGCCATTTTTTTCTGGGATGTGCTTCAGAGAACTTTAAAAAAAGAGCTACCTCTAGATGCATATGGCACACGAATTTTACCTTTTCCTAATACAGAGGAGTTTCCCTTTGACACAATAATGCTCCTGGGCCTCCACAGCTTGTGGAAAACCAGAATGCAGTTTAACAATGCAGATATAGACGTCAATCCTGTACGAGAACATTTCATACACAGTGTTGTGCGGTTCAGGGAAGTGCATATGACACTCCTCGAGCAGCCACAATGGATTCATGTGCTTGACAGATTGGTAAAACTGAAAAAGTTTTAACCGGCCGTGTCACGCGAAAGTGTGCTGGCATGCTTTATTGTTAATCGTCTTGTTTTGAATGTCCGAGTCGGTAATAAAGAAAAAAAAAAGTATAGTGGTTAGTACCTTGCGTTGTGGCCGCAATACCCAGGTTCGAATCCTGGTCACGGCATTTTTTTACTTCATTTTCCGATTTTTACAACCATTCTCCTTCAGCTCTCTTTGTCCCTCCTCTGTGGTTTCGTGCTACTTATCCAAGGTTCTTTAGAACTAGATTGCCTTGTCACCGGCGCATTTTATTTGCACACCATTCCTCATCAAACATGTGGAATAAAGACCAGAAGCATATTTATTAATATTCATGTAGCGTGTAGTGTGTTCGAGTGCTGCGATGCTCTAAAGAGGAGATTGGCCATGGTTCAAGTTGATTTCGAAAAAGCATTTGATCGTGTGTCTCATGAAATATTGTACTGTTTGTTGGAACACATTGGTGTTGGTGCCGTTGTATTGAAAGGAGTTAAAATGGCTTACGCATGTTGTTCTACACGCCTTATGATTAACAAAGTGTTATCTGAAAGATTTGATGTAAGAGAATCTGTGCAGCAGGGATGTCCACTGTCTCCTCTCCTCTTTGGTATATATTTGGAACCATTGTGTAGAATGGTAACTGCTAACGAATACATCCGTGGTTTTGAGCTGGGAGTATGTAAAGTGAAAATATTGCCATACGCTGATGATGTGGAGCTTTTTTGTGAAGATCGCGAAAGCGTTTCGGAAGCTTTGAAAGTAACACAAAGGTATTGCAGGCAGACTGGTAGTGCTGTTAATTTAAAGAAAAGTCTCGGAGTCTGGCACGGGGAATGGGAAGAGGAACCGGAAATTTTCTGTGGAGTAAGATGGGCTACAAAGCCCGGAGTTTATTTGGGAGTCCCATTGGACCAATATGGGGAAAATACGAATTACTGGAATGAAAAAGCGGAAGAAATACGGGAAAGGACGAAAGGATGGATGGGACGTAACCTCTCTATTTTCGCCCGTGCGACTATATGCAATACCTTTTTGGTGGCAAGAATAATGTATTTATTTCAAGTATTGCATTGTGCTCGAATCAATATACAAAGGTTCCATCGTGTATTTGCGGTGTTCATTTTGTCGTCCAACTGGAAACGAATTAGCAGAGATAATCTCCTTCGGCGAGTTAAAGACGGAGGGCTGTCTCTAATGCATCTATATGTGCGGCAGATGGTTTTAAGGTTTTGTTTCCTACGTGACCAAAAAGATGCATTCCTGAGAACCTTTATGCAAATCATGCTATCAAGTGCAATTCCAGAGTTTATAGTCTCTTCATGCTCTGCTCGGGGATACACTGTGTCACGCTTCCTGCGAGAAGTGGTGTGGTCGTTCAGGTTTTTGCGCGTGCGATACTCTGTAGAGTATTTAGCGACGGTACCACCTAAGGGGCTGTACAAGGATCGATATTTCACAATTGTTCCCAGCTCCATGGTACAGAACCCTATACTGTGAAGGCCCAGGGAAAGACGTGCTCAAGCGAGTTAAAAACATGACTGTTGCACCAGGCGTAAAAGTATTCTTTTTTTAAATTGCATACAGGAACCCTCGCAATCAAAACATGGATGGAAGAAAAGGGCCTATTTGTACCTTGGGGCTCAAACTGTCTACTATGTAGGAAACCTGAAACAGTTGAGCATGTGTTCCTGGATTGTTGGGATGCGGTGTTTTACTGGGATATGTTACAAAGAACACTTAAAAGAGACCTGCCATTGACACCACGTGGAATTCGGTACTTGACAACTGTTAATGATGATTTTCAGTATGACCTCATCATGCTATTGGGCCTTCACAGTATTTGGAGGAGTAGGATGGCTTATAGACACTGTGATGTCGATGCACGATCTGTATGTGATTATTTTGTAGAACAAGTGTATAAACTAAAAGAAATTTTGAAGCCGCAAGATGCTCCGGAGGAGGTCTTGAGTCTGATGGGTCTGATGGGCGAACTTGTGGTAATGAAAGTCCATTTGACACGGTTGTCAGCCAAGGGGCAAGGCAACCACGATCGTTTACTGATGTATTTGTACCAATTCATGCAAAAAGAAAAAACAAAAAAAAAATAGTGGACAGCCGTGGTCGTATAGTGGTTAGTACCTTGCATTGTGGCCGCAATAACCCAGGTTAGAGTCCTGGTCACGGTATATTTTTTACTTCATTTTCCGATGTTTACAACCTTCTCTTTGACCTCTCCTTGTCCCTCCTCTGTGGTTTCGTGCTACTTGTCCAGGGTTCTTTAGAACTGGATTTCGTTGTTATCGGCGCTTTCCATTTGCCCACCGTCCTTCTAGGACAACCGTGATTGTGTAGTTTATTTATTTATTTAAAAATACTGCAGAGTCACTTGACTCCAATCAGTCGTGGACACAAATAAAAACTACATTACAAGAATACATCAACAAAGGCAATCGCAATCAATTGCAGAAAGTCAAAGCATGAAACGCATCAAACAACAACAGCAAAAAAAAAAAAAAAACAATGCAGAAATACAAGTATAATTGTCACCCAAGCATTTTCAAATTTGCGACGAACTGTTCGGCCCTGGTTCAGTTCAGTTTAGTCGTTCAGTCGTGTCCGACTCTTCGTGACCCTATGGACCATGTCACGCCACGCTTTCCGGTCTCTCACTATCTTCCTAACATCACTGTCCACAATATTCCTAGGTAATTTATTCCAAGCGTGTATGGTTCTAGGAAAAAATTAATACTTGAAAGTATTGTTCAGGGGGGTATATTCCTAAATCATTTTTCCGTTATCAAAACGCGAGCTTGTGCGCAGACTGTGAGGGATAATAAAATTGGACGAGCCACGTCTGGGCCGTCACTCTCAAGGATTCTGAAGCGGTGACCAAGATTGTTAGTGTAGGTGAGTTGTGTGTGAAAAAGGGTCGCTGCTTGCTGATTGACCCGGCCAACTAGGACGTGCGACTGAAACTTCACTGGCTGCTACACGTGCCAGACAAAGATGTTCGTGCTGCCTTTACGCCGTACGGAAAGGTGTCGGAAGTTACCCGGAAGCGCTGGCGTGTGAAAGGTAGGTTAGAAAAGGGCTCTACTACTAGACTCGTCACGCTGAAGCTGAAAGCTGCGTTCTTCTGTAAGCTGCGATGGTCTGCTTTCCGAACGCGATATCTAGGCGTGCCTTTAGATTGTTATCGTGATCAACGTGCACTGGGTGGAAGAAATTTCCAGAGCGAACGAAAAAGGGATGCGTGGCAAGGAAGGAAACTCTCAATCTTTTTGCGCGCTTCTATTTCCAATCTTTTTCTTATTTCTAGGCTGTAGTACCTCATAAATGTTTTGTGTGTCTCACGAACCTCAATTCAGAAGATGCACCTCGTTTTTGCTGTTTTTATTTCAGCATCCACATGAGAATAAGCCACCCGGACGAATTTGTTTATTTCTGTTAAAAGAGGCGGGCTTGGCCTTGAAAATTTGTTCTTGCGTCAAGTGGTTTCGCGATTTATATTCCTCCGCGATCAAAAAGATACCTTTCTAAGAACTGTGATGCAAGTGCGATTGCAGAGGCTGCTCCCTGAAAGGATTGTGTCATGTGAAAGCATGCCTGGTACTGTGACTGGCTACCTGCGCGAGGTTGTTTTTTCGTGCAAGTTGCTGGAAGTGCGGTTTTCTTTTGAATATCTTTACAATGTTCCCAGGAAAAAACTGTATAAAGATCTCATCGACGTGATGCTGCCGGTGCCTTTTTACCGGGCATTACACTGTGGAGGCCCAGGGCAGGACGTTTTGAAAAGAGTTAAGATGCCCGTGAGGCCATCTGCTAAAACGTTCCTTTTCAAACTTCACTCTAATACGTTCCCTGTTAAAACCTGGCTGAATGAAAAAGGTATCTTCGTCAAATGGGCAACAAATTGCCTGTTGTGCAAAAAACCGGAGACAATTGAACACGTTTTCTTACAGTGTTGGGATGCTGTCTTGCTATGGGACGTCCTCCAAAGGACAATTAAAAAGGAACTTCCCTTAACTCCTTACGGTATCAGATTCCTACTACCGCAGAACGATGATGCACCATATTTCCGCGGAGCCTTCAAAACTGTATTTGTTGTTTTTTAACATCGCCGGCATGCGGTCTTATCACTCTGATTCTGGATCGCGTATCAATTTTGTATCCCGTGTTTGTTCATGCACGTTGTCGCGATACGACGCATTATCATTTTCTTTGTTGCGAACGATGCGCCGAGAGCTGTATCGAAGATTCCGATCACTTGCGTATGTTTCTACAATGTTCCAGGTTACTAGTAGCAGTTTGCGACGTTATCTAGATTGTTCTGAGCAGCCTTTAAATTGAGCGTTGACGAGTGTGTCGGGCATTCTTTGTTCGACGATCCTCTCCTATAGTTTGCCTCTTATTGGCGTTCCTTGCAGGGCTACATATAATTGGTTTACAGGAAAGGAAAGGCGCAGTATTTGTCACTTTTTCTACGGCAAGTGTGGGTTTGGACGCTACACTATCGCTACTCTCGCCTGGAGCGTGCCAACTGGCGCGCTTTTAAGTGTGGCATTGCAGATTGCAGGGTCCCTATTCTCGACAATTCGCCATTTTGTTCAAATTGTGACGTACGCGTTACGTGTGCAGTAGGATTGTGCCGGGTTACGTAAGCACACAATCGTGTTAAGCATTCTGAAGAAAAAGAGAATTAAAGCGACAGAAAAAGCGCGCTGTCGTCTGCTACTATGTATTGGCACCAAGTATGAAAAACGACGATGCTCCGACAGGAACCGATACGCTGCGCTGCATTCTGTGATTCAGAAGCCTCTGGTTGCAGTGAAGCAAGTGAAGTATGTTGTGGCATTGCGGTATCAGTGTGTCATGACATACTTGCGGTCGAACATTCGGCATCAGCTATGCACGGAAAGTCTGCGCGAGTTTCAGCTGAAGAGCGAGAACGGCAGCGGAATATTCGCAGTGGTAGAAAATAGGAGATGAAAGTAGCATTGCCGTTCATTAGCGCCGAAGACCTCTCACGTTCACTTATCATCATCATCATCATCATCATCATCATCATCATCATCATCATCATCAGCCTGATTATACCCACTGCAGGGCGAAGGCCTCTCCCATATTTCTCCACTTAACCCGGTTCTGTGCTAGCTGCATCCACTTGACCCCTGCGAACTTCTTAATCTCATCCGCCCACCTAACTTTCTGCCTCCCCCTGCTACGCTTTCCTTCCCTTGGAATCCAGTTTGTTACCCTAAGCGACCATCGGTTATCCTCTCTTCGCACTACATGTCCTGCCCATGTCCATTTCTTCTTCTTAATTTCCACTAGAATGTCGGTAACTTGAGTTATTTCTCTGACCCACTCTGCACGCTTTCTATCTCTTAATGTTACCCCTACCATTTTTCGTTCCATAGCCCTCTGGGTTGTCCTCAACTTAAGTAGAACTCTCTTGGTTAGCCTCCACGTTTCAGCCCCATAGGTGAGTACAGGCAAGATGCAACTGTTGTATACTTTCCTCTTGAGCGATACCGGTAAGCTGCTAGTCATAATCTGCGAGTGCTTGCCAAATGCGCTCCATCCCAATCTTATTCTTCTTGATATTTCCTTTTCATGGTCCGGATCTGCGGTTACTATCTGTCCTAAGTAGACATATTCGCCTATTATTTCCAGTATTTCGCTACCTAATGTAAACTGCTGTTCCTTCCCGAGACTGTTGAACATTACCTTAGTCTTCTGCATATTGATTTTCAAGCCTACCTTTCTACTTTTTCTGTCTAGATCATCAATCATTATTTGCAGTTCATCCCCCGAGTTGCTTAGCAAGGCAATGTCATCAGCAAATCGCAGATTACTGAGGTATTCTCCATCTACCCTTATCCCTAACTGCTCCCATTCCAAGTCTCTGAATACTTCCTCTAAACAAGCTGTGAATAGTACTGGGGAGATTGTGTCTCCTTGCCTAACACCTTTCTTTATGGGAATTTTGTTGCTTTCTTTATGTAGAACTATGGTTGCTGTGCAGCCACTATATATATCTTCCAGCACTTTCACGTACGGCTCGTCTACCCCCTGATTTCGCAATGCCTGCATCACCGCCGAGGTTTCAACTGAGTCAAATGCTTTTTCGTAATCAATGAATGCTATGTATAAGGGCTGGTTATATTCCGAGCATGTTTCTATCACCTGATTGATGGTATGGATATGATCGATAGTAGAGTACCGTTTCCGAAACCCTGCTTGATCTTTTGCTTGATTGCAGTCTAAGGTTGTCCTGATTCTATTAGCGATTACCTTAGTAAATACCTTATACGTAACAGACAGTAAGCTGATTGGTCTGTAATTTTTAAGGTCCTTAGAGTCCCCTTTCTTGTGAATGAGGATAATGTTTGCATTCTTCCATGCTTCCGGTACCGTCGATGACACCAGGCACTGCGTATACAGGGTGGCCAGTTTTTCTAGCACGATATCCCCCCCGTCCTTCAGCAAATCTGTAGTTATCTGATCCTCTCCAGCTGATTTCCCCCTTTTCATAGTTTCTAGTGCTTTCTTGACCTCGTCCTTCATCACTGGTGGAACGTCTGACTGTTTTTCCCTACCGCCAATCTCATTACGGTCCTGACTACTTTGGCTACTGTAGAGATCTGTATAGAACTCCTCGGCTACTTTGACTATCTTGTCCATATTAGTGATGACGTTGCCCGCCTTGTCCCTTATCGCATACATCTGGTTTTTGCCTATGCCCAATTTCTTCTTTACCGCTTTAAGGCTTCCCCCGTTCTTTACAGCATGCTCAATTTTCTCCATGTTATACTTCCTTATATCGGCCACCTTGCGCTTATTGATTAGCTTTGATATCTCGGCCAATTCGATCTGGTCTGTTGGATTGGAAGCTTTCATACTCTGCCGTTTCTTAATCAAATCTTTCGTCTCCTTAGACAGCTTACCGGTATCCTCTCTAACTATCCTACCGCCTACTTCTACCGCCCACTCAGTAATGATATCCCTGAAATTATTGTTCATTGCCTCTAGGGTAATGTCGCCATCCTCAGTTAGAGCTGAATACCTATTCTTTAGCGAGATCCAGAACTCTTCTGCCCTCCCCCTCACCGCTAATTCGTTGATGGGTTTCTTTCTTACTAATCTATTGCGTTCCTTCTTCAGATTTAGGCTAATTCGTGACCTCACCATCCTGTGGTCACTACATCGAAATTTCCCGATTACCTCCACATCCTGCACAATGGCGGGGGTTGAACCCATTATGAAGTCGATTTCATTTTTAGTCTCTCCGTTAGGACTTTTCCATGTCCATTTCCGGTTCTTCCGTTTGCTGAAGAAGGTATTCATGATTCGTAAGTTATTGCGCTCTGCAAACTCAACTAGTAACTCCCCCCCTGTTATTCCTAGAACTAATGCCATAGTCACCTACTGCCTTGTCTCCTGCCTGCTTTTTCCCTATCTTGGCATTGAAGTCGCCCATTAGTACAGTATACTGCGTCTTCACTTTTCGCATTGCCGATTCTACATCTTCATAGAAGCTTTCAACTGCCTGGTCATCATAACTACATGTAGGTGCATAGGCCTGTACAACCTTCAGTTTATACCGCTTATTAAGCCTAATTACGATGCCTGCAACCCTCTCATTAATACTATAGAATTCATCTATATTACCCGCTATATACTTATTGACAAGGAAACCTACCCCTAGTTGTCGCCTCTCTGGTAAACCTCGATAACACAGTACATGCCCATCCTTCAGTACAGTATATGCCTCATTCGGCCTCCTAACCTCACTAAGCCCTATGACATCCCATTTCATGCCCTCTAGTTCCTCTAACAGCACTGCTAAACTAGCTTCACTAGCAAGGGTTCTAGCATTAAACGTTGCCAGGGTCAGTTTCCAATGGCGGCCTGTCCAGCGGAGCCAGGCTTTCTTAGCACCCCCTTATCAGTGGCTGTTAAAGGCCGGAACTAAAACGTTTAAGAACTTGGTCGTAAACAGAAGCAATCGACAAATTTCCAAAGTAGCTCCGGCACTGACGAAGAGGCGCCGGCGCAGCCGGCATTGCCTATGTCTGAGAACAACGCTCGCAGTCTCAAAGTATCAATACTGTTAGGTACTGGCTGTGCTACCCACGTTTTTCGAAAAGCCGCGTTATGACCAGCTACCGTCAGGTCACAAAGTCTGCTTAAGTTCCTAACATATTGTATCGGCATGAATTGTTTAGAGCGCAGAAAGCAGCGCAGAGAGAGAGAGAGATGGAGGGAGACAGAGAGAGAGAGAGAGAGATAAAAAGAGTCTTCTACACACACGCGAAGTGGAAGGCATACGCTGGGCCTTACACCAAGTCGGTTAAATTTTCATTGCAAAAGGCTCTTGCGAAACGCAAAATACGTCCGAGAAAGAGAAAGAAACAGAGGAACGGAATAGCAGGAACGTTAATTAGGCGATGCCCAAGTACACGTGCAGAGGGGGATAAACGAAGAATAAGGAAAGAATGCGAAAGATGACTGAGGAAATCGTGGTATGAAGCTAGAGTGGTCCCGCGCGCTCCTATTTCTTACTGTCGAAATGGTAAATTGCAAATCAATAAAGGGAGATTATTTTCTGGTTGTAATAAAAAAAGCAATCAACACAAAATGTCACTCAACTACATCATATAATTAGAGCGTACCGTCATAACGTGCTTCGGAGTAATTTATTTAAAAAAAAATTAAGCAAATTATGAGCCCGCATGCATTTAAAATAAAACTTAATATATTAAACACACCACATGTGGCAAGCAAACATATGTCATGTACATGGAGCGTAACTTCCTTCATAAAAATAGAAGCTGTGAGTATTTTTGCTTGCTTTGTTCACCGTGGAAAGGCTGCTCAATTCATTAACATTGCAGCGAGTGCATAATGCAAGATAAAAAAGGCTGTGTTTAGGGCCGAAGTTTAAGACAGTCTTTGGTGATCCCTCGCTGCCTGTCGCGCGAAAGTCCTGCTCAGCCATCGAATCATATGACCCCTCAGGTTGTGCTCACGAACCGATCAGACAGATAATTAGAAACTATCAAGGTGCTCTCTGAAATTCATGATGGTTTGGTGGGCGCTGTTTAACACAGAGACAAAGAGAAGAAAACACGGGACTGGCGCTTTTATATCTCTTCTTTTCTTTGTATCTGTGTTAAAGAGCGCCCACGAAACCATCATGAACAACCTACAACTTGCCCAACTTTCCTTTCTGTTGTTCTCTGAAATGCCTCGTCTCGCTCAGATTAACCGCTTGAGTTAGCGGGCCGTATATCTGCGTTTGACAACGACGGCGCGGATAAATGGTTTCTCTATGAGAGCAAAGCATTTGCAACTGAAGGGTAGGCATACCCTCGTGCGGCTGTAAATCTGTGTCGTCATTATTATTCCTCTAAAAGATTACGCAGCTGAAAAGTTCTCTTAAAACGTCGTTTCAGTGCTTTATGCAACTACAACAAGATGTGTCAGCTTACTTCACCATCCACCAAACTATCTGCCAAACTGCGGTGGGCTAACAGCCGCCTGCACTGCACGTCGAATTGGCCATGTATTTTTCGCGGCCGCTTCAAAAGGTTCGAAATGCGGCGCCCCACTTTGGTCATTTACAGCAATGGCAGAACATCCTTTACGTAATGAAGCGTCATTTTGATGTCCTCATTAAATGTTTATGCATGACGTATTTCCCGCCATACAACGTCAGCCAATCAGATTTCAGGAGTCGGCTTCTGACAGTGGGCAGTTCCGATTCGTAATACAAGCGTAAATGCTTCCCTTTCTATCATATATACCTCTGTTTTCCATCCACAACTGCTTATAAATACCATCCAGACATCATGAATACCGCTGCAAAAAAATCAGTTTTCACGCTCACGTCATTTTTACATCACCGCAAAATGCCATTTCGACACACCAAAATTTCCCGCCACAAATTTGAAACACTGTGAAAGACTGTTCTGAGAACCAATCAGAGAAAGAAAATGGCGCCGGACGGCGGCCATGCGTGTCGAGAATAGGGCCCCAGGAATGCTAGGCACGAACTAATCTCATGGAATCTCGCTGAATATGACAGATTTCGAGCACGAATTTCGCGCACAACTCTTGCACACGGGATTTCGTTCCATGAGCCTAGAGAGGCTTTCGCCTTAAAATGAATAGAAAATAATGGGCTAAGAAAATGCGAGATCAGGATGCAGCCTAGGCGAGTGTTGACACTAGCTTCGTTTTCCATCCACTGCAGCAGTTACCTGGAGGCAGGTTGCGATAGTGGTGTAGTGAGCAAAACCTCTGCGAAGATTTGTCCATGCTAAGAACTTATTTGCGGCTGCTGGTTATCTGCACTGTATTTGTAGGTTGCTTTTGTTTCCTCTTCTTTCTGTTTCCTGATGACGATTTTAAATGTATTGTTATAGATTTTACACTTTCCTGCAATGTCCATTTTGTTGCTGCCGGTATTTCTTGCGCCGAAATACACAAACCTTAAACGAATGTGTCACGCTGCATTATAGTGCTCTAGAATATTGGGCAGTGTGACGACCGGCGCCGGAGAGCGGGCCGCTTTTGCGATGACAGGCACTGGCTTCCGCGAAAGGACGCCACGTGCAACAGGGGTGCCACGTTCGCCGCTCGGCGCGTAGCGGCCGCGGGGATAGCGGGGGTACAGAGGAGGGGCGCGGTTCTCTATGGACCTATTTTCACGCGCTACGCAATTAGTTCAATATTTAATAGAGAGGCTACTTATTCCAGGTGCTTGAAGTGATTCCTGAAATCCCTGTACGTCTGGAGACGCCGTACACGCTTGGGTATCACATCGGTGCAGCGCGCGATGTTTGAATCGTAACTTGAAACACTTTCAACGTTTCTTCTTCCTGTGGACACTCATAAATCGTCCGTTTGAGATATTTGTACTCAATGTTTCCAACGAAGCATGGTGTTTTGCATTCGTTCCTCCTGTGAGGGAATAAGCGCTGCCGCCTAGGAGCGCTCTGACATTCGGCGAAAAACAGTATACATGTGAATCAAAGCTTGTGCTTTGTAAAGCCTCTTTAGAAATGCCTTATTTTTTACAAACATTTGCTTCCATTTTGCAGCTTGTGCTTATAAATACATAACAACGTTTATCATAAATCGTCAGTATAATCTGTAATATATCTCCTTAATCGGTGTTCTTTGTGTGCCCTAATCACTGCTTATAGAAATGACAAATACAGTGTGCGAGCAAAACACGTTTATTCATAACCGTACTAATTTAAAGCTCTGTGGTATTTACCGGCAAAAGAAAAAAAAGAACGTATACGCGACTCAAGTATTTTTTATTTGATAGTGATTAACAGATACAAAAATATCACGCACATTTAATTTGTTACGTGCCGCTCACCAAAGGGTGAACCAGCTGCACTGATGAAAAAAAAAAAAGTACCAGCTAGGGCAATACTTCAGATAAAATATGAAAAAATAAATCTGTCACCTACGAAGGAATACGTTCATGGTGGGCACTTAGTGCGGGTGCTTTACTAGCATCAAACGGTAGATATGTACAGAGAAAAAAAAAAAAAAAAAAGCGTGCGTCGTCTATGATGCAGTTCATGGCACGCACCGAGAGAAAATGGAAAAATGCAATAAAGATGACGAACACCTAATACGCAAGCAATGGATATAAGGCTGAATTCAAATGCGGACACAAATGCTTGATTATTCTTCGATTGTGTGGTACGAAATATGAGCAATCGACTGGATATGCTTGCCAACTACTGCTTACAGAACTATAATCGGGCTACTTGCCGGCTACTCTTTGTAGAAATAATATAATTGTTCCCCCAAGAAAACTATAACAAGATTGACATTACACGTGAAATACTTCCATCATCATCATCATCATCATCATCATCTGCATCAGCCTGACTATACCCACTGCAGGACGAAGGCATCTCCCGTATTTCTTCTGTGCTAGCTGCATCCACTTGACCCCTGCGAACTTCTTAACCTCATCCGCCCACCTAACTTTCTGCCGCCCCCTGCTACGCTTTCCTTCTCTTGGAATCCAGTTTGTTACCCTCAGCGACCATCGGTTATCCTCTCTTCGCACTACGTGTCCTGCCCATACCCATTTCTTCTTCTTGATTTCAAATAGAATGTCAGTAACTTGAGTTATTTCTCTGACCCACTCTGCACGCTTCCTATCTCTTAATGTTACCCCTACCATTTTTCGTTCCATAGCCCTCTGGGTTGTCCTCAACTTAAGTAGAACTCTCTTGGTTAGCCTCCACGTTACAGCCCCATAGGTGAGTACAGGTAAGATGCAACTGTTGTATACTTTCCTCTTGAGCGATACCGGTAAGCTGCTAGTCATAATTTTCATAACCCTGAAATACTTCCAAGGGAATTTAATTATTTTCTCCTTTGGGAACTCTTATCGCAGTTCGCTGACTTTGCAAAGAGCGAAGCCGCAAAAGCACATGAAATTTCATTACTTCAAGTGTGAGCTATCTGGTCCAGCTAAAACGTTTTCACCTCCGCACTTCACAGGAAGGTTGCAAAGTCTCAAGTGAAAAGGCGTCTAGAAGGACCACCCGAGTCAAATTCTTGGGTAAATTGCGACCTAGCTTCGAACCTATGGCCCAGTTTTTGTTCGTGGTGAGAAACCGAGTGCCGGCCTCATAACCTCTCTTTCACATAATGTTAAAAGCCGCATATCCCGCCGTATGTAGTAAACTAAACATACGTTATAAGGATGATCTAGCGGAAGCGTATTATAAGCGCACACTATAGCCTCTGCGTCCTCTATCTTTCCGTCATTCTTTCCTTTTCAAAGCTATTATTATTTATTTCTTCATTTTGTATGTGCAGCAAAACAGGACGATTTTCTAGGGGAAATGATTTCATGTTACTGGTTGCTTGAGCACGCAGAATAAAAGCTACCTAGAATGAAAGCATTTTCTGGAACAATTAAGTTATTGTCAAACTATAACGCATTGAGATTAAATGTCTTAAGTATGGCGTACGTCTGGTATTGAAAGAATGTTCCAGCTTATTCAAAAAAAAAAAAAAGGTTTCTTCTTAGATTATGCACAGTTTCACAAAGTTGTTGACTCTCAAATTTCGACGCTTATACCTTTATACGCATTCGATTGCACGCCCCACTTGTAGCCGGTTTGTGCACTGCTTTCCTCTTCCCAGCTAGGCCTTTATTAGGTTCTTAAGCTCGGTTGTTTCCTTTTTTTTTTTATTGCTTTTCATATATCTCCATTTTTCGTCGCCTTTAGCTGCCCGCTTTCTTCTCCGTCGTGCGTTTGCCGTGCTGCACGAAAATTCCAATCCTTTGTTCACATTCGCGGTCTTCTTCTTCTTGTTATTCCTTGATAAACGCTCTTTTAACGGCGCCGCGTGCCTTCCACCTCTTTTTCCGCGTTTTTTTTTTTTGTTTTTTTTTTCTCTCTTGTGCAACCTTATCTCCCACTTCTTCCACCTTTCCTAGCCTACTGTGTTCCGTTATTCAGTGGCCAGCTTACCATGCTGTGTCGTTCGTTTTTCATGTCTTTGCTATATCTCTACCTCCATGCGTGGTAGTCCACATTTAATTATTTCGAACTTAATGCCGATTTTTCTTTTGACTTCAGGTGACGTACTGTAGTCGGCATGGTTTGCATGTGAAACAACGGAATATACCATTACGAACTGTTTTAATAATGGGTTAGCGATGAACAGCTTTATTTAGTTGCGCTCGAACGCACGTGTTGTGTGTTTTGACTCCTTCATACATCCTGTCTCCACACTGCCCTCTTTTCAGAACGAGTACATTCCAAAACGGAAATTAACTGCTTTATGAATGCTAAAGCAAGCTCTATGGCGACTGCAGCGTGCTGTGCGAGTGCGAATTCGTACGCCCATCTCTAAGCCGTTTTCTTTGGAGTCCAACTACTGTCATGTTGCTTCCACGAGGTGTTGCCGACGGCCAAAATGGAAAATAGATGATTGCTAACAGTACTGAGCCCCGTTAGCCCGCATATTTGCAAAATGTCGCCCCGCCGCACAGCGTGCATACGCGGGCGCCCGGAAGGCTGACACACCAGTTGTTGGTGGCGCCCTCTGCGCTGCGGCGCCTCCGTCATCGCAAAAACGGCCCCCCGCTCCCATGCATTTCGCGGCGCAGTCGGCACACTGCCCAATATTCTAAACCACCGCCGTGCCTGAGGTAGGTATGGAAAACTTACGGCAGATGGCGCGAGAGGTCCTGCCTCGGCAAGAAGGTGTTCTATGACAACTCAAGAGGCAGCGGTCTTCTCTTTGAAGCTAGATCAGCATGTCTTAGAACGCGAAGCTACAAAGGGAAGTTTAATCGAAAAGATGAAATTTGTGCTATCCGCGGTAGACGCCCAGATACAATGCAACATCTTATAGAGTATTCAACCAGATGTCGATGCGGACATAGTCACTCTAGACGGTGGTGGTGGTGAAAACGTTTATTGTATATTTAGAGGTTTGACTTGACGTGGATGAATCGGGTTAGCAAGAGGTGTTTAGAAGATTGGTGGCTAAATAGCAGGGCGTGGACGCAACGATACTAAATTGAAATTAAACAAGGATATTAAAAAATATCCCGGGTCTCAAATTAAAGCAGCTAAAGTTGAAGAGCTGTCTAAATTGAAAAGCATGAAAAGAAGTATTGAGCATGGTAACGACTATTACCACCTCGTTTCAAATGGGACGCTCTTAAAATCCGTCCGTCCGTCCGTCCGTCCGCTCTGGAAAGCACGAAATTGAGGCAGCAATATTTAAACAAAACAGTTTTCACAATTCTTACCATGCGAGAGATTAAAGCCTGGGTAGCGATACTCCCACGGAGGAAAGAAAATTACCGCTGCTAGAGTACTACCAATCCCCCTTCGGTACAGCTTATGGACGTTTCTAGACAAGTGGAATCATGGGCCCTAGGCGAACCAAGATGAGATTGGGTCATATTGTATCTACATAAGCATCCTACGCTGGAGTTTTGAAGGTATGGTAGCACCGCCTTGGGCACAATAAAAACGTTTCCTGCGTAGTACATAGACCAGGTTTTCCTATGCTGCAGGCTTTCTGAGTTGACTCATATTTTTTTCAACCCACCCTGAGCGCGAAAAGCATAACTTTTCGAAAACCAATGCAGCATGTGCGAAATGTTACTATCCAAAGGAAATGGAGCAGTCTAACCGGCTAAGCACTCATCTGGCTCTTAGCGTTCTCCAGTCGCGGCTGCTGTGTCGTAAACTGTAGGGACAAGATCTCGATTTTAATATTCAGCTGTACTGTGTCTGGGTATATGGCGCTAAGTAGGGTGACGGGTGCACTCGATATGTACACCTTTTGTCAAAACTTTAGAGCCCAGAGGGTCTACTTCTGAGCCATATAGTATGTGGCTCGTAATGCATTCCCAAGTTTCCAAAATTGCTGAAGGCAAGATGTTTTGTCCTACCCTCTCCAATGGGTAGGACTTCCACGATTGTTAAAGAACTCATAATATACGGCTCAAAAGCAAACCCTCTGGACTGTAAACGTTTGACAAAGGCTGTATGTACGAGCACTTCAATGCGCTGGGTAAGAGAAACATTCTTCGCACTATTCTTGCTGCCCCTCCCTGCTGTAAACTAAAGAAAAAATATGGTGACCAGCTCACAGCTGCAACACAGCTACCAGACAAACTGCATATTAAGCAACTGTATCTTTTTTCTTTTTTCAGCAGTTCCATAACATAAGCTTGTACCGCAAAGAATAAAGAGCGAAGAAAATGCAACAAAACACACCTGACTCGAAACTAGCTATTTCTCACTGCATGGCGAAAATGCACTGCCAAGACAAAAGAAAATGCGGAATTTTGTACATTCAGGACTAGATATGCAACAGTCTCGGTAGCATACTGCATCAGCTATGCAAAATAACGCGTGCGAAACAACGTCAAATTGATGAATTGAAAGTGGTTGTTCAGACCTGCACGGCGCCAACAACGCAGGCTACGGATTTACAATGGTTGGGTGTCAATGGCAAGAAAGCTGAACAGCAGAGTAAGGCTCACGCGTTTTCGCTCGAAACTGCCATTTAGGGACGAGTGCCCGAGTTCATGAGTGCGATGTGAACGCTGCTGCAGTCTCAGATGGTCTTTATGCGGCACACTTCAGCGGCTGAAAATTCAAGTCGACTTTACGTTCCCAAGCATTATGCGTCTAAATGATCCTTCACTAGCATGCAGGAAGCAAAAGCCGGCGCGCGCAGAACCGACACAAAAGATTAGGAACAAGCCGTCAACCTATAGGCCACGCAGAGAAAAATGCGCGCTAAAGCGCACGACTGTTTGCACCTGAAACTGCATTTTTTTTTTCCGCTACATATCACTATTGTGTATTTGTTACCGCAATTTTTTCATGTTTTCTCACCTGTGAAGTTAGTCTGCCGCAAAGCTTTCCTAGTTTGATATCGTAGCTACACTGACCGGAATTGCGACTTGCAGACCCGCGTCTTTGCCACCGATATCTTGCACGTTGTATACATGCTTGACGTGCCAATATTAAAAGCGATTCCAAGCAAGAAATCTCGTTTCACCCAATGTTGTTCATGCGTGAGCATGCACTCGTTGACTTAACTGATGTTCTTAGATTTTTTAAAGAAGCGAGTGTCTTAAACAAAAAAAATATAGAGCAAATTGAACTGAAATAAGAAACACCATCGAATTGTTCCGCTTGTGCTTAGCGCATGATAGCCTTAGTTGCTTATGCACCATTAAACCCAACACAACACAACAAACTAAGCACGATAAAAGCAATTCCATCGGCTAACATTTTGCGATCCCTATCACAGAAGAAACTTACCCAAAGTTTCCATACCAAAGGGCAGTGAGAGGGCGATTTTCTGCACCGCTTTCTTGGCGCCCCTAGAGTAGTGCAGGATGGTCAATAAACGTTTTTCCATGGCGTATTGTATTCGGCTTTCCTGAGTAGAGCCCCAAATCAGCGATGGAGCAGAAAATCCGTATCAGCCAATAAGAGCTCAGGGTTTCAATAAAAATCAGACATCGACGCAGACTTTTTCAGTTCGGGGAGGAAGGAAACGGTGCTCCGTATCACCGATGGGAATCCCCAGTTACAAAGGCTATATTAGCGTCCTTTAAAAAAAAAGCTTCAATAATTACTTATCTTTCCCCACGGCGGCGTTGAGGCTCATTAGCCTCTAAAGGCCCTTTGCGGCATCCTCCAACGTTCAGAGCTCCGCCTGCATCGAAGCTCTCTTCTTCTATGATGGCCTTGGCACGTCGCACTGGCTGGAAGTGATAAAATTCCTAAACATGAATTCATTTATTTTTTGGTGCTACATATCGATACGGTGATAGGAATATATTTTTCCTTATTTAAATTTTAAAATATCCTGTCAGGAGCGAAATTCGCTTCGATCGCGCCCTTTCTAAAACTTTCTGAAACGGAAGTTTCATCGGCAGAGTACACCAGCTGCATTACGGTGTTGAAAAATGAAAATTGAAAGAAGCACAGAAGAAATGTGCTATTCTTCCAGAAGGCAGAACACAAATGCGCCCTCTGTCTCTGCCGAGCGTCAATGAATAAGTAGCAAATCCTTTTTTTTTTTTTCTATCTCCTTTCTTTTTTTAATTTCCAGGTGCAGCAGTGTTGCCGTTGTTCGTTCTTTTGTGGTGCTGTCAGTGTGTTCGCGGTGACGGGAACGCGGTACCTCATCAAGCCCTGAGAAGTGCCTGGGTGATTGCCTCATAAGACACTTCACCGCGTCGCGCGATATCTTGTGGTAGCCGGGTCTGTCGTCATCCACCGTTTAAAAAAAAAAAAAAAGAAATAGAAAGAAAATAAATATAGACACATTCGGGCATCTGTTCCCGAGCATTCATATGGAAGCGCTTGCATTTAAAGCTCCCGGAAGTTTCAGGTGATGACAGTGATGGTTGTTAATGATTCAAGAGCAGCAAGAGAAGCCGACGCATCTGCAGTAAACGAGTGCAAATCGCGGTACAAGACACCCCTTCTGGCGCCATTTTATCCGGTGCGGCCTCGATAAAAGCATCTTGTGCACAGATAGCAGTGCACCACCGCTGATGGGGATGTCATTTTTCAAGTCCTCGTCGTCGTATTTCTCGTGGATTAAGTTCATCCCACCATTGTTCCAAGATTTGTGTGCGCTCGAGGCAGTTACAGGTGTGGCGTTATAGAGGATGCCAGTCAAGAGAGACCGGCAGATATTTGATCTTCACCAGCCGCTTTTCTCTTTTACACAGCTTACAACATGTTGTTTTTTTTTTTTTTCCTGTTTCTCTGCCAATGGGATGCCCCATAGCTATCATTACCGTCTTGATTATTAAGGTCACTGCATAGTTCTGTGTAGAAATCTTCCGCTACTTGAAATATATTGTCCATATTTGTAAAGAAACATCCTTTTCTTTTAGTGTTTACATCTTTCCAGTTTCTTCTTCACTGTTTTAGACCTGCTTTTTGTTGAACATGCTCGAATATGTCCACATTATACTAGCTTATGCTGGTTATCTTCCCCTTGTTGGTAACTGTTGACAGTTTAGCCAGTTATGTGCTATATTTTCTTTGAGCATGGCGCACACGTCTGTTGATCGAAATTTCGCTCGAAGCATGCAGTATTGTTTTAAGGAGGTCGTAAGAGGTAAAGAAGTCGGTTGTCATTCTGGCTGTAGCTCACGTCCTCTTCAGGTTCTCATGATCAGTAAACTATTTCTGCCTGTGAACTCCACTAAATGAATTTTTGATTCTTTTTTTCACCCCTTGGCATGTTGCGTGGCATCGG
Source organism: Amblyomma maculatum (assembly GCF_055883805.1). Taxonomy (NCBI): domain Eukaryota; kingdom Metazoa; phylum Arthropoda; class Arachnida; order Ixodida; family Ixodidae; genus Amblyomma; species Amblyomma maculatum. The sequence goes on from NC_139344.1 coordinate 59,091,036, forward strand.
GACTCAAACCTCATTATTTTTGCATGCTAAGCAGACGGTCTACTTCTGCATCGCTTAATGTTAATACAAATATAGTTTATGCAATGTATAAATTTGCACATTGATAAACTTTATAAGAGCAGGGCATAAGAAAAAGTATCACTTTCATAATGTAGCTGTGAATAAACTACGTGAGGCCAGCTTTATTGCAGAACTGCTTACCCGCGCTCTTAGCCTGAAACACGAAACGTCCCTTGCAGAAGCGCGTGTATGAAAAGTCCCACCTCGTGGAACGTACCGGCTCTGAGCGCCTGTGTATACAGTTTTAAAATATGTTCGTATATCTACAGTTCCCGGTTCGAGCATTCAGAATCTTCTCTGGAGTCTTGCGCTCTCGCTGCCAGGGTATTGAATGTATTGAGTATCGCACTATCTTTTCAGAGAGACCGTAATTTGAGATTCCTTTCGACGCTCTGCAACTTTTCTCGTTGAAAACTCGCGTCTCTGCGAATCTCTGCAAAGCTCATTAACTGCGGTCAATTAAAGAACAAAATACAAATAGATATTTATTCGAAGAAAATACTTTGTTATTGTACTTAGTTTCCATTTCATAACCCGTTCCAGCCTTCTTTTAACTTTCGATCTTCATTACGTCGGACATTTAGGTTACTAAACTTAAGCTCTTTTGGTTTCATAATGGGCTGAACGAAATAATGTGATTTTTTTTTTTTTGCGAGATACATCTGTATTATCAGTACGGAAAGTTAAAAAAAAATAAACCCGCCATTTGAGTTCTACATTGCGCTCATAAACCACGTATGCGTCGGTACAACTCGAACTGTCGTTTTGGTCTTCGATGAGAAACCCGGACGCAGATATGCTAATAAAGTAAAAACTTGAAATGCTTCTCGGCTAGGGCAGGAATCAACAAATGAGACTTGTTTCCGTGACAGTGGTGCGTTCCATGTGACAGGTGAAATTCCTATTATGCTAATGCTTCTACGATCTGGCTCTTTCAAATTTGCGGGTTCCTGAGTAAGAAATAATTATGAAAATGCAGCGCACGTCCTGCTCACGTATTCGTAATCTTTCTTTTTTATCTTTTGGAGCATCCATAATGACAAACGAAAGTTTTATTTTTAATACAGAGATGGATTTGAGTTCCTGAAATCTCTATCTGTACATTGAAGTTAGCCCGCACTTTCTGAAAACAAATTGTGAGGCTGCCATGCAAAAGCGCAGCATTAATTCACGGTGTGCTCATCGCCACGGACAGGATATTTTGAAACGAACGATAATCGCACTAAAGAGAGCCAGTAAAAAAAAAAAGAAACTCCACCATTCTAGAGCCATTAGGAAAATTAAGGTTCTACAACAGGACCTGCGCTGCGTACACCACATATTCTTTTACACAACCTTGTACATCATGTTTCTGTTCAGTTGTAATGTAGTTTTGCAACAAGTGCATGAGCCTCCTTTAACAAACCCCCCTCCCTTCCCCCCTCCACCCACCCATTGAGCGTCTAGCAATCCGTGTATTGTTAAGGCATACCGCTACCGTCATTCGGCAACAGCGAATGTGCCGTTGGCCTCTGACTGCGTCGGCGTGAAGTGGGAATGCGCGGCGGGCAGCTGGCGGTAGCGGACCAGCGGTATACACTATGCTAAAGCTATCTACTAGCTGACGGATCTGTATTGCAGAAGTGGCTACACCTCTCGCATCTACCATTAGATTTCTTTTTTCCTTCTAAAGGGGTTGAGTGAACAGTGCCGGCCTTCAATATTCAGTACTTCGCTCGGGGCGCTTCTCTTTGCTTATTACGTGACTCGCTTTGCTAATCGAGTCCGTTACCTGTGTGCAGAAAATTACCGTTGGGTTCTTGCGCACAGAGCTCACGTTCTATTCAAAGATCGGGAACGAAAGCATTTTCTTTTGGATTCGTATGCTTTATGCCGCTTTCTCATAGGAATCCTTTGCCTATAGATACGTTGGAGACAAAGGAGCCAAGAAAAGGTTCAATTATTTGCTTTCTAGAGGCGTGCTGCCGGATATTGAGGGGTGCACTGCGCACGTTGCAGGAAGATGAGAAGAGCGTACATTTCATTTCGGAGCTGTGGGCTCAAGCGATCAGGCGGCCAACCTTTTCCTTGATTTTCAGGTTCCGAAAACATCATCAGACACGTGCGTATGGCAAGAATACATTTAACACTATAGCTCTGATTCCTTTGGGCCTCCTTTTTTTTTTTTTTTAATGTATTCCTCAAGACCAACCAGAAGCTAGTGAGCTCGGTGGGTTAATCGATCGATCAACCACATCATTAAGTACATCCTTTAAACCCTTCTACCAACAGATGCTATACGAGAATGGCTTGACAGGCAGGATCCATTCTTTGAAAATGTGCGGCTGTGCTGCTTTCACGAGGCTTTCAGGCGACACCATGCACACACGTTGCACATGCACACAAAAGAAACACGCATCCCGTGAAGAATCGACAGGACTCGTTTTTTTTTTTTCTTGGGAATATATTAATGTATATTCACGAATATGTACACACAGACTACAATCGGTGTCGTTGTGCCCGGAAAAAGAAACTAGAATAAAAGAAATGCCGGGCCCAGCAAAAGTCACTTCGCTGGCGTCAAAAGACACGCCGAGGTACACATACACACGCGCACAGTCAGTGTGACGCGCACCACGCACTGTCCCACGTGCTCGCGATCGCAGAATGGTTGACAACTGACGGCGGTGGTGCAAAACTATCAACATCGCACGCTATCGGCGCTGTCGCGGTGGCTGGTGTCGGGGGAGATGCACGCGGACAGTCCGGCTGCAACAAATCCCCACCGTTAAGGTCTACTGCTCAGGCAGCCGGGTGGAAAGGTGAACACCTTGTCGCCTCGCCCAGCAGCTAAGAATAAAGGAAGCAGGAATCGTCTAAGCGTTTTCTGCTACCTTCATTACGCCACGAATCGAAATCTTTTGACCAAAACCTTGTACACATGCCGCCAGACAGTGTTGCTCACAAAACGGCCATTTTGTCGTGAACTGGTGCGAAGGAAAAACTATATTACCTCACTGCATATTTTTTGTCCTTGTGGAGGCTGCTCGTGCAGCAAAACTATACAAAATGACATCCAAAAGGCGCCGACCGGTATCATTATCTCTTTCATTTGAATGATACCGTCCATGGAGACATCGCTGCTTTTTCAACGCATGTCAAGCGATACGGCCACAGAACGAGGCTGCACTGGCAACGCGCCGTGTTGTGCCATCGTAAAGTTGAGTTACAATTGCTCTTTCTTTCTTAGCACGCATCTCGCTTTGTTTCAATATTTAATAACACATGGACACAGCAGGAGAAGAGAACGCAGCATCTAAGTAGGTCCTCAGTGATGATCCTCGCTCATGACCTATCAAACTTTTTCCGGCGCTGTCTAGTTCACAGCGACTGCATTAGACACTAAGCTGCAAACTGTACACCTTTTTGGGGGACAATTCCTTCATTCTGCTCAAAACATCGGTGCGCTTTTTAAAAACTTAGACGTAGAAAACGACACGAGACACGTGTCATTTTCTGCGTCTAAGTTTGCAAAAGCGCCACGATGTTTGAGCAAGTCAGTCACCAACTAGCCCGATTTTAAACCCTTTTTGATCTTCATTCTGGCACCGTCCCCGCAACAGCTGTCCAGCATTTAGTGTTAGCAGGCCTCCCAGCGCTCCACAGATTCTACATTGTCATATACACTCATCTAAATGGTGTACTGCGCGATTTCCTCGAATATGTGTTTTTCCCAAGTCGTTGTTGACCTTCCTCTGTTCAGTTAAGGCATTAGGATCGGCTCAGTGTGACAAAATAGCAACCGAAAGTCGGTAATTGTCCATACCGTGTGTCCCTTTTCCCAAATTCGCGCTTTCTGATGTGCTTTTCATCGTGAACGACTACTTCGAAAACAAAAACAAAATCGAGATCTTTCCTTTTTCTTGTGGCTTTGAGTCACCGTGATTGTTAAAAACAGTCCATGCAGAACATGTCTCTATATAGAGAGGCCGTGCGTACAGACTGAGGCTGAAATAGAGCCGATTCGTCAAAGACACATACGCTACAGTGAGATCACGAGTTCCACTAATGTCACTGAGAGGTGCATGCTATACTCCTATATGTCGGCAATGATGGTCATGATGCCAGCAACCACCAAACGTGAAACATTGTTGACTTTCCAACAATTTAGCGCTCCTTCGCAAATCACGTCGCCACATTGATGTGGCGACAGGATTTGTGGACGTGGCTTGGCGCATTTGCAAGCGGTAGGAGTAAACGCGCTTTGATTTTGCTTCACAGCATATACTTCGTTATGACGTGAGACCACCTGAAAGTCGCTGTTGTTTGGGTTACAGGACTCGCCTTCAGGGTTGAACTTTAGCGCGTGCACTGGGAAAGCATGGGTTGACTTCACATAAACGTACAGCGCTGCTTGTAAAAAGACCCGTACTGTAAATGACTAGATGAATGCGACAATGAAGTGACTAGGAAAAAAAAAATGAGATGAAAGAAAATCTGATATCACAGCAAGCCCTGGGATTTCCTTGCGTCTAGTCAGAGTACACATTCTCTGTCTCTTTTTCTCAAAAGAATAAATTCCTCGCTTATCAGTTGTCATTCTATTTGATGTAGGAGCCAACACGCGTTCCAGTAGTTTCACCAAATCTAAAAGGACTCTCCCTGGCTTAACTACTACGCACATTTATTCACAGACAGACATTAAAACACTGTCGAAGCACATGAAAAACCTGTGCACGACATTTTCTGCACTTGCCACCGTGAAAGCTAACCAAACTTCTGCTCAGCTTTGCTTGCTAATCACGCAATGTTTTAAGACACCATCATATCACCGGATCACCATTTCTTGACTTAACTGCCGCGCTGGCTTGCTGACAACAGGGCACATTGATAACGGCAATTCCCTTCCCTCACGAGCCGTACGGCTGATATAACATAGAGAACAATGTCAGTATCTTAAAAGCAAGCGTCATGTTATTGTATTGAACTTCAACTCTGTGAGCCCAGACTCAATTGCTCCGTTTTCGTTTCATTGGTCAACACACAACACATATAAGCGTTCGTGTTGTCAACAAAACCGTAAATATTTTGTGCGAAATGTTCCACCTTCTTTCTTAGTAGAAACGGTTCACTGTTAATATTTCCCATCTCTTCGCCTAATTCAAAATCGGGATGCAGCGAAGGCAAAGACAGGAGCGCATGAACCTAGCTTTATCAAGGCCGATCTGAACGTCTCAAAACATACCCTGCAGAGCTTGCCTCTCGTGCTTCTTGAAAGCGCACGGGCAAGCGCCTCTCACGCCGATCAATTCTTATTGACGTTAATGGGAAGAATACCAAGTGAGCAATGCAATTCAGCGGCACTGAAAAATAAAGAGATACGGGCATACGTAGCACAATGTCCACGACAGAATACCGCTCTACTGGAAAGGCTTGTTACTACGATGGCTCAGCGACCGTTACACACTGCTGAACGGCGTTGCTTCGCACGGTGCTCTTGGAGTCCAACGCGCATTCCTCATTCAGTCTGAGGAAAACAAGTTATGAGATGAGCGCTGCTTAAATAGCAGTTGCATTTACGTATTTCCAACGTAAATGCAACTGCTATTTCCAAGGGAAGGAAAGCGTAGCAGGGGGCGGCAGAAAGTTAGGTGGGCGGATGAGATTAAGAAGTTCGCAGGGGTCAAGTGGATGCAGCTAGCACAGAACCGGGTTAAGTGGAGAGATATGGGAGAGGCCTTCGCCCTGCAGTGGGTATAATCAGGCTGATGATGATGATGATGATGAACGTCATACCTAAATCTCACTAGCAAACATTCCGTCGTACAAGAATTGATAGCTGAAAAGCCAATTCTTTTTTCTCACCATGTGCTGCTAAGTGCCACCTCCGAAACACCAACGAGAATCGCATTCACGTAAAAAAAAAAAAAAGAAACGTAATATACGCCAGTTTGTGTATGAGGAGCAGCCAGATAAACTTGCACGTTACTAGTTGGCGTGAATAATGCACTAACAGCATGAATAAACAGCACGGACACTCCTTACCTCTCCCAGGAATTCTGTACAAGACCTACTTTTCCGCCACTCACGCGAGGAACCAAGTTCCAATGCAATCACTGGAACTGAATGAAGTGCGAGTGCCGGACAAGTTACCTTCGGCAACCGCATTGTGAAACCGCCATGCTTTTTTGTTGTCATTTTCGGTTGGGCGCAGGCGTGGACTAGTTTGTGGCTCTGGTTGATCGAGAAACAGCCCTGAGGAAGTGCAAGAATAGCAGAAAGACGGCACATACCATCTAGCTCGACTTTGCGCTACTGTATGCCGTCTTTTCGCCATATTTGTCCTTCCTCACTACTGCTGTTCAGTTCCCACGGTGTGGGATAACACTTGCACGCGGTAGCAATGGGCTCTGCTCATGTCCACACGCTCCTACCCTTGCCTTCACCGCAACTCTAGTTCAAGACAGAGGCGCAACCGGCGTCGTTCTTGTGACCGCAGCGACGCTTCGTTGCGCCGGCACCCACGGCCGATGGCGAGGCGAAGCCGAGGGAGCACGGTCGTCGACCGCGCCGATAGCGCGCACCGGGCCTCGCGGCGCGGACCGCCGTGGCTCAGAAGTTCGCTGACGAGGGCGTGCTGTCCATGTCCTCCAGCCACGAGGCCGGGCTGGGCGGGAACTCGCCGTAGGTATCGTCGCCGCGTCCCGGGAACTGGTCGCTGGGCAAACCGAAGTGGGGCCCCAACTGGCCGCCGGGGCTGGCCGGGAAGTAAGATGAGGCGCCGCTATGGCCCGACTGCTGGCCGGGAGAGCCCTCCGGGTCGCTGCCGGTCAGCCCGAAGGGCTCAGAGTCCTCTGGTGCGGAAACCGGCACGGAAAAAAAAGAGCGGGCGCCAGGGACGCCGTGAGCTGAGGCTCGCCACAGTTCGCCGTCCAGAAAGCAGCGTACGCGAGCACACGCGTCAGTCTTTCCGCCGCCTCCAGGACGGTACTGCACTCTGATACAGCTGAAGAACGAAGCAAGAAATGCTCCTAAAAGCAGGCCCTACAGCTAATGACACACCCCATTTGCCATGACGTCGCGGTTAACCACCTGCGATGCTACGCCCAAGGTGGCTGAAAGCGACATCATGGCAGTAGGTCGACGAGGACCTCATTTGAGAACAATGGTTGCTTCGTACTTGAGCTGTATCCGAAAATTATAGGTCACGCCTTCGTCTTTATGGTTCTCGACGTTTGTTTTTTACTCGCAGTTTCTAAGCGGCTGCTATGCACTAAGTTTGGGAGCAAAAGTGAGCCTGCTGAGAGCAGTGTAAGGCATCTGACTAACCTTGCAGTTCTGAAAGGTCCGGCGTGAACTCGAAAGCAGTCGCGGGCTCGAGCCCTGGCCAAGACACCGTTCCGCGATTAAGTGAACCAAGTGCAATCTGTTATTGCCCTCTCTTCCATACGCTGGCCATCTTTTAGGTAGCCGTTCGTTTACAGCTGACGCATGAAGAAGGCTGTGACGATGTATGCATCGTCATCTGGAAGCTACCGTTTTAAAACTGCACGACAGCGGCATGCTGAGAAGCCTTTGACAAGCTCTTAACAGCTCTATAAGCTAGTGTTTCTCCGATTTGCAAATGCTTCTCCTCGAGTCCAACATACTGTCACGTGCGCTACACTGGCTCAGTATTAACATGTATTTCTTTACACTCATTCTTACGGGGCGCCTTACCACTCGGGACGCGGAAGAGGCACGCACGTCGCCTTGGAGTTCGATGTGCACGGAGCCTATGGGGGACCTCGGGGTCAATCTGTGATTCTTATTTTTTTTAGTTGAAAATTTAAGGTGAGAGAACTAAAAATCGAAGCTTATTATTTCATTCCGAAAGTTTGGACCAAGCAGGCTGCCCGCTAAAAATCCGGCTGCCCGCTAAAAATCCGCGAAGAGGGGAATTGATAGCGGGCAGTAGGTCGAACAGCTTGCCTCGTGTGGCAAGGTGCCCTCTGATGTGTGTAATGGCGCGCATACCTGGATGGTCCTTGACGTCCCGTTTTATGGTTGCGCCAGAGGACGAGCGGAAAAAGTCCCCCCAGCGGGTTTTGCCAGCGTCCTTCTTGAGGCGCTTCTCCTTGGCGCGCCTGTTCTGGAACCAGACTTGAACGACGCGCATGTCCAGCCCCGTGTCTTGGGACAGCTGCTCACGAACGTGGCGCGCCGGCTTCGGGCTGTTATTGTAGGCGCTCTTGAGAGTCTCGAGCTGCTTAGCTGTGATGGTGGTGCGTGGCCGCTTGCTGGACCCCTCGCGCGCTTTGGCCGCCTCGTAGTCGGCTTTGCAAACTAGCTTGTTGTCCTCCATGAGGTAGAACTCGTCACCCGTGTTCAGCTGCCTCTTGCATAGGATGCAGGCGAAGCAGTGCAGGTGGTAGACGTTGTCCTGCGCCCGGCGCACCACTTGCGTCGGCGGAATGCCCAGCTCACAACCGGCGCATTTGGTGCCGTACCGCCTGCAAAAAAACGTGCACAGGTTACCCTGGGTCTCACGGCTCTGTTCATTGTTGTAAACAGATTAAAAGGAAGGTGACCCATCTAGCAAGACAGGTCCGTTCGTAGAGAGAAGGATGTAAAAACTAAACGATGCTTGTCAAGATGATTCAAAACGGTTCATGTTTGGCATTGCTGGTACATAGAAGCACTAGCACTGCATGCTTATGTAGAGCCGCCCCGCCGAGATGTCTCAGTCGGTAGGGCCCTCGACCGCTCAGGGTGAGGATGTGGGTTTGATCCCTGCAGCAGGCGGCCGCATTTAAATGGAGGAAAGCCAGGCTCCCGTGTACTGTGTGATATCAGTGCACTTTAAGGAATCCTAGGGCGTCGAAATTATTTCGCGGAGTCCTCTACCACAGCATCTCTTATAGTCCATGTCACTTCGGGGCATTAAGCCCATTCATATACCTGACCACACTTTCTTTAGAGAAAGCGATATACTAAAGATGAGAATGATATCTCTGTTTACTTGTGTTAAAGGAAATAACGAATAAGCGCTAAATTCTCACTGTCTTCAAATCGTTTCCCAAAAACAGAAATAGTATGTCTGTTTCAATAAAAAATTCATTCTACCTAAGTGTGATACTCTCACGTACTCGGCGTCTCGGAGCCATATACGGAGGCAAGGAGCTTTTATGCCACGGGTCAGTCCAGAGAGAACAACAGGAACAGCACAGATGCTAAAGCGCATGCAACACTTCGTCGTCTTTGATGATCTTGATGATGTATTGGTGGCCGGCCCCTTTACAATGGGTGGACACAAACAATGGGCCCAGGCCTAAAGAAATAAATACTACAAAAAACAGAGGGAACAGAATGAAAGATGGAATGAAATTTAAAAAATTTGAGGGTCTCTTAGAAGTCTCTTAAGTGAGGAATGGCGAAAACCTACCCTTCCTCTTATCATCGTTTGCCTCTTGTTGGCGTTCGTTGCAGTGCTACATATAATTATAATTGGTTTACAGGAGAGGAAAGGCACAGTATCTGTCACAATTTCTCCGGCAAATGTGTTTGGACGGTACACCATCGCTCCTATCTCATGTCATTCCTTGGCGCGCGTTCAAGTGTGGCATTGCAGATGTCAGGAACGCTGACAAGGAGAACACATCTCGCGGAATCTTGCGCGTAGATACAACGGTCCCTAATAGGAGGCATTGGCAGATATCGCGTACAGATCTGGCGCACAAATCTTGCGCACACTCTCGCGTTCGGAATTTCGTTCCATGAGCCTAGAAAGGCTTTCGCCTTAAAAAAAAAAAAAAAAAAAGAATGTGCGAAAGCTGTGTCCTTTTTCGATGCCTAGCGCCAGGCTCTGCGCACAGTGAGTGGCTCCCACTTTCAATCATACGCCACCTGCCGGTGGCAATACGAACAACCCTAAGCGAACTAGTTATTCGGCTATTTCATTCTGGAACTCGCTACCACCGACATTAATATGCTGCTTAACCCCGGAAATAATGAAAAACAAATTCGTGCATTTTAAATTGATGAACCGGATTCCTTGAGGACCTTTACTTTTTTCCCATTAATACATGCATTATTGTTTTCATTTACTCAGTTCAGAAATGTTGTCACAAATGTTTCTATATATTGCATATATCAGTTTCTTGCTTCTACGCATGCGGAGAGTGAATCATATCCTGGGTTTAGAGCAAATAATAGCTAGATTGATCGTTTTATCCCTTAAACTGCTCTATTTTTTTTTTTTTCGTTCTTGTTTTTAATTGCTTGTCTCCCGCTGCTTCGCGGTGGAGAGATATTTCTGCGGCGGAGTATCTCAAATTCCGCAGACTGAGAACAAATATTTCGGTCGAGGCTAGTTGGTGCATGGTATTCATATGCATGGTAACAGATGAGCTCAAGTACTACACAATCCACGGAGAAGAGACAAGAACAAGGATCGGCGCTACAATGAATCCTCTAAATTCCGCTGGTGACGTCAAATTATATTTCAGTGTAGATCTCACGTTTCATTCAGAATGATCAGTGTGCATTATTTCTTCTTTTTCCCGAGCACTTCGGTGTAACTAAAGTAACCTTTGCCAGTTCGCTTGCAAGTTGCTAAATAAACCAGCTTTTCAACGAGCCTACAGGGCAAAGCGCGAAGCGTGTCATTGCTAAGAAGGCGGCTATGGCCCTGTTGAAGATACAAGGCGGGGTGGGTAGTTCAGAAAGAAAGGCACTGTCATCAATCAGTGGACGAATGAAAGCAAAGACCAGCTAGCCGGCGCACGGCTTAGTAGCTGTGTGGAAACAAAATTTGGTAGTGGTGGCACAGGGGTGACAGCGGCTGCTAGTAAGAGAGGCAGACTCATGGCAAGTGACTATGTTCAGTTCAGGCGTTCAGTCGTGTCCGACTCTTCGTGACCCTATGGACCATGTCACGCCACGCTTTCCGAGTAAGAGAGGCAGCGCGTCTTAATTAAAATATCGGACGTATCTGTTCATTTGCACCGTTTACGCTTTATTTGTGGGCCCTGACTATGCTGTGGTTGGCCTGACCTTTTGAGATAGCATTATAATTATAATAATATTTATTTAATTTCCTTCCGTATCCTCAAGCTCACACCTCATGGTATGCTTTAAATCATGCTCTCATTCCTGCCAATTTCGATAACCTAAATAGCGTAAAAAAAGGTCAGTCAGGCTGCTGACAAAAAACACAAAATTTCGCACAAAAATGTCTAAACCTCCGATTCTTCGTAGGATCAAGGAACCGCGGGGAGCTAGCAGTCTTAGCTATAATTATCAGCTGACTTCAAATCCCGAATCGCAACTAGGCCCTTAACGGTAGTAGATAAAAGCTATTTATCAAAAGCTAGTTAACCATTAATTAGCACAATTGGGTTGTTTTCTGATTACCGATAATGTTGATATTATTATCTCGCAGAAGCCGAGTTTACTTGTTTAAAATAAGCCCATTTTTAGAAATTGATGGCGTGCTTGCCTGAAATCTTTGCCATTATCGATGCATAAGCTTTTGTAAACAATATTTTTCGGTTGTTCTAGCACTAAAGCCATGTTCCGGCCTTTTCATCTGCCTTCTCGTTTAGCAAAATATTACACTCTGCGGAGGCCTACAAGAATAAAGCTGGCTGACCTACGACTGTGCCCAAGTAATTCAGGCCTCACCGGTCAGTGCAGAACGCGACGAATAGATTACACGCCATCTAGGCTGGGTATTCACGTTCTGGTTTCGGACAAGGAAAAAAGGTTTTGCAGGGATGCGTTACACGGCCAAGAAGATGTCTTTTTTATTGGTGCACCCTGGCATTTGAAGCATTAAACTGCTCACTTTCTCACACTAAGAGTGCCTGTTCTCGAAGTTGAGCTCCAATGCGAGTGCATTGACATAGTATGGTAGCGCGGTATGATATATCGTGAGTGAGCTGAAAATGCTGTGCATGACTACATCCGAAATGAGAACGGAAAGGTCGCTTTGTTACGCAAAATAAAATGTAAACAAACTCATTCTATACCACCTGAGGTTGTCCTAAAGTCGGAAAGCGAAACTTTATGGAAGCATTACAGGACGAAATGAAAAAAGAAAACAAAACAAAAAAAAAACAAAAAAACAGAGGCCCTGCTTACAGTCCTAAAGGGATAACAAGGCAGGTTTCCATAAACTATTTTGCTTTTGTAGCGGATGCCATCCTTCTTCGTTCTAGTTCCGACTTTATTTTTCGCGCCGAGAGCAAGAAAACCAAAACGAAGAAAGCAGGAAGCCTCAAGAACCGGCACAGCACCCTCGAATGCAGGTGCCTGACCAGCCTTTAATACACTGCTCGAATGAACTATTGAGAGTGTGCCGAACACCATCTGCCAACCGCCGGGATCGCACCCCGTACCAGCATTCCTACGACCATGCGACAGTTAATAGAGAAAAGAAAGATTAGAAGCCCGCTGAAGCTTCCTGAAGCGCCCTTAACACGGTCTTTCCATTCCGCGAATAATTTCTATTTTTTGTTTAAGTTGGTTTTCAACGAAATGAAGGAGCGGAATGTCACTTCTGAGTGGACACATACACTTGGCAGAGGCGCATATGTCGTCGGTTCGAATTCTTGTCCCAAACTGGCCTCCAACGTCACTACAAGATGGATGCTAAACGGGAAGCGAAATGGTATGACGTCACCCTGACTTGCGCACAAAGTACAGTTGCTACACAATTTGATATGAAATTATGTGCGTTTTTCCTCCGACCCCGCTTTTTATTTTCCTGGAGGGGGAGGGGGGGGGGGGGGGGGTACGGCGACGACAGAATTTCGGCCGAACGAGCTGTGTACCCTTCGCGTAAAACCTTATGTTAGTGAGCCAAAGAGCTTTAATGAAAGTGCAGTTCATGGCAGAAGCCGAGAGCGGTTGAGCAGTAGTTATTCTCATTTTTTTTTTAGGCAGCCGGCCCAAACATTAGTAGAGAGCTTGCTAATTGGCGCGTATGTTCACGCATGGTTTGAACCCTCTATTTGTTCGACAATAAGAAATGTAACTGAAGTGAGCCGACTGAGGGAATTTTCCAATGTTACCTTTTCGATCCTATTAGTCGGGAATTGCTGGTCGATACGGACAGTGGTCACAAATACTTCTTTTTCCGTGCGTGTCAGTGCCACAAGTGAAGCCACAGCCCAAGGAAAGCAGCCCATTTCAAGAACTTCAAAAAGGGTTAAATCTAGAATGATGACGAGCAGCACCAAGCGACCGCATCATTATCGGAAGTGCTGCAACCGCAGTGGCGGGCGTGACGATGGCGCAAGACACTGCAGGTCGTCCCTTATCGTATCGAACGGGGCAGCTGGCGGACAGGATGCGACGGCCCACTCTGACGCGTGGCGCTGGGACGCGTCAAAGCGGCCCCAGTGGAGGACGCGCGCTCACGCATAGCAGGAAGCCAAACGTGTAAACGTGCCAGCCCCATAAACAGAAAGCGGGGGTGGAATCCTCCGCTCGGCGCCATCGCAGGAAGGGGAGCAGAGCGGCCGACTCGGTAGCGGCACTGCTGCCCCCGCGCCCAAACCGCAGCCGCGTCGCTGGAGCCGGCGTTTCGACGCGGCAGATGGCGACGCAGGCGCCACGCTCCGCTGGGCGCGTGACCACCTCGTTTCTGGCCTCCCCTCATTCGCTGCGTTTTTCTCCCGTTTCTCTTTAGTTTTCCTATGGCGTGTGTCCGCACATGTATATGTATCTCTTCACGAGGAGCGGCGGCTTTCAGAAGCATGCGCGCGCGACTTTACGCGAGCTCTTCGCGCAGTTATTTATAGCGGACGTGCGAAGAGCCGCTGATCCGTTCTCCGGATTAGCGCGGCACATCATCGTTCTAATCTGCGCGGAGCCCCCAGCCACCGAGTCGCAGCCACCGCCCGACACCACTGTGGGGCTGACAAGACGGAGGTGGGGTTAGAAGCCTACGCAGAGTGGGGCGTTAGGGCGGTTCCTATGGGGTAAGCGCTATAAGCTTTCGGCGACATTGAAGCGCTTCTCCTCGCGTTAGCTCCGAAATGTTTCTTGGCTGTGTGAGAATTAACACGCAATGAGAAACAGCGATGCTGGTTAGCCCAGCTTCGAATGAGTAATCGGCTTCTTGGAGAAACAAAGTTTGCGCTCATGGGTGGATGATCATTTTATGACAGTTCAAAGAAAATCGCACAAATCTGCGCACCGAAATGTAGATGGTTTGCTGGAGTTTATGGGCGCTAAACTTTCCGAAACAAACATGATTAATCACAAATTTAGCGCAACCACGTATGAATAGCTGCGCAGTCGCGCATTAAGCTATTCAGTAATATAATAGCTGATTATAGTTCTCATATCTCCTGGCCCTGTACAATATAGTAGCGTTTTTCAACAAGTCCGGGCGTGTCGGCGGGAAGAATTTTCAATTCCGTGGCATTTCTTAAGGACATTACTAGTTTTCTGTTTATTTTTTATAACATGAAGGACGGCTTATTAGAAAAGCAATTCACCTTTGATTTTTTATGTGCATTAGTCTTCATATACTCACAGAAGAAAGGGAAAGACGGCGGCTCTAAATTCGATACAGATTGTGTCATAAAACTTTCAGACGATCCACGATAAAAGGTGGTGAACATCGCTACTTTCATAGGTAACATTTATAGAGCAGATCTTCTAAAATCCCGTCAGTCATGTAGGCTTTCCCTTACGCTGGCTTTTATCCCCCAGTGCAATGACTGAATATATGCAAAAAGCAACAGAAAAACTGTCATTATGTACGCTTTGCATAAAACAAGAAAAATTGATATGCGTGGGAGCACTTCTTGGTCAATCGGCCGCGCCACATAAAGCATATCTAAACCATACACACATAAGCAAGAAAGTTATAACGCGCACCTTCGCAACTTTCTCGACACAACGTAAAAATGTAATATATATACGGGTCTTTTTTTTTTCTCAGGAAAGAAGACGAACCACCATCAGAGTGTTGGAAAGGCCATTCCATCCATCTCCTATAAATTTTCACTCTCTTAATATATATATATATATATATATATATATATATATATATATATATATATATATATATATTGCACTTTAAAGAACCCCAGGTGGTCGAAATTTC
Source organism: Amblyomma maculatum (assembly GCF_055883805.1). Lineage (NCBI taxonomy): Eukaryota > Metazoa > Arthropoda > Arachnida > Ixodida > Ixodidae > Amblyomma > Amblyomma maculatum. The sequence continues at coordinate 59,106,178 of NC_139344.1, forward strand.
CGAAGTCCTCCACTACGGCGTCTCTCATAGCCTGAGTTGCTTTGGGACGTTAAACCCCACAAACCACAAACCACATATATCGATTACTAACGTTAGTTATTATTGAAGACTAATTAGCTAATTTTTTTATTTGTTCACTTGAGAGAAAAGTCTGGAAAAACGGCTAGCTACATTGTTTCCATCAAACTAGTGTTTACGGAAAGTGACCTTTTTCTAGCCGAAAATTACGTCTAGCGCTATATATAAATCTTCCTCATGAACGCGATGTCACATCCCAGATAACAAAATCCGCTTTCCAGTGCCGTGCTATCTAAGATGGAGCTAGTTGTACGCACTCTGCGAATGATTTAAAATAACAGCTGATCCCGTGACATCACTTTATGAAGGCCTATAAACAGGGCGGCGTAAGTCGTAACGCGATGGAAACAGCTTATAGTCAGCCGTTTTTCTAGATCTATAACTTTTGTATTGACACGCTATCGCTCAAAGCAATAATGCAAAAATAGTTTATTTAGTTTACTAATTAACCTTGGTGAATGAAAAAAATACTACAGATTAGCGGAGGGGACGCTGAAGAACTTTGAATTAGTTTCACTGGGTTGAGGCTCACCGCATTTTTTATAACCTTAGTTGCAGGGACACCCGGTATATATATATATATATATATATATATATATATATATATATATATATATATATATATATATATATATATATATATATATATATATATATATATATATATATATATATATACTTTCCGTTTAATTATCTTTCCCCTAAACAGATTCGTTACTAATTTCTGTGATTATCTAAGCAAACATTAAAAAAAAAGACATAAAAGGACCATCCCCAACGCTTTCCTTGGCCTCGCCGACTGTTGGCTTCTTTCCTTCATGTATTATAACGAGCACCCTCATTTCCCCCTAATTGATCTGCACATATATATATATATATATATATATATATATATATATATATATATATATATATATATATATATATATATATATATATATATATATATATATATACATAAAGGAATTACCAGGAATTTAGAAACATAACCATGGATTATGCAGATTATGTCGGAAATAAATCCGCGCTTATGTTTTGGAACTGCTGCCCATCACTATTTAGTAATCAGCTGCAATCACATCAGGTGCATATATATATATGGAGAGAGAGAGAAGAAGGAGGTTTGGTTTGGTTTGTGGTGTTTAACGTCCCAAAGCGACTCAGGCGATGAGAGAAGCCGTAGTGGAGAACTCCAGAAATTTCGACCACCTGGGGTTCTTTAACGTGCACTGACATCGCACAGCACACGGGTGCCTTGCTTTTCGGCTCCATCACCGCCGCCGAGGCCGGGATCTGATCCCGCATCCTTGGCAACAATCATTCGAGCGCCGCAACCCCTGCGCCACCCCGGCGGGCTGGGAAGAAAGGAGTGTAATGTTCTTATAGCGCAGGTGGTAAACTGTCACTCCTGAAACGGCTCCAACGCCGGACGTCCTGTTCTCTGCTTTGAAATCTCTAAAGAAATAATTAAAAAGTGGCGCAAGACGTAGCGAGTGATAGATGCCCATAAAATCTTCCGTGAAACCGTGAAGCAACTGGCCACTGCCTTTTCGTCTGCACGAAAAAATACGCAGAACAAAAAAGAATGCAAAGAATGCGAATGGAAAGAAGAAGAAATTGCCGCTATGAGCAATGCCCATGTATATATATATATATATAGTAATCAGTAAAAGAAAAAAAAAGATATAAAGCACAATCCCCAATACTTTCCTTGGCCTCGCCGACTGTCGGCTTCTTTCCTTCACACACACACACACACACACACACACACACACACACACACACACACACACACACACACACACACACACACACACACACACACACACACACACACACACACACACACACACACACACACACACACACACACACACACACACACACACACACACACACACACACACTCCGGTTCTCTTCCAACTGAGCTACATCGACCGCTGTCCCCCCGTGCTACTTTCTTGTGTAATAATGTTGTCTGTATACGAACCTTGAGAGTGTTCACCAGCGCCACCCTCAACCATAGCGGCGGACGTGGAACGTCCTGTGTTACCGCCAGCGTTATGTAGAACGTGATCAAGAGCAAGCGCGAAAGCTGTGCTAGAACCCTCTTACGCTACCTATGGCCTCAAGACTGCCAGATCCGAGACCCCCGTAATCTACAAGCAGATAAATGAAGGATAAATGAGGGTGCTCGTTATAATACATGAAGCAAAGAAGCCGACAGTCGGCGAGGCCAAGGAAAGCATTGGGGCAATTGGGGCAAAGAGCACCGCACGCGATATTCGGAGGTCGTGGGTTCGATTCCCACCATCGGCAAGTTGGTTTGCTTCTACTTTGTGTTTAATTATCTTTCCCCTAAACAGATTACATCACTAATTTATGTGATTCCCCAAGTAAAAAAGAAAATTAAAAAAAGGCATAAGGTACCATCCCCAATGCTGTCCTTGGCCTCGCCGAGTGCTGGCTTGTTTCCTTCATATATATATATATATATATATATATATATATATATATATATATATATATATATATATATATATATATATATATATATATGCGTGTGTGTGTGTGTGTGTGTGTGTGTGTGTGTGTGTGTGTGTGTGTGTGTGTGTGTGTGTGTGTGTGTGTGTGTGTGTGTGTGTGTGTGTGTGTGTGTGTGTGTGTGTGTGTGTGTGTGTGTGTGTGTGTGTGTGTGTGTGTGTGTGTGTGTGTGTGTGTGTGTGTGTGTGTGTGTGTGTGTGTGTGTGTGTGTGTGTGTGTGTGTGTGTGTTGTTTTTCTCCCTCGCTGAACCTTTTTGTGAAGGACTGCGTCTCTCGATGGGTGTGTCTTTCCTTCGTTTCCGTACAACTGCGAAGCATGCGACCATACCCTTTCCTCCTCCCAAGCACCCTCACGCAGCCAGACGTATCAGGATAGTAAACAATAGCCAAGCATAAAGAGAGAGGGAGTGGGAGGACGAATGTGCAGGGAAGGGCAACCCCATGAAAGGCGGTAGAGCAATCATTTTAATGCGTGCCGGATCCTGGGGATTCAGCGGGAAGAGGGAAATGGCGCTCGAAGGAGAGGCCACACCCTTCCCTCCTAGAACTGGGATCGCGCGGGCTGTATTGGGAAACAGGGAAAGAATCACATTGAGTGGGAAAGACAAAAAGGCTGCGAGCGTTATCACCTCACGTTCGCCATCGTAGCAGGAGAAAGAGCGATGGGACAAGAAAGGGCCTGAACGTTTATTTTTCTCCCCCTCTAGTTTTCAGTTTTAGCGTGGCAAGTCCTGAAGTTGCACTTTGTGACCAAGTCCCTCCACGCTAGGATCTCTATGGGAGGCTTACAGCGGTCAGAAAGAATGGTAACAGACGAGCCAGGTCAAGGTTCTCACACATTGCTCGGCTCTTCAGCCTCAACAAGGCTGCAGCACGGAACCCGTAGATGTCGTCATCCAACCTTGGCACTCGACGGCTGCAAGTCTTCATTCGGCGTCCTTTTTTCGTACATTTTTCGTTACGAATTCAACACACTAACCAGCTGCTTTGTCCATATTTGCGTTATTTGAAGTTTTGAACGCGTGCGAGTACAGCGGCGAGCGTGTTTTCCTGTACCATTTAGCCTCTTCCGAGCGGCTGCGATGCAGTGCAAAGCATTTGTCATGTCTTTTCTTTGTTTCATCTGCAACGCCTCACATACCCAGATATTTTGGACAAGAACTTTTTATAAGGGGAGGTTGTTTACGAATGCATTGTTTTTTATCCAAAGCGTAATATTGTACCTCAACAATATATCTGCAGATCTTCGCTCGTTACGTTTCTAGTTCTTTAGTGTTTATGGTAAAAGAAAAAAATGCACTCTATCAGTTTTCTGAGGAAGTCATAACTACTTCGTGCGAAAACAGGACGAATTTGAAATTCAAGACTTTGCTACGCAACGAATGCTTAGCCCGATCCTATCAATATGTTTATAACAATAGGTCGCAATATTCCGCAGTTGCCTACCAATTAAAATTAATGTTCAAGAAAGCTGGACTTAGCACATTTGCGCATAAATGTGGGTCTCTCCTCGCCCAACGCAACGGACTCGTCACGGCGCATGCGCAGTGCGTACTTGAAGAAGTCGTCCTTGCAGTAGACGTGTCCGTTGCGGGCGAAGCACTTGTTGGCCAGCTGCGCCTGGCAGTCGGCGCACTTGAGGCAGCGCGCATGCCACGACCGTTCCAGCACCTTCAGGATGAACCGGTCCAGGATGGGCTTCTCGCACCCGGCGCACTTGGGGATGCTCGCTGCAAACAGGAAACGGTAGAAAGCAATGTGTACCTTTGGCACCAACTGCTGCTTACCAGCGCAACAAATCGCTATTGTCTGGCGAGGGAAGTGTACCAAACGCATGCCATAGAGCAAATGAGTAAATAAATGTTTAACGGCTTTCTGAGGCAAGTACAGAACAGACGTATACTCGCCCCGCATTCTGCAGCGCATTTAACACGTTTTCCCAGCAACTACAACCCCTCGCTTATTCGAATTAATTATAATAATTGTTTTGTATAGAACATTTACAATTTGGAGATTTCTTTTTCTAGAAAGCCCTAGTTTCGCTTGGTGTTTTTGCAGAATAAGCATACTCTAGAAAGACCCTTATGGCTTAAAGGTATTCGATTCTAGTTCAGTATATAACTTTACATCTGCCTATAAAACAAAATAAGAAAAAGGATCAGCATTGTATATTTTCTAATTCGTCTAATAATGGGTTAAAAGGGATAAAAATTACAACATATTTACGTCCATTTCTTGGCAGGGGTAACAAGCAGCAAAACATAATGTTAGTGATGTTTGCCAGCGCGTTGTTTCTGGCAAGTGGCTATATGGCTAGTGACTATAGCCCATAACCATATAGCAAGGACAGTGTCAAGTCTACGCTTCGTTGCTTGTAACTTTGCTTCTGTCGCTTCTTTCGTGGTATATTTAACAGCCTTTTGCGTAAGCTACTTTGAAATACATACGTTCCGCATCACGGGGATATCTGAAATGCGTATGTAACCAGGAATATCGCAGGAGGTTAACTCGCGCCATGTTGTCATCCCTAAATGGGAGCCCTGAGTCTCAAATGGCTCTTCGGACAAGTGCGTTCAATGCAAGGTACTTTTTAGTGCTCATTCCCATATTTCAAGATTAAATGAATCGCTTGTCAAAACTTTGGCTTTACCCACGGAGACACGTCTTAAGAACTTTCCCTGTGATAGCTGCTGGAAAACGTACTTTACGATGCAAAGACTTTATTATGGGCACACAAGACACGTTCGTCATTTTTCTCTACTATGCGCAATAATTATAGCGGTCTTTCGAACACTGCACATGCCAAGCGTCACTATATATAGTCAAGCTGCCGAGTGCAATTTTACCTGAATTACATAATAAAACTATATTTTAGGCAATTCATTCATTCATTCATTCATTCATTCATTCATTCATTCATTCATTCATTCATTCATTCATTCATTCATTCATTCTCGGCAGTAAACATTCAGAACTACAGATCCCTTACTTGTCAAAGGAAACAGAGTTTGAGCATTGTGTCGATGATTACCACGTATTTAAGTTCGACAGGCATCCTTTTTTTCCCGTTTCTTACCTCCTTTTTCTCATGCCACGTAATAACTAAAAGTAATCTTCCATTGTATTAGAGGAATAACGAAGAAATTCGTCTTTTTGCGCAAGCTGGTTCAAAACATTCATATTGGAGGGGCATGTGCATATCCGGAACAGCATCCGTTTTCTAAGTCTCCAACCACGACCACGAAAGTTTCAAAATAACGCACAGGGGTGAAGAAATTGCTTGCATCGCACGAAGTAAGAAGCGCGAAGACTGAAACACGGAGCGATATTTGAAACGCACAATATACATTTTTTGCTTGGCGTAACAGCTGTATCCCATAATTAGAAAAAAGAAGAGCACTTGCTAGGTTAATTTTTTTTTTTCTCTTTACCACCAACAGTTTAATTCCACCGCCAAGGACTACCTGCGCCCGCGCATAACCCGGCATACTAGGAATGTTCATGCCCACAGCCTTACGCCGTACTTTTCCCGCACAAACCTCTTCAAACGTCCTTTCTTTGTTCGCACTATTAGCCAGTGGAACAGCTTGCCAGACCACGTCTTTTGCGCGCGTGATCCTGACGATTTTAAAGAGCGCTCGTTCCCTTTTATCTGAGTTTTATCTTGTTTGTCTTCGGGAATGTATTGAAGTCGACAGTCTTATGTTTCGTATCCTGTATCTCGCGAAGTGGTGTCATTAGACAGTGTTCATACAGCAATCCCTGTTACCACTGGCTGTCTTCATATTCTACGTGCATTTTTATAGTTGTGTTTTTAGATTTTTTTTTTCTCTCGTTCGAAGTGTGCTCGGATGGAATTTATCTTGGCTGTTGTAATCTTGCCCCCTCTGCTTGGCCTTTGGGCTGCAGTATTTTGTAAATAAAAAAATTAAAAATAAATAAATCATTTTATCTTTTAAAATTTCGTAATTTTTATTCTTGCATCATTTCTTTTATTGAAGAGGTGCGAGCCAAGGAAAACTTTTGAAAGCTCGGGCAAAGCGAGCTAGCCCGCCACTTTGTTTATAAAATCTATCTGTCTTGTCTCTACCAATCGGATGGAGCAGTATGTCAGTCATTGAATAATATTCAGCAGGGGTTCGGCATTCAATACTGGTGGACAGCCAAAAGGAGACTTTTTTTTTTTTTTGTTTCTTTGAAGGGTACCTGCCCTGTGTCCCTCAAGAATATCTCCTTCAAAATGACAAGCAAAGAACAACGCAAGCGCTTAAAATATGCGGACAGATGGCGCGGAGAGCTTGAGTACACATCGACACTAAGTGGCCCACGCTTCGGCTGAAAGGTAACATTTGCATATATCGCAGCACGCGCTCAGTTATGTTCATTTAATAGTTATTCTCTGAATGAAGAACACATGACAAACCGAGAGCATGAGTCGCATCCTTTTCTCCAGTTCGAAGTGCAAAAGCACGAAGCAATTTAATGCAATGCTTCCAGATTTTCCAATGCATAGGCTGCAAGTGTTAGTAAGCACGGGAACCAGGTGTGTAAGCTGGTTAATGACAATACATTCCTTTTAGTGAAAAAAAAAAAGAGTTATACGGAGAGCAATGTCATAGATAATGCTGGATATCTAACCTGTTGCATGTGCCCAAAGAACTCACATAATTTGCTTTGCAAAGGAATGCGTATGCGAATCTATTTCAGCCATGAGAAGAGCAGGCACTCGCTTATGACAAGTACGCTACCTCGTGCAAAGATACACTTAAGAGGACACTGAATACTTTCATGTGAATTACCACATTCAAAAATTCTGGAAAAGCGCATTTTTCTACGGGAAGTTGTTTACGGCTGCAATATTCTGCACATTATAAGCTTACGCCTTACCAATCCATATGCTCCAAGATTTCCCCTCAGGGCACATGTACTCTTATCCTATTAATTGACGAATTATTGTAAAAGAAGAGCAGCTTGTGGAATTTCTGTGGCAGACCTAACTACTCTACTCGATGTAAGTGCAGAACAAAATTGAGATGGAAAATTTGTTACGCATAGTGGGAAATTAGACCGGTTCTTAAATATGTTCATGGCCGTGTCTTACAATATTCCACAGTCGTTTCACCATTAAGAGACGTTTATGAAAATGAGTTTGAATTCGGTCGTAGCATAGCCTCACATATCCTCTCAAAACCCGAGGCCGGCGCATGCGTTTTGGTTGAGAAATATACCGCTGATGGCGTCACCTGTATTTCGTTCCTCGGTTTTGTAGCTTTGCAATTTAACAGCTGCGTTTTCGTTGGGGCGGCCACTTTATGATTAAAATGCGGTACTCTGTCGAAATAGCCGAAATTGTATTTGTCCTATGTTTTCTTTTAAAGTAAATAAGCATGGCAAGAGTGGCGCGTCTGTAGTAAAAATGCATATCGTAAATACAATAACGCTTTGGGGAAGGTTTTCGCTCGTGTTTTGCGATCACGAACGTCGGGGTCGCTCGAGCAACAGCAACTGCAAAGAAATGAGTTTGAAGCAGCTCTTTTCAGCACAATAGCCACGTCAGCGGCACAGCTAAGACGCCACGAGGCCAAGAGCAATGGGCCAGGCCTAAGCACGCAGAAGGCCCTGGCTGGCGGTGAAACAGCAACTCCACATCGCGCGCGCCGATATCAGAGGCATCGGAATTCCGACGTACTACACGGCTATACATCTTCAACCTAAAGTTCTGTGTGTCAGTATTTATTCGTCAGTTACTATTTACGTTGCCGAGCGTGTCAGCGAGCGTTGAATAGTGGCCGCGCAACTTTACGGTGCAACAAACTCGAGTTAAGCAAGTTGAGTGAAAACATAGCTATTAACAGAGAATATTTGTCGACCTATGCGGGAAGAACTACATGGTTAATAGAGGGTCATCTTCTCAGTAAACGTTAGCTTAAGCCACAGCGTGCATTGTTCAGTAGAGTTCTAGAACTAATAGCCAGACAGCGCTTATTTTACCGAAGTTTTTGGGTGTTCTATTACCGTACATATCATATGTATGTTCATTTTTATCGTACGGTGAATTCAGACAATTTGAAAGCAACCTTTGTTAGCCGGCGGAAAATTTCTTTAGTGCCGTCAAAATATATATATATAATCCAAATCGATATTTGAATGTCTCGTTCAGCCCTCTTCTCCGTGTACTATCATTTGCGCTTGCATATGATCCTGAAGCTAACCGTATATAAGCAACGGACAATAAGCACATTTTGCACCTGCTACAAAGCGTTTAAACCATTTTCTACTGCAGCAGCTTCCTTAAATTTAAGTATTTAATTATGCTACTGATGACGCCCACATTAAAGGTCCCTTTGTTTGCGCGACGTTGTAAGCAATGTTATTGTCTCTTTGCGCATAAAATTTGGATTTCATTAGGAGACAGCGAGAAAACGTTTTCGAAAAAAAAAAGAGCAAAAAAAAAAAACACTACTATGTTTCCAGTCTGATTTCGATGCAGTCACAAGAGCAAACAATGACGTCGGGAAGCGTAACATCTCCCTCGCACGCACTTCGCAGAGACAAAACCAAAGCGGAGCTCCGCTGTCCTAGCAGTGTGGGAGGCGGTGCCACCCAAAGCGTAACGAGACGCGTTGTCACTACGGCGGGTCTCGACCCCCTTTGACGGGACCCGCAAGGGCCCCAGCGACGGCCCATCTCGGCCGGCGACGAGACCGCAAGCGTAATCGGCGGGGCCTGATCCAGTTAACTCCGTCGTCTCAGCGTCAACGGCGCCGGATGACAGCAACATAATCTTGTCCCTGCGGCTCTTCTGGGGCTCGTTCCTCTGCTCGCAGAGGAAGAGCGCTCTGAAGAGACGATGCCGCGGTGACGTGCCGAGTTGCCAGCCGTCTTGTTAGCCCCGGGGCCGCAGCGAGAGAGAAAGGAGAGCGCCTTGACAGGTCAGACGTCCTCCCTCTCTCATGAACCCCCTTAATTAGATCAACTTTGCCGCTCTGTGAGCATTGCCCAAAGGCCAAACACGCAGGGCCCGTACGTGCTGGCGCACAAAGAGTTATTCAACGCTAAGCCCGAAAGAACGACGACGAGCAGAGTTTGTCTAGAGGTGGCTTCCTACAGACGTAGCTGTTGTTCGTCCTTGTGCGGAAGAGCGATGGAAAGAAGGTTAGTCTTCCCTGCTCTCCTCCCTTAACATGTAGGCTTTCTTTTTCGATATGCCCCAGAGAAAACAAGGTCAACACGAGAGTTTACCCAACGAGTGAACGTCGTTTCGCCTTTTTTTTTTTTTTTCATATCGAGTGTCCCCGTCTCCATGTTGAGCGGAGAAATGGAATTCGCGGCCTCTCGGCTCTACCACCTGTCAACGAGTGGTGTCTCGCCCAGGCGTCAGACTAACTGCTAATGTCAATATGCTCAACACTCGAGTCCTGACGGCGATGATCGAGAGAACTGCTAGACCAGTTTTTTTTTTTTCGTTTTTTTTCTTTACCCTCAGAAAGAAAGCGGCCCCACTGCCAATGCATGGACTTAACCCGCAGACTTAAATAAAAGAAAGGGACGGGGTGGCCTGAAACCAACAAGAATAGGAGAGTATGGAAGTGGAGGGGAGGAGGTGGGCGCATGTACACACAAGCAGGCGCACACATAAAAAAAAAAATGCGACGAACGCTGGTGGTCGTGCATTAGGACGGGGGTCGTGAAAGATCGTTCCGATTGAGGGGACACTTTTCGATGGTAAAGCGAGCGGAGAGGACTCGGGAGGAGGGGGAAAGACCAGTAAAGGGCAAGCCGCGCTTAGGAGGCGGTAATCACAAATTACGGGGAAAACATGGAGGGGGGTGAAGAAGAGAGGCGAAGGCAGTTAGCGTAATTGAATAAGCAAACAAGCCTAAACTGAATTACGTCCCTCGATGCAGGCCGCTCATTTGCAGGCCTTCGCTCCGGTTTTTTCATCGCTCCTGCGAGCGGAACCGAACACCCTCCGGTGTAACGTGTTCAGCTGTGTGTCCCCGATGGCTGAAAGAGAACATGCATGGGGCGGGAATATATATGCAGAATAAAAGTAAAAAAAAAATGGGCCCGGCGTAGGGGAAACTTGCGCGCGCAAAGTGCACGCGCGATTTTAGATGCGTAACGATTCACCAGCGTGCTCGAAAGCTTCGCACCGTACATTTTGCGGAGTATAAGCGAAGGGTGGGCGGTTTAGTAGGAGGGGACGTGGTTTTAAGGAGTATTCTTTGCAAGAAAAACGAAACGAGTCGTTGGCAAATGCGCTCTGTGATCGCATTTGGAAACAGTGGTGAGGTTTAACGTTTTAAGAACTAGACATTTGTGTTCCGCCTAGCACCACGAGGCAAAGCTTTACACATGGAATTGGTCTTGCATCATGTGTGTAGCGGTGCGCCAACAAAATATACGAAATGACCGCACAAGACATATGAGCAGACTTTCAACATAACTCCATTTAGTTGTAAGCGGCGCAACTTATGCACGGTACAGTCTCTGGCCGTACAAGCCCTTAATTGTGTGCAGGCATCGGAGGTGGGAAGAAAAATGCACCACGCAGGTGTGGCTGGTCTGGTGGCCAGACTGCGCGATTGCTTACAGTACTAAGCAGCAAATGAGACGTGTTCCGAGGTGACCGAGCGATAAATACGGTGGAAAATCTCTGTCCATATGTAAATGTCCTGAACTCAGAGCCAATAGCCCAGTTTTCTGTCAGTGTTGGATCTAGACAAGTGAAACACAAATTATGGTCGTCGCGACCAAATAACCACGCACAGATAAAAAACAGCATAATCCCTGAATGGCAATATTAAGCCCCTCTTATTTCTTTCGGAGAACTGCCAGCGGGCAGGCACGGCGTGAATGCGTAAATTTTAACTTCTACTGATGTCTCATGTGTTAGCATCCGGTGCCGACTGGCCAGGCAGCTCCATGTCTGGGCAAATTTTTGTGCCAAAGCAGTGTACTTCACAGAGCAACGCTTACACACAAATGAAATTGAGCTACAAGGAATGGGCATCATATATGAAGTATTTAATCTTTATTCGCGCGTACATGTCCGGAAAGCAAACTCTGCTTAAGTATCTGTACACCCCAAATTTTAGTGAATGCTAAAACTGCTGGTAAAAGCGTTCCACACTTTTTTTTTTTTGCGCAATAAAAAAAAGCACTTTTTTTAAAGTCAAAGGTAGCTGCTGAAATATTTTCGTTTTGCGCCAGTCGGAATCATTGCTTCGCGGTTGCTAAAAAAGTATTTCGTGTTAAAATCCTTATTGCAAACGTTCGTAGTTTTTGTAACAGGCTCAATGTATACCTTGGTTATTCGTAAAAATTATAGCAGCTCTGAAGTACCAAACGACAAAGAAATACTGTAACCACAGGATATCTACGGTGCTATTTGAGCCTTTTATCATCACTTTTTGGTCGTCTGCGTTCTTTTTTTTTTCTGGGTGCTGAAGATTCTCATAATTAATAATCGACTAACCAGCATGAATAGTTTGATCCTTCTTTTTTTTTTTTTTGAGCGCGGACTCTAGATCGCTTGCATGCAGGCTAATATTTATCCTTGAGTGAAGACTGCGAAGGTGTGTGAAAACGCCTTCTACTCGCCAGATGACTTGAACATCATGGTATCTGATTTTAGATATATTCCGTACTAAGATGTGTACACCTAAATACAAGATCTGTCGGAAGCAAAACATTTTCTTGACAAGAGTTCTTTAGTAAATTTTCTTTTACCTTCGCTGCACCATGTTCAGCAATATATGGAGCACAAACGAAAGGGCTGTTTTCATAATGAAATGCTGTAACACGTATTGTATTAAAGATAATATCTACGGACAATTCCTCAACACTGGTAATACTGATGACTTGACCGCTTTTGAACAGTATAGGAATCATTTAAAAGAAGAAACTGCGCACTGCTCGTAAATAGTACTTCTTAAGTTCTCAGTGTGTCAGCTCTACTTCTCTCGCGCTAAACCTCAAGGTCATCTGGTTCCGAACATTTGACCTTGAACTCTCGTGCATCGTCGGCTTCATTTTCCAAGGTCCTGCATCTGCGAATATACTAGTATCATCTGCGCCATCAACACAGCGGTGCTGCAAAACATTGCCCCAACTGAGTTTCGAACCAACGCCGGAACCAACAGATTAGCTTCCCTGGCCAGGACATGACGGTACTATGCTTTTGTATCAGCCAATAACTAGTGTAAAGCTGCAACATACTCTCGCGCTGTGCAGTAAACGTCGTCGTCTTCGTTAAGTTTCATCTGACGCTCCTTAATTTAACCTAGGTAAATACGCCGTACACGTACGTCATCTGGGCGAGTGCGGGCGAGGTCCGCGAGCATAGCGTCGGGGGTATCCACAAGGCCGCGCGACAAGAGGAGGCGGCGCGGCGTAGAGGAACCCTCTCGCCAAAGACAGAGACCGTAGCCGTACCAGACAGACTGTCGAGACCATCGAACAGCTAGAACTCAAGACTATAGCCCGTTGCCGGGAAGCTTACCAAGCGCTGAAGAGAGCCAAGATCGAAGCGACTGCGGCTGCGGCCGATGGCTTAATTAAGCTCATTATATTTAGTTCAAGGATACCTGAAGCTGCATAATTTTGGACGTCAAAAATATGCCGAGCGAGTTGCTTTGAGACAAATTAAAAACGCTTCTTCGTCGTGATTATTTACGGAGCTGCATCAGCAAACCAACGATTAGTGGCAAAGATGTGCAAGAGGCGAAACTGGCTGATGCTTTCAATATTTGCTTTTTCGCAAACGTGAGCACACCTGGTAGTTCCTGAAACGCATATAAATATCTAAAAAACAAATATTTATTAGTACAGCAGATCATAATACAGGGAGTGATTTTAACAGTCATAAATTTAGATAAAAGCAGCATGCATATATCAATGAAATCCGCAATAAACTTGAATATGGCTCCTCTGTATGGAACCCGGCTCTGGCAAGCTAACACAATCATCCGAACGTGTTCAAAATAATTCCGCTCGATTCTATTTCGCATCTACTGTAGGACTGCCATCATTTCCACCATGAAACGAACTCTCGGTCTACCGTCACTTGCTTCTCGCCGTTGTTCGTCTCGTAGCTGCCCATTTCATAAAATTTACTCCTGTAACACCCACCTGCGCAGTGAACTAATCTCTTGTGCGTACTATCATTCAGATCGCATCGACCACATTCACAAAGCTCGAATTATCTCTTGTCGCACTGATTCGATTTCGCATCATTGGGCACAGTAGTCGAGTGCCCTAAACACTGTACCAACATGGCGGGGCCGGCATTGCGGGTACTAATAAAATTAAATTAAACGCCAATAAAATCAGTAAAATACATCGCAGATGTCGTAATACCAGTCCTTGCGTATATATTTAAAAAATGCCTGGCGACATCGAGATTTCTGATAAATATGCAAATTGCAGAGGTAGCAATGCTTTTTAAAAGGATAAATCGAAATTAATGGGGCAGTTACCCCCCGGTATCTATTTATTCTGCATTTTCAAAGCCTTTCAAAGAATAATTTACTGTTGCGTCGGAAATGTTGCTGATCACAGCAAATAATTAACACAATACTTGTCTGGGTTCCGGAAGGGCGTGTCTACAGAGTTTGTCCCGCTTCCTCAATAAAAACAAATTTTAATGCAGTTTGAAAGCAAGTCAATAGTGGTTGGCCTATTTATCTACCTTTGCGAGGCTTTCGATCAGGTGAATTATTATGTTCTGCTGCATAAGTTGGACATTTGTGGTATGTGAAAGCGTGGTTTGCAATTAATACAGTCTTATTTATACCATTGGCGTCAAGTCGCCCAAATTAATAACTCGGGATCACGAGTCCTACCACTTCTTCGTGATATTCCAAGGGCAGTTAATGGGCATCTTGATATTTAACCTCTATACATATAACAAACTCGTTAGCATTACTGACAGCGCCAAACTTATTATTTAAGATGATGACGCCAGCATTTTTCTTTTTTTTGCTGGTAACAGCCATAAACTCATCTCCGATTGTAAGGACATCGTAGGTCGACTACAGAAATGGCCCTCATACAACTGTATAAAGACTAACGAAAACAAAACAAAAGCCATTGAATATTGGCCGGAAAGTAATTGCGTTCCTCTATATGCGAATATTATTTTAAACTATCATCCTGCTGATATTACTGAGCGTTTCAAATGTATAGATGTGATAATTACTGCCCCCAATTCCTGAGAATCTGATGTGAACTTATTAACTAATTTACTCGAATAACCGCTGTAATCGATCGTCTCAAATAGATTATCTACGCGAAAACAAAAATATCAGTTTACACCTCCCTCTTCTATTCATATGTTAACTACTGCCAACATGTCAGCCAACTACATTCTGTAGCATACAAAAACTTTTGCTATCCAAAAACGATATTTACGCTATGTGTACAATGCTGGCTATAATGCGACCATTTTATTTTATTTTATTTACATATGCCTTACAGGCCTCCAGAGAAGCATTGTGTAAGGGGGAACAAATACAAAGATATCCGAAAAGTGGGTTAAAAACAAAATCACAATCGCAAGTACAGGGAAACAATGGTAACTACACAAATCTATAAGCATAATATACAACATATCGCAATGCAGAGGGAGTTATAGGAAGTACTAAGCAACAAATCATGTAGCGCAAGCGAGAAGATTGCAAGGTATTATAGAGATTCGTAAAAACAAAAAAAAATGTAGATTCAACTATAACACAGAACTACTGCGCCGCGCCAAAGCAGCCCGGAAGTGATGAGAAGTTAAAAGCGTTATAACTGCCGTAAATGCGAGCATAGCTGTAGCCTTTATGCAATACATGCGATAGGTAGGAGGGGCGTTGTAGTTGACTTAGGGATGACCGAGTTCCACGGGCGTATTTATGAAAGAGAGATAGAAGGGCGATATTTTGACGGACTTTTAATGGATGAAGTGAAAGTTCAAGCTTGAGCTGGATTGCGATGAACTGGAAATTATAATTACGCGAGATGAAACGACAAGTCCTGTTCTTTATTGCTTCCAACTTCTCTAGTAAATGTTTCTGATGAGGTGACCAGATGGAGGAGGCGTACTCTAGGAGCGGACGAACAAACGTTATGTAGGCTAATCTACGAACGTGAGATGTAGTGTTTTGTCGGTTGCGGCGAAGAAATCCTAATGAAAGGGAAGCGTGAGCAGAAATGGTCGTTATATGATCTGCCCAACAAAGATTTGGAGTGAGGTGGACGCCTAGGTTTCTGTACCGTCTAGTCCGAGCCAATGTAACGTTATTAATGTGGTAGAAAAAAATTCCAATTCACTGATTTTCGTGAGAAAGAAATTATGTTACATTTAGAAGTGTTGAAGGTTATCAGCCACGTTTTACACCAGTCGTTAACGCGGTTCAGATTATTTTGAAGTAAAATGTGGTCTTCAATGTTCTCTATTGCACAATAGATGATGCAGTCATCACTAAATATGCGTGTACATGATTAGATGTTACTCGGCAGGTCATTAATATAAATCAAGAAGATCAATGGGCCAATGATGCTTCCTTGCGGCACACCTGATGTGACGTAGGAGGGAGGAGAGGAATAATTATTAACAACGGTGAACGGCTGGCGATTGGAAAGAAAGTTACGGACTTATGATAAAGTTAGTGAATCTAATTTGATGGCAGAAAGTTTAGCTATTAGTCTGCAGTGCGCTACACGATTAAATGCCTTAGAAAAGTCCAAAAAGATGAAGTATGTCTGTAGGTTACTGTTCCTGTTGAAATGTAGGTCAGTGGTCAATTCAAATATCTGCGACTCTCAGGAAAAACCCTTCCTAAATCCATGCTGCCCGGGGAAAAAGGATTTATTAGATTCTAAGTGATTGTACATATGCGATAGATGCGATAATGTGCTCAAGCATCTTGCAGCATATGGAAGATCGGGCGATAATTTTCGCATGAAAGTTTATTGCCACTTTGCCCCTATAATGCAACCCTGAAGGGATTTTTTTTTTTTTCATAGTGCTGATGTTATTACAGCTCACAACTATACCGCTTGCCGTCTGAGTGCTATATTTGAATGTCAAGTGAAAAGTAATATACATAGCCTAGATGCATTGGCACATTTACAGCTGATGGTCGCTTAGGGTAACAAACTGGATTCCAAGAGAAGGAAAGCGTAGCAGGGGGTGGCAGAAGGTTAGGCGGGCGGATGAGGTTAAGAAGTTCGCAAGGGTCAAGTGGACGCAGCTAGCACAGAACCGGGTTAATTGGAGAAAAACGAGAGAGGCCTTCGCCCTGCAGTAGGTATAGTCTGGATGATGATGATGATGATGCGCCTAGGCGTGGAGAATATTGCAATACTACTGTACCACACTTTGATTCTGGTATGGAGAACCTGTGTTTTTCTCTGTATCATTTTTATACTAATATCAGTATATTTTTATTTATTTAGTAGTTTCACTCCTGAACTCAGAGAAATGATTGCAGGTCGAGAAAACTGATTTTACTTATCATGTATTTGTTTTATCCAGCCAATGTGTTTTATTTTTGTTCTGCACTGATCAAGCGTCTTGATTTGTTTATTGCCTATGTTTGTTATTTTCTTTAGTCGTGTCCAAACACCGGGACTATGGACTCATCAAGCCGCGTACTGGCAGCTTTTTTTCATGGCCCTCCATCTGCAGAGCACGTAGCGGAAATGAAGATTAGATTTGACAGCTCGCCCTCAGCTCGCACAGCTCGAGCTTCCCGTCGAAGAAAACATACCGATTTTTTTCTGTCCATATTTTGCTGTTTACGCGCACCCTTGGGTATTATATTTACCTGCTTCTGTTCTTATTTCTAACACGCAACTGAATACGCAATAATAAGCCAAACGTGTTGAGCGATTTAACGCACTGAAATAGCGTTGGACGGAAGACGCTGGCAGTATACCGGGCAGTACGCAGATTGTCTCGATGTCGTGGCACCGTCTTCGTAAGCTGAGAATATGTTACAGTTGCCTCGCAATTAAAGGCCTTTGTCTCAGAGAACCGGAATTGCTGCTTGGACTGGCTTATTATAATCTCCAAAGCCTTGCATTCACGTAATGCGAATCAATCCGAATCGCATGCCCTTTCTAGAGAGACAAAAGCCAAGCGCAACAATGACGAAATCAAGACGGCAAAAGGTTGGGTAGAAGGCAAAAAATTGAAAGAAACGCGTAGCTAGGCTACCAGTAAAGCCTGGTTATAGACCTACCTCGTCGGTAGTAGGACAGGGAACAAAACAGTGCCGCTTCAGCCCTAATAAAGTGTCGTGACCACTAGCTCAGGAGGATTGTTTTGGTCTCTATGTCGCCAACTTTATAAGACATCATAATATCTTGGTTTTGAAACAGACGCGTCAGTTTTTTTTTTTTCTTCGTGTGCTGTTGCTCTCTATAACTGAAGCAAAAGCATCATCTTGAACTACTTGCGCCCCGCTTCAGCTGTGCGTTTTATATCCACTCAATGGGATGAAAAAGGTACAATTTTTTGTTACACAATATTTATCGAAAATATACCATATTAATGCCTTCGAAATTTACCTTTTTTTTCCTTTTTTTTCTGTAATAAAACTTCTACCATGAGCTGGATGGAAAGGCAATACAGACGTTTTACATAGTTGCAACCAATATTGATCATGATATTAATCAACAACATATTCCTATCGCAATTTATCGATGGACTGTGGTTCTCACTGTGTGAAGGCAGTGGCGATAATGTTGGTTACTTCAAAATGAGGCAGCAGTTGACAGAGGGCGGATTCACGACTGCCTAATGTCGTCAGTATTTCGCACACGCGCCTTTTCTGTCGATCACTACTTGACAGCTTTGAGGCTTGGAGTCAAGAGGACTGTGAGTGAACGTACAGTGTATGTTTCAAAAATCTTGCAGCAGCTGGTCTAATTTTTCGTTAGCGCCGATGACTTTATTTTTTTTTACTCACTAACGACTCTCAAAGCTTATCTAAAGATTTTCAATTGAAATAATCTCAGATCTACTCGGCCGCTGTATATTGTTCAGCCTCCTCTTCAAATAATTCTTCACAAGCGCAGAAGAGTGTTTCTGGTCGTCGTTCTGTTAAAACACATATCCAAAGCACAAAGTCTTGCTCAGCTACGTATACATAAAGTTTTCAACAATTATCTGAGAAACTTTTTTGCTCATGGTACCTTGAATCAGGCAGAGACCAGCTCCACGAGTGGAGAATTAGCCTTGTGCCGCTACGATCAGCTGCCACTACGGTTTACCAAGGACATTTGATAACAAGGACCACACAAGGCGCGTTTGGTGCGACGCATGCAATGACTCCCATCTTTCCCTCACCCTAAGGACTTCAATTTATCTAACGAAATAACTCCTTTTTTTTTTTTTCGCTGACTGCCAATCTACACCCGGTGTTCCTTCGTATACCTCATCCTGGCTTCCCGACTCTTTTCACTGATGAGCGGGTTTTGAGCTGGACTCCAGTCGTTTAGCTCAACACATACCACATGACGTCTCGCAGTCTATGTATCTATAGTAGAGCTAGATACGAAGACAATGTTCTTTTTTATTTTGCAAATTTCTATAAACGTTTTTTTTCTTTCGGGTTCGTGCAAAGTGTATTTCTCGGTGACATGGTTGGCCAATCCGGCGTGGTCCGGTGAACATCGAAAAAGATAATCTCCTCTGAATCTGTATGTTCCAAAAACTTGCGAAGCCGAAGACGATGTCACTAAGGCAAGCATTGAAAGTTGAGGGCGTGTGAACGCAGAAATGGATCCGGGGATAACGGTCCCTTTTCTACAATGAACAGTCCTAATTTAGAATGTTATTCCTTACACTAGATGGAATATCAACTGACTGGCTAGCGCGGTAACGCAGGAAAAAAAATTCATACCGTGTAAACCTTTCCTCGTGAATGGTGATCTGATCGAGCCGTACACAGAGAAGTTTATCGCCCTTGATAAGATAAAAAAGAAAAGTCGCCCATGCTTTCTTTTATGTTAGTGGCTGTTAGCTCTCTTTTTATGATCTCATAACGAAGCCCTTCACTTCTTTATTTTCTTGTGTTGATTAACTTGACGAGGGCTTCGAATCCGACGGCCTTGACATCACAGGTAGCGTAAGAGTGTTATCACACAGCTCTCACCTGCCCCCTTATATTACGTTCCACTCGCGGTTTCACTTCCGCTACTTCGGAGGAGGAAGGCGGCACTGGCGAACCCTCTCAAAGATAAGTTACACGCAACATGCATGGCTTATAAAGTACAAGATTGAACAGCCGTCACAGTAGCGATATGTGGTAGAGCACCGAAAGCGAAATTCAAAGGTTGTGAGTAATTCGGATTCCATCAACGACATGTGGTTGTATGTGGTTGTGTGTGTGCGTGTGTTTGTCAGACATCTTCATGATTACGTTATTTCACACTGATCACCTCAAAAGAAAAAGGATTCCCTATGTAGTATTGAACCTTTAAGACGCAGCGAAGGGATAGGAACTAAATGATAAATAATGTGGAACTTCGGGAAACAACTTACGACTGAACGTTTCCCTGCAGGTTAGTACTACATTGTGCTCTGAGGAAGAAAACGAAGGTTGAAACATGAACATGAACTATACAAAGGAAAGAAGTTATGGTCCGCGCAACCCGCTCAGAGTATATCCTTGCTTCTGGTCTAATTTGAAATCCTAACAGGGTTATCACAGTAACAGCGCAGTTAGATAACTAGGCAACCAGGACACGGTTGGGTGCGCGGCAAATGCGGTAAAAAAAATAAAGTGAGCATATACTATAACCTACTTATAGGAAAACAATTATTAACCTCATCTTCTTCGATTGAATACGATGATCCCTGCCCCGAGTGTAAATAAGACCCCTCAGAGAAGCAAACTGTGGGTAAATATAAGAAAATCTGTCCCAATAGAGATCTATCACCCCTTTCTGGCATGCACTCTACGAACAATCGCAGGCGGCGCTCTCTCGTTCATTTGGCCGGATGATGTCGTTCATCATCCCGCCCAACGCTCTGGCGATTAACGCAGTGCTTGCAGTTCGTGAAACTAATCCGATGGTGCCGTATAGCAAGACACCTTTGTCTCAAAGAAAAAAACCTCTCTCCAACCGGACTTCTGTCGATGTTCCATGAGGTACTTGAGTATATTTTCTATTACCAGCCGCTACTGGACTGGCTATCGCTTTCATACTGAAGAAGGAATGAAAAATAAGAAATATCAGTCTAATTGAAGTTGTGTGGCTACAAAGCAACAGTAATTACTAAATAATATTAGTAAAACCATTTGTTTTGAAACTGACTTTTTTTCTCACGTGACGAACTATAGCTGAGTTCGTCCACCAAGCGCCCTATGATGACAACAACAGACAAACCTTCAATGATCTCAATTATTAGCCGACTTTTGATAGTCATATTTACAGCTCGACACAACTAGCCTTGAAAAATATTTCTGGAAGAAGCAGATCCATCTTAATATGAATAAATACGCTGTCAAGCGTACATATATAAAAAAGAATTTAATAAAAAATTTAGTGTGAGTCTCCGTAAATTAAATGGCGGGTGCTGAAAAGCTAAACAATCAATATCATTGAAAAAATTAAAATAAGTAGACTTGACAGATGGTCAGCGTGATAGCTGCACGCAAAGATAATCGCGTCGTATGCGAAAAGTGAGGAGATCGCCTCACCGAACCCAGATATAGTGTCCAGGTGCGTCTTTAGTCTCCTCCATAGCTTCGTGTCGCTCCATCAAATCGCCTTCTAACATGACTGCAAGCGCAGTTCTCAAGGAGTGCGCAACGCACGCGTTTAATGATTCCGTCGCCTTCCCACTCCTCATATTTGCAGGACGGAGAAGTTTGAACGCCGGTTGTTCTTGGGATTGGGTAAAGTGTACATACCCTAATTGTTCGATATCATACTTAGAGCTCTCTAAGATTTTAGCAATCCACGACATTTCCCGACTGTCCAGATTGCCTAAGCTAGGGAAGGAGACACACATCGTGCAACGCGAACCTTCGCAGTAATCAATGCCTGTTCGTCAGCCTATCGCTCGCTGGTCGGTTGTAAGCAAGTGCGACGTGGTGTAGTGCGGCCGTCGTGTCCGTGTTCGCAGCAGTCTAAAAAGTAAGCATTTGCACGCATCCTTGTAAAGTGCGCGAAGTTGTGGGACTTCTTTTTTTTTTTTTTTTCTACATACAGTAGGTCTACAGTGCTGCGTTATTTCTAGATATACTTATAGCTGGCTACGTTACAGTGCCTTTAAGCGCTAGACTAATCCATGAGCAAGGCAGGTCTGACGGAGGGCATTCAACACTGGGATGTCTTAATTCACAAATTTACAGCGAAAGTAAAGCAAGCACATCAGAACGACAATGAAACAAACCAATGTAAGCGTAACTATGCATCGAGGCACTACAATGCATCGACGTAGTACCTCTCTCTAACGAAACAAATTCGTGTGCCATGACGCAATAAAACACTCGCTACTCACAATAAGCACTAATGATAGCTCATTTTTAATGGAGTTTAGCTCAGTTTCATTTCAGCTTTGATGTAGTTTAGAGTTTAATGGAGCAGTAAAACGCGCCGTAGTCAAGCAGTCAGGATTGATTTGGACTTAAGATGCGCCACATGAAATAAAATAGCTGCAACGGGATCCTACGGGTTTCCTTTGCTCGCAAGAGGGGACAGCAGGGTTGGTTTCGTGTGCACCTACTTGGAAAGAAATCATCGAATGAGCCAATAAAACAAATCAAAAAGATAAAAACTCTTAGGCTATCGAGGACATCATTGAACAGTGCTGACGATCTGGAAGTGGAACGTAGACAATAGAGGCTCACGGCTGCGCTCTGTGGCATTGCACATCTCTTACCCAAACATCGTCGGTATTAAGCGAAATACTTAATGTTCATTGCTGTTCAATGCTCCCTGTTATTCCGTTGTTGTTTTCTCTTGTCTTTTAGGATGTATTGTAAACTGTCTGTAAAATTGTGACTTTTTTACCCACTCTTGTATGAGTCTGTCAAAAGGCTTACAGTATAAATAAATAAATAAATAACAGAGGGAAATAGTGAAAGGATAAAAGGAGAGAGAGTTTAAATGTCAACCTAGTACCTGTCCATTCTCGCTACCAAACTGCAAGTGCGAACTCGCTCGAGCTGAGAAGCTTGTGACGTGGTAAATTAGGCTGTTCTAAGTGGCGAATGCAGAAAAAGGTTGCGCAACACCAGTGATGAACGACTGACGACAACAATCTAACGTAATAGCTTTAAAAGTCTCCCCCCCCCCCTTTTTTTTTTTTTTTGTGAGGAGAATTCTTCGGTTATTGTGGGCACCGGTGGGATCTCGAGAAAATTGCGAAGTGGTTGAAAGGGTGATGACATCACCAGGAATAGAAACTGCTGAAAACATCGTATAAAAGAGAATATAAAGCCCTATCATGATAGAAGCCTGATCATGATATTTAAGCCGGTGAAAATATAATTGCGCTGAAAAGAAAAACCGTCAATTGAACATGTGATCCATGCGCGGATCGTAGACTAGCAGGTCGCGGTTCACACACAAGACACGACATGGGTCGCGAGTCTGGCACACTACATCTAGGCCACCGAGGCACATAGTTCCGCTTAGTTAAATGGAAGTTTTTTGTTACTTTTGATTAAAAAAAAAACTTTAAAAAACAAAAAAGAAACAGTGTTCGTGTCTACAAAGTGGTATGCGAAGAGTGCCCCATGGCGTTTGAGGAACCTCTTAACATGGTTCTTACTACCCCAGCTTAACTGTCCCATTTATTTTATTTGGCTTGGTTTGTAGGGTTTAACCTCCCAAAGCGACTAAGGCTATGACAGACGCCGTTGTGGAGGACTCCAGAAATTTCGACCACCTGGGGTTCTTTAACGTGTATTGGAATCGCCAAGCCCACGGAGGCCACTCCGTTTCACCTCCATTGAAACGCAGCCGCCGATGGTCGGGTTCGAACCCGAGTGCTCCGGCACCGTAGTCAGGCATTTTAACCACTGCACCACCGTGGCGGGGCAAACGAGGTGATTAGCACAACGCTAATGCGGCATGCGGATGTCATTATACGTGTTTCCTGTGCACACAATAAATTTAATAAACAGAGTATACCCTACTAACTACAATTATTCATCATATCATCATTTATTATGCATCTAAAACGTAAAAGTGGAAAGTGCAAGAACAAAAGAAGATGATATAAAACTGAGGGAAAAGGCAGGGGAAGTGTCCGCACCGAATGAGCATGATGGAATCCGCGAAAAAACGCGGAAACGCGCGCCTAAAGGAGTAAGGTGAAGATAAGCCGCCCCGCAGATCTTTTTACCGAGTAACCGCGGCTACAATCGCACCTTCACAAGATAACCTTGTTCCTTGATGTGCGTTGCAATGGGTTTAACGATTGTGGAAGGATCTTCAGAGAGCAGAGGAGCACCGTAGCGTGAGCATAAGTGTCCCCTTTGTCGCCACCGGGACGCGCACATGCACGCGCACACAAAGGAAGATCTCGACACCCATTTCGCGTCCCAAAAAAGCGGGGCAATGCAAGAGGCGTCCGTTTATCTCGTGGCGGACGATACGACCGACCGCACCGGCTGTCGTTCAAATAAGGACTGCGAAAAAAAAAACACACACACACACACACACAGTGCAACTAACGTTTAGTTTCCACAATAGAGAAGGAAACCCAATGCGCAACGTACTTGGAGTGAAGGAAAACGAGCGCCCTCTAAGGCTCTTTTGTCCACGTTCTGTATGGCTCCTTGTCCGCTTGAGAGGAGCGCGATTGTATTTCACAAAGGTAGTAACGGAGTCGACGCTCAGAACATGCAATTTCTTGCCAGCGTCTTAGTTCTGTTGCTTTTCAGTTGGTCTTTTGTTGTGTACACGTTATAGTTAACGCAATGCAACGGTTGCTCGCTAGCGTGTCATATTGTTATTCATGTAATCTGTATTCTTGCAGTGTCGTCGCGCCTGCGTCATGAATTGTCCGACTTTCAGGGCCCAATGTCCTTAAACAGCAGCTCATTTCTTGCTTATCGACGGTTCTGTTTGAAACATTTTCGAACTACCGCGCCTGGCATCTTTGTTCTTTTTCATCACCCCGTCCGCAAGATTAGAAGTTCTCTGGCGGGAAAAGGGGTGCTTGGAAAAGGCGCAAGGACATTCCAGCAACCAGTCGTTCTGTATAAGAGGTGGCCTGCTCAAGCTGACAGTATTCGGCGCATGAAGGTCCCAGTAAATCCCACTGGAACCGCATTGCTATCTTAAGGAGGAGCAGAGAGGGAGAGCGGATCATAACTCTCTCCGCAGTGTAACACGCAACGTCCATAATATATATGACAGAAAATTTTTATGAGCCTACGGAAAGGTGTAGATAGAACTAAGATATGCACGAAAGAAAGCTGATTCAGTAAAAATCGCGGTGCATGACTACGTTCGCTGAACAGAGCGAATTAGGCGTTAAAACTGCCACCCTTCGTCCTCCGACTGCTGGAGGCTCTGATCGAGCTCCCGCGATAAATAAACTCACTTTAGTGCACGTTTAATTACGTAGTGTTGGGCAAGCTTGCTGGTTAATTTCGCTTACAGTTGAGCACAAGATAACAAAAGAAGCGAGGAAACTAGTTGGACGTAACCCGAATACTGAAGACAATATTATTTGTGGAGAGTTCGCAACACGCCACACCTCAGGCCACCATTTTCGCTACATCATCCACAAAGCGATATATTGAGGGAAACTGTTCTACACCATGATTACTAAATCCAGCTGGGGTAGGCGCTGTCAGAAAAATATGTTACTGTCAGCATATAATCTTTCATCTTCGCCGATAACAAAAATGTTATCATTGGTCGCCATTGAAAACGATGCGCAGATGCACGGGCAAAATGAACAGAACGAAAAGAAGAAATAAACACGGACAAGGAGGTTCCGTCGAGTACCTTGTCCGTATTTCTTTCTTCCGTCCTATTCATTTTGCGCCGTGTATCTGCTCATCATGTACCAACTAGGTTAACAGTCGCTTCTTCTGAACTTCATTAGAAAAAGATGTTTGATATCTTAATGCCAACACTGTCTGCTACAACGCGTGATTGGTGCAACGACAAAACTGGCATCTCCGAGCAAGAAGTGCAGTCGTGAGCAAGCTGTCTAGAACACTCGAGGTCTGCGCTGCAAAACAAAAGATCAGAAATAAAAAGAAAGTGAGTAGTAGTTTTCGCAATGTTTGCGCTCAGTCGATGATGCAGGGCTATACGCGAGCAAAAAAGAGACAAGCACCAGGCATCCAAGATAACATGCTCGCTAAGAGTTGCGCCTTTCATTTTTCTCCGTGTTTTTTTCCCCGCAGCTGATTTCTTCCGCGCATGAGCTCAATGTGACGTGCTTTCGAGTAGGCATCGTGCGCGGGGCTGAAGCTTTGCGCTGTTAATACTGTCGTCAGAGATTTCAACATACAGAAGTAGGGAAACTCTCAGAGCGTAATGCACTTCTGTAACTCAGCGTCAAGTAAGCGCAAAGGGGGGAGCCTTTGCGTTCACCAGAGCCAAGCGAGAAATGTGGCACGGTCTTTGTGAGTGGAGTTCTCACAGCCGTCGTACAAATGAAAGGCAAGTGACGAGGCTCCTAGGCTGCAATTTCTATTATCACATTCTATCGAAAACGGAGCAGTTAAATGTCCCGGAACTCCCCCCTTGCAAAGGCGGCAGTGAACGAGGTCCAATGGCTTGACTGTTGCAGAATTCAAACATGTACAATTTACGAAACCATGGTAAGTGAGATGGTAAAGGAGCAACTTACTTGCTAGGACTGGATGGCAGAACGGATTGAACATCGTTGACAGCGATATGGACACGGTCATAGTTTGCTCCAACAGACCCATGAGCGCCCCTGTTTCAGAGGCATGGAAACCTCCGATCGCAGTCCTGACCAGCGCTGAGCGAGGTTCTCGTCTGGAGGCGAGCTTCAGGCGCCGCGCTGATCGACGATGGATTTCGCCATCGTGCACAAGTGACGACGATGGCAAACGCCGCCGTGATATCGGCGGCGCGTGATAAAAAGCCGGGACTCGGCCCCAGCGCGCGAAAGCCAGGAGCGCGGAGCTAGCCTCGTACCTGCTGACCTGGACGAACGACGAGGCCGTTTTGGAAACAAATCTCTCCCTCAGCCTGTTGGCCACCACGTGCAGGATTTTGTGAGAGGGCCGAGAGAAGGGACGGCGGGAGTCTGTCGCGTGCTACTTTGGGGAAGCGGAAACAGAAGCACAGTGAAAATGGGGAAAGCCTGGGGTGGCGCTGGAAGCGCCGCCACGCGGTGTCAGGGCTCGGATGAAGACTAGCGAGAGAGCGACGGGGAGAGAGAGGTAGGCTTGAAAAAACGGGACGTGCCCTTTCGATCTCATCCCACTCTGCGCCAGCCAATCGCGACACGCGGGACTGAAGCGGGGGGGAAAGGGAAAGATTTCAAGGGAGAGTGAGTTGAATGAAAGGGAGGATGGCGCAGAGAGGACAACCCGACGCTGCGCGCTAGTGAGTTCAGCGAGTCTGCGGATCACTCAGCGGGAACGCGCTTTCTAGTCTGGGCGTTCGTTTTAACAGCTCCAGTAAGCGCAAGCAGCTGTAGATGTAGTCAGGCTCACGGCAGCCTGACGGCATTCTCAACTGCGTCGTCCTATGTAATACGTTTTTAATATCATTTCCCTCGAATAACGTAGTTTCGTTTTTGATCGGCTTGTGCTGTGTTTATGCTATGAGTTCAGTGGGATAAAGGACCGTTTGTTATGGATGGTATATGTTCAGTTCCAACGGATCATTATTTGGCGAAATGACTTTGATAAAATTATGGAAGCCTGCCGTCAGTATCATGGCGAATAGGAGGACACGTTGAGTTACGAACGAATAAACTTTTACGGATCAGGATTCTGTACAAAGTGAAGCCGGCAGCAATAGTCGACCATGAGGCAGAAAATGATTTTCGGTATAACCGGTGAAGCAATGCAAGAACAATGAAGCCTATCATGATACTGTAAATACTATTTAAGATACGGTTAGACCAAGCACAGTGAAACAAATTCAGAGAGGTTCAAAGTCGCCTACGCTAATTTCCAGCGTTTTCTTCGCTCACCAAAGTTAATTAATTAGTAAAGACTACTTAGCTGTTTTTAATTATTGGCTTGAAAGAAAAATTGTCAATGCAGAAGTTGTAGATCTCGAAAAACGACTAGCTACGTTGTTTCAATCGAACTAGCGCTTACGTGAAGTGATATGTTTACCAGCCGAAAACAGCGCCTGGCGCAATAAAAAAAAAAAAAATTCTTCCTTGTGACTGCAGCGTCGCTCTAAAAGCCTCGAGATGCATCTGAGATAACACAATCCGCTTTTTAGGGCCGTGTTCTCTACGATGAAGCTGGAGCCCTATTCTCGACAAGTCGCCATTGTGTTCAAATTGTGACGTACGAGTAACGTGTGCATCAGGACGGTGCCAGGATACGTAAGCACACAATTGAGTTACGAAGTCTGAAGAAAAAGAGAAATAAAGTGACAGAAAAAAGTGATCTGTTGTCTGCAACTATATATTGGCGCCAAGTATGAAAAACGACGGTGCTCCTGCAGGAACCGATGCTCTGCGGTGCATTCCGTGATTTGGAAGCCTCGGGTTGCAGTGAGGCGAGCGAAGTATGTTGTGGCGTTGCGGTATTAGTCTGTCATGACATACTTGCGGTCGAACATTCGGCATCGGCTACGCACGGAAAGGCTGCGCGAGTTTCAGCTGAAGAGCAAGAAAGGCAACGAAATATTCGCAGTGGTGCAAAATGGGAGCGGAAAGTAGCATTTCTGTTCAAGCACCGATGACCTCTCGCGTTCACTTATCAGCGGCTTTTAAATACAAGAACTAGAGCGTTTAAGGACTTGGTCGTAAACAGAAGGAATCGATAGATTTCCAAAGTAGCTCTAGCACTGACGAAGAGGCGCCGGCGCAGCCGGTAATGTCCATCTCTGAGGGCAATGCTCGCAGTCTCAAAGTATCAATTACTGTTAGATACTGGCTGGGCTAACCACCTTTTTCGAAAAGCCGCGTTATGACCAGCTACCGTCAGGTAACATATGTGGCGGCTTGAGTTGTGTAGAGCACGGAAAGCAGCACGGAGAGAGAAAGAGATGTTCCACACGCACAAGAAGTGGAAGGCATAAGCTGGGCCTCGCACCTAGTCGGTTAAATTTTCATGCGCTGGCGTGCGATAAGCTCTTGCGAAACGCAAAAGATGTCCGAGAAAGAGAACGAAACAGAATAGGAGGAAGGCTAATTAGGCGAGTCTCAGCTTACCGTACACGTGCAGAGGGGCATAAACGGACAGTAAGGAAAGAAAGCGAACGATGACTGAGGAAATCATGGTGTGAAGCTAGGGCAGCGCCGCGCACGCGTATTCCTTACTGTCGAAACGGTAAAATGCAAATCAATAAAGGGAGATATTTTTCAGGCTGTATTAAAAAAAAAGGGATCAACACAAAATGTCACTCAGCTACATCATATGATTAGAGCCTACCGTTAACGTGCTCCGGAGTACTTATATATTTTTCTAAAAAAATAAGCAAATGGTGAGCCCGCATGCATATTAAAAAAAAAAAAAACTTCATATATGAAACACATCACATGTGGCAAGCAAACTTGTGCCATGTATATGAAACATACATTCCTTTATTGAAATAGAAGCTGTGAGTATGTTTGCTTGCTTTGCCTATCGTGGAAAGGCTCTTCAATTCATTAACATTGCAGTGAGTGCATAGTGCAAGGCAAAAAAGGCAGTGTTTAGGGCCGACGTTTAAGAAAGTCTTTGGTGATCTCTCGCTGCTTGTCGCGCGAAGTTCCTGCACAACCATCGAATTATAAGACCTCACGACCGGTTCTACTCACGAACCGATCAGACAGATAATTAGAAAGCATCGCGGTGCTCTCTGGAATTCATGATGGTTTGTTGGACGCTATTTAACACAGAGAGAACGAGAAGAAAACACAGGACTGATGCCTTTATTTCTCTTGCTTTTTTTTTTTTTTTGTCTCAGTGTTAAAGAGCGCCCATGAAACCATTATGAACAACCTACAACTCGCCCAACTTCCCCTTCTCTGAAATGCCTCGTCACGCGCAGATCAAGCACTTGAGTTAGCGGGCCGCATTGCTGCGCTTGGCAACGACGGCGCGGATCGATGGTTTCTCTATGAGAGCAAAGCATTTGCAACGGGAGGGTAGGTACGACCCTCGTGCGGCTGTAAATCTGCGTCTTCATTATTATTCCTCTAAAAGATGAATCAGCTAATAAGTTCCTTTATAACGTCGTTTCAGTGCTTTCTGCAATTCCAACAAGATGTGTCAGCTTACTTCACCACCCACCAAACTCTGTACTAAACTGCAGTGAGCTAACAGCCGCCTACACTTCACGTCGAATTCGCCAAGTTTTTTTCGCGGCCGCGTCAAGTGGTTCAAAATGCGGCGCCCAACCTAGGTCATTTACAGCAATGGCAGAACATCCTTTACGTATTGAAACGTAATTTTGACGTCATCTATACATGTTTATGGATGACGTATTTCCCGCCACACAACGTCAGCCGATAAGATTTCAGGAGTCGGCTCTTGACAGTGGGCAGTTCATTTCAGCCCATTCGTAATGCAAGCGTAACTGCTTCCCTTTCTATCATATATACCTCTGTTTTCCCTCCGCAGTTACTTATATATACCCTCCATGCATCATGAATACCGCTGCTGAAATTCCGATTTCACGCTCACGTCATTTTTACGTCACCGCAAAAAGCCATTTCGACACACCGAAATTTCGCGCCACAAATTTGAAATACGTGACTGTTCTGAGAACCAATCAGAGAAAAAAATGGCACCGAACGGCAGCCATGTTTGTCGAGAATAGGGCCCCTGGTTGTACGCACTTGGCGAATGATTTAAATAACAACTGGTCACGTAACAGCGTTTTTTGAAGCGAGAAGGGCGGCCTAAATCTTAGCGTGAATGTACGTAGCTTGCCGTTTTTCGAGGAGGACTGCAACTTTTGTATTGACGCTTTTTCTCTGAAGTCAATAAACAAACTGGATTCCAAGGGAAGGAAAGCGTAGCAGGGGGAGGCAGAAAGTTAGGTGGGCGGATGAGATTAAGAAGTTCGCAGGGGTCAAGTGGATGCAGCTAGCACAGAACCGGGTTAAGTGGAGAAATATGGGAGAGGCCTTCGCCCTGCAGTGGGTATAATCAGGCTGATGATGATGATGATGAATAAATAAAAATTAGATAATTAGTCCTTAGTATAAAATTTGGTGAACGAAAAAATTACTGGACATTAGCAAGGCGACTCTGAACAGTTCTGAATTGATTTCACTGTTCTGGGGTGGGGCCCATCGCATTTTTTAAATGCTTGGTCCACGTTACCTGGGACACCGGGTAGATATGTATGTATGTATGTATGTATGTATGTATGTATGTATGTATGTATGTATGTATGTATGTATGTATGTATGTATGTATGTATGTATGTATGTATGTATGTATGTATGTATGTATGTATGTATGTATGTATGTATGTATGTATGTATGTATGTATGTATGTATGTATGTATGTATGTATGTATGTATGTATGTATGCATGCATGCATGCATGCATGCATGCATGCATGCATGCATGCATGCATGTATGTATGTATGTATGTATGTATGTATGTATGTATGTATGTATGTATGTATGTATGTATGTATGTATGTATGTATGTATGTATGTATGTATGTACGTATGTATGTATGTATGTATGTATGTATGTATGTATGTATGTATGTATGTATGTATGTATCTTCTTGGTACAAATCTGCTCCAACTTGCGGGATTCGCCTAAAGAATGGCCTGGCTAATTGCCCCTAAGCTTCAATTTTCAGGTTGCACAGGCGTTTGGCTATCTGGTATTTCATTATACGAAAATTAATAATGACCATAAAGCAGCGAAGTAACGCACGCTACAAAAAAGCAAAACATTCAGCCAAAGTTGTTGTCATGCATTTTTGATAACCTTTGTGCTACTGCCTCCAGCCGTCATTTTTTTTTTTTTTTCCTGCTTAATTTCTGGGCACGTTTATGGACACTTATTTTGTAAACGGCTGCGAAGTAAACCTGAAGGGAATACTACTACCTTGAAAAATCATCGCCACATATAAAGAAAAAACTGCCAGATCTAACTGCCCATTTTGAAAAATATTTTTCGCGATAAAATTTTTCTCAAACTAGAGCGGAAACAAAAGAGTCAGAGCTGTAGCAATTGAAGCAACATTGAAAAGTTCATACAAACTAATTTTTCCGCCACTGCCTGTCTTGTCAATGAATTACGCCCGCGGCATTTCAAGTGGAGCCTGTTATTAGCTGTACCCATATGACGTTATGTAGTTTATGACACTTCTAATAAGGTAGATTACTGTGAAAGTGCATAGAGAAGTTATGGCAGCTTCACATTTCAGCCGGGAAATAGGCTTTCAGCAACATTATAATCTGCTTCAGTTCCGTTAATTCTCACCGATAGTACGCATCTCCCAGAAATTTGTAAGACTTCTAAAGGGAAGTGGCCACAAAATGGGTTCCTGCGAAAGTCGACCAGCCAACGAACACGGCTCCACACTACGAAGCCTTCGCCGTTCGAAGCTATTCGAGCCGCGGCACCGGTGCAGTAGCCGTGTCCTAGTGAAGCGGCATACGCGCAGAATGCGGCTTCGAATCGGGCGCACAGAACCAGCCACCTCTTTCTGTACTACGAAAAAGGCGCACAGACGCTTACCAGCGCATCACTGCGACTCTTCGCTTTCCTATTCACCGCACCCTGCAAGTGTAGATCGCAGCGATGTGTTCTACCTCCACTCCCGTTATCGCGATTGTCTACCTTTGTTGCCTCTGTAGGCGTCAATTGACGCCAGCAGAGATATCGGAAATAAAAAAAATAAAAAAACAGCTCGGAAGCATAAGATACAGCGGAGCCAGAGAAAGAAGTTGAGATACGGTTTCCTTCTTGCTTTCATTTGGCCATGGAGGCTTGTTTCGTCACTGCAGCCGCTTCGCCAAGTAGTAGGGCTTAACACGTCTCCGCCTGTGATGGCCCACGAGGACTCCTTGGGACGCGGTGGTTCGAAGTATAGTTACTATAGCGCAATCTAAGCGTACGAGTAAAAGCGTACATCGCTGCACTGCGATCTGTCCTTGGATCACGGATTACTTCTTAAGTGCATTATTGTTTCATTAAGGTCTCGAAATTCGGTGACACTTTCAGTGCCTTTCCCTCGTCTTGAATCATTGGTGTGAACGCACGAGATGCAGGGAAATGACGTTAACAGAGTTTTATCCCTAAATCAGTGTTATCCACCGGCTCGAGTTCGCTGTGCACTTACGTCTAATGGCCTTTATTCATGTTAAAGCCGTGGGGACACAAAACAAGTAAGATGTAACTAGCAGCTTTGGAGGGGGGGGGGGGGGGGGACGGTTTTCCGCACGTATTCGCCGTGTACGTGCAAGCGCACTGCATCGAGCTTGACCGACTCAGAACGCGTCCGCGCTGCTGGCCATATTGCCGACCGAAGCAAAGCGTGCGTACGCTCGGCCCAGTCCAGTCCGCGCGCCGTTTCCTCGTCACAACGGTCACCGTGCTGAAAGAGAGAGATACGCGGAAGGGGACTGGAAAGGAGGTACGGCGCGGTAATAACAGTAAAGCGCCCGCTCGGTTGAGGGGCTCCGTCCCCCTTAGCGCGAACGCCGTTTCATCGGCCCGCCAAGTCCAAGCCTGCCGAAATGAGCTGGAACGCGTTGCTGCTTCGGAGAAGCGGACCTCCCTGGCATAAACAGACGAGGGGATTGCGGGCTGCTGCCGCCGGAGCAGTGCGGGCCGACCGAAAAGCTCGTATGCTAGGCTTCAGCAGTCCCTCGCTCCTTTTCCCGCCAGGAAGGTTTCAGGTGGAGAATTGGATGTGCACTGCTACCAGGGACGCGATCAAGGCTCCGCGGAAACGGGCAGCGACAACGAGAAGCGCGAACCAGCAACGCGATACGCTGCGCCCCTCCCCTTCTTCGCAGATTTTGCGGCTTAAGTGCGGTTTTATAGTGGAAAAGTGGCAGGGGCACAACACAAGTCGCATCGCCCTTCTTCTTAAGCGCTCTTTCAATGTTAGGAAACAATTATATGCAAGTTTCAGCGAGCGTGTTCACCTGTGGCCTAGCCTGCTACGCCGCTGGCTAACAGCAGTTGCAGGCGAAACGAATTAACGAATTTCAACATACCCAAGTGCGAAACGATCCCGAAGATGTATATATATATATATATATATATATATATATATATATATATATATATATATATATATATATATATATATATATATATATATATGTGTATATATATGTATATGTTCGGATCCCACCATCGGCACGTTGTTTTTTCTTCTACTTTGTGTTCTAATTATCTTTCCCCTAAACAGAATACATTACTAATTTCTGTGATTATCAAAGTAAACATTAAAAAAAAAAAAAAAGACATAAAGTACCATCCCCAACGCTTTCCTTGGCCTCGCCGACTGTTGGCTTCTTTCCTTCATGTATTATAACGAGCACCCTCATTTCCCCTTGATTGATCTGCTTGTAGCTTACGGGGGTCTCGGTTCTGGCAGTCTTGAAGCCATAGATAGCGTAAGAGGGTTCTAGCACAGCTTTCGCCCTCGCTCTTGATCACGTTCTACGTGACGCTGGCGGTAACAAAGGACGTCCCACGTCCGCCGCTATGGCTGAGGGTGGCGCTGGTGAACACTCTCAAGGTTCGTATACAGACAACATAAATACCCAAGAAAGTAGCAGGGGGGACAGCGGCCGATGTAGCTCAGTTGGAAGAGCACCGGACGCGTTATTCGGAGGTCGTGGGTTCGGATCCCACCATCGGCACGTTGTTTTTTCTTCTACTTTGTGTTCTAATTATGTGTGTGTGTGTGTGTGTGTGTGTGTGTGTGTGTGTGTGTGTGTGTGTGTGTGTGTGTGTGTGTGTGTGTGTGTGTGTGTGTGTGTGTGTGTGTGTGTGTGTGTGTGTGTGTGTGTGTGTGTGTGTGTGTGTGTGTGTGTGTGTGTGTGTGTGTGTGTGTGTGTGTGTGTGTGTGTGTGTGTGTGAGAAAGAGAGAGGAAGGAGGGGATTTTTAGGGTTTGGTTGAAAACACATTCAGGAGAGGCAGACATGGTGAAGAAAATGAACATGTGATGTTTCGCGCGGTCGAAAGGTCAAATACATTCTTTTTCTTCACCAAGTCTGCGTCTTTTGAATATATTAGGGGTGTGCGAATATTCGAAATTTTCGAATATCGAATCGGATATCATAATATTCGATTCGTTAAACGAATCAAATAGTGGAAATTGAAAATTATTCGAAACTGTTCGAATATCTCCGCAAATTTTCGAATAATTTTCGAATACTTTTCGACTAACTGGCACGAATTAACGTCTCGGTTACCTCCGACCATTCTCGCGAAGACAGCGTCAGCTCCGAGCAGGCACAGCTTGCTGCCGCAATAAACCTACGCGATAAGCAAAGATCACCGTTTTAGGGAGCCTACATGCTTCAGCGTGGCCGCGACACGGTCCATTCGCATGGAAACATTCTTAAATATTGGACATATCACGAATCGCGGAGGCAACTTCTCGTAGTCGTGTCCTAGTTCAGACGTCTCTAATCTGCCGAGAAGTAACTCTACATGTTTATTCCCTGAAAATTTCATTCACTTTCATCATCAATAGTTGAGGTTAAGTTTATCATGCTAGTAGCGCATGACATGAGAGTTGCATGAATGTTGTCAGCTCATGCTCATACATCTCTCCACTATATATCTCAGGTCGCCTAGCGCCAGCTAGAGGGGAGCACGCGAGCTAATTGAGAAAGAACGAAAGAGCAAAGAAAGTCACTGAAAAGAAGAGGACCAAGAGGAGATCGCGCGCTCGGCGATAACTAGTTCGAAGAGCCAACAGCAGGGGAAGCGCAACTCTATGGCCTCGGGTTACGCGGACGCAAGTCGGACAAAAGCGTCGCTCAGCCATTCGTAATCTCTGGCATATTGTATCATGCAATCTAGTTCACTAAATAAACTTGTTGAAACGTAATTGTTGTAGATAAAAACAACCAGCAACTGACAATGTGCGTAGAGAATAATAGTTGCGCCCCCTAGAGGAGATCAGCGTTTTCCCGTCAGATCTATTACTCTACGAGTTATAGCGCTCTACCGCAGCGCTATAACAGCGCTATAATGAATAGTAGAGCGCTCTATAGCGCTCTACTATTCGATTCGTATTCGATTCGCTGCTTTCACTATTCGATTCGTATTCGATTCGCTT
The DNA here is from genome assembly GCF_055883805.1 of Amblyomma maculatum. Classification (NCBI taxonomy): domain Eukaryota; kingdom Metazoa; phylum Arthropoda; class Arachnida; order Ixodida; family Ixodidae; genus Amblyomma; species Amblyomma maculatum. Next base: position 59,142,214 of record NC_139344.1, read on the forward strand.
TTTAGCTACATTATTCGTATTCGATTCGATAGCAAGAGTACACTATTCGTATTCGATTCGGTTTGGAAAAAGTACTATTCGCACACCCCTAGAATATATATTTATATAGCTAGTCCAGAGCAGAAATCCAATCCTCCTTCGCAATTTCTATAGAATTTTTATGCTGCGTATCCAGTTCCGCCAGACGAGACTGAACGAGTGTGGATTTATTTTATATTTTTGGCATAAGCGAGAACATTTTTTATCAGCTTTTTTAAATCACTGTGTAACCAGGGGTTATCGGGTTTGGGCTTTTTTTTTGGGGGGGGGGAGGGGGGGGGGAGGATGGTTTGCGGGGTTTAACGTCCCAAAACGACTCGGGCTATGAGAGACGCCGTAGTGGAGGACTGCGGAAATTTCGACCCCCTGGAGTTCTTTAACGTGCACTGACATAGCGCAGCACACAGGCACCTTGCTTTTCGCCTTCATCGAAAATCGTCCGCCGAGGCCGCGATTCAATCCGCACTTCCTTGGGAAGGGCCGTAACCACTGCGCCACTCCGGCGAGGTTTTCTTGGGTATACTTAGATGGAATGTATTTTTCAGTGAGTGCAGATAACAGATCTCTGAAATAGGCCCTGAGGTTATCGACGGTAGCGTGCTTGGATTTTACAGTAAATTCATCCAGTGCTTCCTCTACTCTATTTATAATTTTATCAAAATTAGCTCTATTATACATAAACACTTTTATGATGTCGTGACTGTTAGGAATTAGTGAGGAAGCATGAAAATAGCAATTACTATGTTGTGGTCGCTAATGCCAGGAAGGACACAAACGTTTTGCGCAATGTTTGGTTCATTCGTAAATATCAAATCTGGGACGTTTTTTCCACGTGTAGGAGCAGAAACGCATTGCTCAAGGCCGTATTTAACAGTTATATAAAAAGGTGGCAATAAAGTTCCTACTCGTGGTGTTTGTTCATGCCATTGTATGTGTGGTGAATTAAAATCTCCTGCATTATAGATGATGTGATCATCCGGAAGAGGGACCAAGATATATATATATATATATATATATATATATATATATATATATATATATATATATATATATATATATATATATATATATAGGGACGTTCGGGCGGCTTGATTAGAGCGAGATGTTATAGTTTGGACTTTCATATAATGGGGCTGCATGCTAATGAGCATGCTTGAGGTAATATATGCAGAAATTAAACGATTAGTAATTAAGCGGGTAGCAACATGCATGCACAAGAACGAAAATCTGCAAGGGAAGACGCAGGCGGGAAGCTTTAAAGCTGTTACGTCATAGGCTTAAAGGCGGAGCTTAAGTGTCTACCGGTTTGTGCGTTTTTTTTTAATTTTTAACTGCCATTTACGCCATCAACAGCGCTTATGCCATATCCGTCGTCGCTTGCTGCGTTCACATCATTGCCATGAAATTATTAGTCAGTTGAGACTGTGTTATTCTTTTTAATTATTTAAATTGCGATTTGTTTGTGCAAGCTCTCGGAGGGTTCCCTGGTTGCACAGGACGCCACTCTTACCCACGTTGTTGAAGGAATAAGCTTTGTAACGTTCTCACACTACACGGCTCACTGAGTTAACCTATCTCCCCTCCCTTCATGAATATTTTGCTTTCTACCACTTCTATTATAGCAGAAAATATTCTTTTTTCTGTTTTGTTTTCTGCCACTTCTCTTATAGCAGAAAGTATTCCGTTTTACTTTTAGAGAGTACCTTTAAAATACCACCAGCATTCTACCCCGGAGCTTTTTATCAGTGTGTAACCTCCTTGTATACAGCGAAAGCGCGCTCACATGATGGTACTCTACGGGTGGCTGTTGACGTCTACTGTTTATCTACATTGTAGAGGCCAGTGTAACAGACGGCAACGTGGTGTATATATGCACTGTCAAGCAGCAGCCCCCGTTGGAGTGTCGGCAGGTATTCACGCTGCGCCAAGTGAACGGCAGTGATGAAAGCTGTTGAAGCGACATCCTAACGACTGGTTAGTTGAGATTGCAAGAGCCGGGCTCGTGCATGACAAAGGGTAGTTGAATCTGCTGGGACGTGGTCCGTTGCTTGTCTTTTCGGCAACAATAACGTGCTCACCGAGGAGGAGGTTGCCGACGTGGCAGATTTTGAGAGAACCGATGGGCCAAGACGACGGCCACTTATCGCAGTACATGGCGCCAAGAAGTACAGGATGCGTCGAGAAGACACGACACTGCCAAGTTGGCACTGACAGCCGTGATGTTGAAATGACCAGGCGCGATGTCGACGAGTAGGCGACACGGGGCGAAAAGGAGACATTGCATTCTTGTGTTTGCTTGTTTTTCCCTCCCACTGTAAGAGAGGGGCCCGCGTAAAAGTCAGGGTTGTGGGGTAGGACTCGGAATTTGGCAAGCCAATTGTAATCACTCGGATCACTGCCGTTTGTATGTTTTAAGCTGTTTTGTTGCTTTTTGCTTGCATGTATGCATTGGAAGAGCGTGGTAATCTCGAAAGAAGTTGAAGGGGGGTGGTAGGCAGTAAGTAACCAATCTGGTTGATACTTGCTGAAATTGGTTGGCTGTAATGTGGGTTGGACCCCGAGAAATCAAAACTGAGCCGGGGGGTTCATTCGTGTGTTCAGAACTGTGGCTTAGCGAGACATCTTCGGCTAGGCCGGGGTAGCCAGATCAAACTTTGCCCAACCTTGCTGTAGGTGCTGTAAATGTGTAAAGCTTTCCGTATAAACTTCATTTAATCTCTTTGCTATATCTCAACAAGTGCCGTTCTCCATATATCATCATCTCTTCACCACTTTCAGGGAAGAACCACCACACCAGGCATAAAATTCACTCTCATTGTGGAATTATATATTTGTGGTGCCCGACCGACGGCACAGATCCGTTCGCTGAATTGTGAGGCTAGAAAAAGAAAAGCTTGGTAGGAAAAAAAAACAAAAAAAAAAAAACGATCACTGCTGGAGAGCAAGTCAGTCGATGGAAACGGGGAAACAAACAAAGGTATGGTGGCATCAGGCCCAGGAATGTAGAGTATCCAATAAATAGCTCTAAAATCCGCTATTGTAGCACTTTCCTTTGAGTGAAAAACAAATAAATAAAAATGTCATTTTTTTAAGTGTTTCTGAAACGGGCTTCTTCCCCCCCCCCCCCCCCCCCCCGCCCCCTTTTTTTTTCATCAGCTAGAAAAATCGGCTCCAGCACACAAGGAAAGCTAATTTCTCCAGCCTTGTAAACCAGTTTCTTGGTTAAAAAACAACAAAAAGGAAACAATTATGATATGCGCAGTTGCGCTTTATTAACGAAATAGCAACTCGCTAAGAGTAATATTGCTGACGATATGCTCTTAATAGAAAATGCTTTAATTGGCTTTGAATTCTTTCGACCTTTACTCGAGTTTTTATTGCCCTTTTATTAGAATAGTTTTAATTGGAAACGGGACAAATGGCGATGCGACTAGGACGGTCAGGTCGCTCACCAGCAGCGTTTAACAATACCGCGCTCAGGTAATTGTGAAACTCTGGGTTACTTAGCAAAGCACTTCACTGAGTTTCACTGACGAGGAACAAGCTCAGAAATTTAGTTTGTCAGAGGTTCTCACTCAAGTGTGCCAATTTACCCAGGCCCATTCGGCTGTGCTCTATGAAATGACATCTGTGTGCAACGAAACACCGACAGATGGGACACTGATTGCCCTGGTATAACAAGAACTGTAAAACCAGAACAGTCTAACGTATGCGGCTACACCTGTATCGCTTGTCATGACAAGGAAGGCTCGTCCGTGTTAAGAGAAAAAGTTCAAATGAGGCGTGGTTTATAAGAAAATCGCGAAGTGCGCGTCACTTCCATTGCTTCGCAACCCCCCACCCCCCACCCCCCTCACTGCCCAAATTCTTTTCCTCATAGTTAGGCCACTGTTTGTTCACGCCAGCACCCACACTCATTTGAACGAAGGTTTTTCTTCCGTCGTTGACCACGATGATTCACAAGTCTCCGGTTGCAGACTGCTGTTGTGCCCTTCACAAAAGCAGCAATCTGCAGTCACATATTTGCAAATAATTGTGCTCAACAGTGCTTGGTCCACCTCTTGTGTTGCTAGCATTTGCGCCTTCTCAAAAAAACGCTGGAAAATAGCTTTCATTACTTGTTTCGCATCTGCGCTCACAACTTATTTCGTAGGACTGTTGTACATTCGCTCGATGTTTCCCTTCATTTGTTTTCCCGAATAAAAGATCAAATTTTCCTGCATTTGACTCGACTGTCAAAAGAAAAAAAAAGGGCATGGAATAAAAAAAAAAGAACACTATGTCACGCTTGCGCCGTTGTAGCCTCTCACGCTTATGTCCAATGGGCGACACCTATGAAGATCACCTCTGCAAACGCATCGCCAGCCGCAACTCCATCCCGGCGGCGCGCGCGCGCGCGCGCCGTGGTGTATTTTGTGTTTGGCTTCTCGCGGCAGAGGGTCAGGCGCGCCGAAGCGTCGCGCGCGACGTGCATGAGCAGTGGTGGCAGAGAAAGCATGCCTCCCCAGGCACGTCACAGCCCGATGACCTCACGCACGACCGCCCGCCATGGCGGCCGAAAGACAAAAGCGAGCGGGGCCGTTATTGTTATCATCATCGGCGTTGGTGGTGAGCTGGGCACGCCCGAAGCTCGAGGGAAAAAAAAGAAGCGCCCTCTGCGGTACGCAGGGGTGAACCAGGTGCGCGAGCGGTGCGTCAGAACCCTGTCTACATTTGGAAAGCGCGCGCGGCCTCCCGCGCGCAGCGAAAAAGTGGATGGAGTCACAGCGAGGCCATAGCACAGGCCGTAGGAGCTCGTCGCACGTTATGCAAGAACAGACTGGCAATGAAGCTGCTCCACTTCGAAGCTGCTAGCGCTGAAGTGGGGCGACAGCGAATTCAGACAAAATAAGGATGCCTACAGAGCTCGTGCAAAACGATCATACGACACCCGGCACAACGTATGCTGCTCGATTACAAATCGCTCAGCGTGAAAATGTGCAGGCCACTAGATAACCAGGCGTGCGACGATGCCTGTTCCCTCTTGTGTTGCGTATATTCGTCCTCACGGAACTTGGTCGCTGCTCGTTCGCTGGCCTGTGTGCACCGGTTTTTTGGCCGTCAGCAGCCCGATTTCTAAGGCTTACGGACCATGAGTGGTGCCGTAATGGAGGTTTGGGAATAACTACGACCACCTGTAGCCACATGACGTGACATCGCACAGCACAGGGTCGTTTTTATCATCTCGCCCCCGTGAATCCCGGCCGTCGCGGCCAGGATTCGGTGCACCATCACCTCTGTCTTTCGGGAGAAAGCCTTGTTCCCAAACCCGTCTTGGTTAGTCACCAAAATTCCGAAGCTTGCTGCCTGTCTTTGCCCTTCTTTTGGTTTCTCGGCGTCAGCTTAGTGAAGAAAGGATGCGCCGTGTACGGCCACAAAACCCGCTTGGTATAGGCCCGACCGGAGCCACTCCTTTTTCTCAACAGTGCAGATGATGAACGATTTCGAGCCGACAGGAGGGTGCGTTCCAGCGGAGAACTAAAGAACAGGAACAACGAGCTCCATTAAGTTTTCTCTTCTTCCAAACCAATAGCCGTCTGCAATCAAAGAGGAATTAAAATCAAAATAACAGGATCTTCAGCCCCCGAAGGAATAAAGCTGCGTCCGTGGTTCAAGTAGTGCGTCGTCGGTCACATACACTTGCTTTCCGCGGCGCGTGAAACTCGAAGTTCGCCGCTAGCCACTGTCCAACAATTCACTCCTGATACTGACTTATCTTGAGAGAGACACAGGCGTAGCGGCTTGTACTATAGCACACTATAAAGTTTCACTCTCTGGCAATGCTTTGCGGAGCAGAGTGTTCGCACGCCGGTGAGACGCTTTACTATTAATTTATTTATTTTATAACTCACAGTGCCTTAGTAAGGCATTACAGTAAGGGGGAAGGATAACAGTCAACTCTTTAGCAATTTCAGGTAATACATTGCACACGAAACATACATAAAAATAAAAACAATAAAGAAGAGAATCCCGGACGTAACTGAAATGCAAGAACGCGAGCACTCATAAAAAAAAATACAAAAAAGCACAGAAATATGGCAACATAACGTTCAAATTACGATTATGATGTCTGTAAGAGCAAAAACACACGGACACGGTGGGCGTGACATCAGCAAGTCACAGCGATTTACTCCGAGATTACACCGAGAAAAGCCGAAAATAACAAACAGTGCCAAACTTGTTTAAACTTTTGTGAAGACGAATTAAATGCGTCACAGGAAGGAAGCCGTACAACAGCGGCCGGCAAGAGATTCCATTGTCGATTAATTTTTGGAAAAAAAAAAAAAAAAATGTTTCTTTGAATGCTACAGCGTTACATTTGTATTCCTGACTTTTCTTTTTTTTTTTTTTTTTTTTGTGGTCCACACGTGCTAATAGGTAATGAGCGGGAAAGAGACTGGAGTTACGTGTTGTTACGTACGCCATATTGCATGAAGAAGTTTTGGGGTGAAACATCATTCTGCTATGATTAAGTTCTTCCCATTTCAATTATTATTTGGCCTGAGTTGCTCTAAACTGCCTTTCTCGTACTTGTCTGCCAAGCACGTACTGGGCTGCTAAGGACTGCATTTTTTCAAGTTTGACCTTCTCTTTTAAAGTAGGAGGGTCCCATATGGTACAAGCGTACTCTAGTATTAGCCTGACATATGCTTTGTACGACATATACCAAGTGTTTTGAGGAAATTCTCGCGTGTTACGTCTCAAGGAGCCGAGTCGCTGACCACCTTTCGCGACAATAAAATCAATAAGCCGACTCCAAGTCGGAACAAAAAATACACCCAGATACGTGTATTATGTGACGTGTCTTATAAGCGTGTTGCGTATTTTGCATGACAAATTTCTAGGAACCTTTCTTTCTTCAACATGGATACCGTCTTGTTAAGATTTAGGCCTATGCTCCATTTCCGATTCCACTCATGTATTATGTTTCGGTCACCCTGAATTTCAATACAATCAGTGTCTGAACCTATTTTCCTGTACAGAATGCAATCGTTGGCAGGCATTCTTATGCACGAGGTATTTACATTTGTATCATTAATATAAATCACAAAGAGCAGGGGCCCCAGCACAGACTCCTGGGGAACTCCAGAAATAACAGCACTACTGCTCTGCTAGATTCAGCTCCATTCACGAGCGCACACTGGCGCCGAGTATGTAAGTAATCACTATCCAGGATATTACTTCTGGGAAAACATCATAACATGCTAGCCTTTGTAGCAAAGGAAAATGGGGCCCCATATAGAAAGCCTTTTTTTAAATTTAATTAGGTACAGTCGACTGAAGATCGGTCGTCTAATGCTGCCGCCAAATCATGGGTGAATTCAGTTAAGTAATGCAAGACAAAAGTCGAAAACTGGGCGATTTCGTATGGATCCATTTTGTTGTGGCACCAGTAAGCCGATAAATATGTGAGCGCGCTTTCGTTGTTATTACTAGACTCAGAGTATTACGGTTTCCCTTGATACGGTTTTAGTTGTTTCACGTGCCGTTTTGACTCGCCCTTTCTGACTTGAACTGGATTGCGCATGTCACATGTTTTTATTCTTTGTGTTCGTTTTTCTGCTTTTTATATAATTTGCGTGTCCCATTTTTTCTTTTTTTTTTTTTTTTCAGTTGATAGTGAGCACTTATTATGTCCTTCTTCGTCTCAGTCCTCGTTCTTGTGATGTCACAACAAAATGGATACGCAGGACGAGCACTTTCTAAATCCGCACTGCAATGGATGGAATAACCGGTTAGCTGCACCAGCGTTCACAAGCAAACTCGATTGTCTAATGATGTTCGAAGCAGCAAAAAGAATTCGCTAATTAAACAGGGGTCCAACATTTAGTCGCACTTTCTTAGAAAGCCAACCGTTTCTTAGTGCGCTGATCCGCCGACGTTTCCGCCATGCTCTGTCGCAAACTCTCGTTCTCAACCCAAAACTCAAGCCAGTTTCAAGCAATAAATTACCTCTGTCTTTTGCATCCGATGAAACGGTTCTCTTATATAGGCCAGAGAAACAGGTTCCGGAGAGGCAAAAACAAAGGGACAGGAGTGCCAGCGGCTGACGGGATGCCCCGTCCTTGTATTCTTACGTACTGCTTAAAACTATGGGAACGATTAAAGGTCGCAGGCAGCTTTCCAGGCGCTTGACCGGGATCACGTGGTCAGCGCTGATGATGTCACGCGCGTGCAATCTGTTGCCTGTCCCGCGGGTCGCTGTTTGAGGAAATGCGAGCGGTTGCGGAGACTCCGCTGGACCGTGGCCGCCGCTGATAGCGGGCGCCGCGACGGCCGCATCCTCGCTTGAGCGGTCACGATACGAGCGATGGCCGAGTGCGGATGCCAACCGGCGTACACTCCTCCCCGGTACCCGGGTAACGTCTCAGGTAACGTTAGTCAGTAGTCTGGCCAACTGGTCCGCCTAACGTGAGTAAAAGCCAGCGCAGGATCGTTAGCACTCGGTTAGAACAGGTTGTAGCTTACTGACGCGGCATTATAAATGAAAGCCAAAAATGATTTATTGCGCTTGTAAATTTAAACGGTACCTGAAATGTACTCGTTATGCTAAACCGCCGGTGGTCAAAAGAAACCCCGCAAGTAACAATTCACGCTAAAGAAAATAGTTCAATCTAAGAGAGTTTCCTGTTCTCTGAAGAAAACTTATGCGGGAAAAGGGGTAATTACTGATAATACGCTGTAGATGTTGAGTTTACTGAAGCAACGAAGCCGGTTACTCACAGAACGGGGCGCTAGAGAAGGGAAATAGCACGTTAAAAAAACAAACAAAAAAAAACGTTAAAATAAAGGAAAAGGACTCACAAAAGCACGAAATCTTCGCCTATTGCGCGCGTGCTGAGAGGACCTACAGCTGTTGCTCTTTTCGAAGCCACTGACGGCAGGAAACATGCCTCCAAGTTCAATGCCAATGACGAAAAGAGAGCGCGTGCTGCTCCCGAAGGCAGTGACTATGCGCTATTCTCGAGCGCCTGCCTGCCGCAGTCGCAGTTAGCCTTGGTGCCGTCATTGTCATCATCATTTCCTCAATCTCTAAATGGTATCATGGGCGGGATTTCCGGCGCACTCTGAGCGTTTGGTTTGGTTTGTCGGATTTAACGTCCCAAAGCTACTGAGGCTATGAGAGACGCCGTAGTGTAGGACTCCAAAATTTCGACCACCTGGGGTTCTTTAACGTGCACTGACATCGTGCAGCACCCGGGTGACTTGTTTTTCGCCCCCATCGAAAAACGGATGCCGAGGACAGTATTCGGTCCTGCATCCTTGGGCACAGTAGCCGAGCGCCGTAACCACTGCGCCACCCCGGCGGGGGCTCTGAGCGTTCAGTTCCCGAATCGAATCCGAAAACTCTTAAATTCAATCGCAAGTATCTCAATATCTGCTGCAGTACGGGACATGCTGCAAATTGTATTAGCGTTGGACCATTACACTCTTCAAAATTTCGATTGCAATATACAGCGTGAAGTGAAGTGTTGAAACGGTAATAAACGAAATTTGGGTAATTAATTAAATAGCTTTGACCGCTATGCCCTTATCTTGAGGCCGCCGAGCCGAATATACATTCCGTGAAGGCGGAATTAGCGAATTCTCGATATTATCAACGCCTGTCTTTCTGTAAAAAAAAACACCCTGTGCGCGCACACACACAGCCAACGTAGCCGATGTAGCTCAGTTGGAAGAGCACCGAACGCGATATTCGGAGGTTGTGGGTTCGGTTCCCACCATCGGCACGTTGTTTTTCCTTCTACTTTATGTTTAATTATCTTTCCCCTAAGCAGGTACATTACTAATTTATGTGATTACCGAAGTAAAAATAAAAAAAAAGACATAAAGTACAATCCCCAATGCTTTCCTTGGCCTCGCCGACTGTTGGCTTCTCTCCTTCATGTATTATAACGAGCACCCTCATTTCCCCTGCATTTATCTGCTTTCAGCCCGAACGAAAGAAAATTTCTTGCCTGGTTATTACGATGTTAAATTTCTCACAATTAGGGAGGATACTTAAGAGGAGATAAAAGGAGGTAAGGCGTTTTGTCTCTTTCAAGGTCAGCGCTGTAAGAGCGCCTCAAGAGAAGAGATGAAGCGGGTTGAATGCGGACCGTCCGAGAAAAACGGTAAGGTGGATGGGCGTTGACAAGGTGCTTGAAAATAAGCACAGTCCACGTTTCGCAGAGCCCAATGATCGGACATGTTGGTATGGTGAGACGGCTAGTACATGAAGGTGAAGCAACTTATTCTTTTTTTTTTTTTTTTGCTTTTGAAGAAGACCCCGAGTGATAGTAATCTTACAATTGTTTATCGTAGTTTGAGAGACATATAGGACTGTAGATAAAACTCTATGAATAAAATTTGCACTATCGCATCATATTAAGAATATTTGATTAAGTGGATGCTCTCAGGAATGAGACGAATAACCCCCTTTGAAGGGAAATGGTCCGAGTTCAATTTATTTGCGTCTTTTCTCTGGTGTGAGAGAATAAACAACAGTCAATTCAAGCTATTCTTCAGGCTGACCCCATAAGTCTGTTAGTCTTGTTTTCTTAACTCATTCCGCTTCACAAACTCTTAAAAAGGGGATAACATCGCGTCGATTTCCGCCCTAGTGTTGCGGTTGTATTTTGACGCGTAGTTTTGTTTTTCAATGATCCACTGCCATCAAATTCGTCATTTTAGAAAGAGTCAAGTGACAGTACTTGAAAACGTTCCAGCGAGATGAGCTGCCTTAATTTTTTTTTTTTTTTGTGAATAAAAAAAAAGTTGCTTACTCGTGGGTCGCAAACTTATGAGAACAAAATAAAAAAAAAGTTCTTCCCTTAAAAATAACATTCCTGGTAGTTTACAAACGCTTCCAAAGAAAGAGATGACTCAGGGAAAAAATAACAAGCAGAAAAACGCCTGAATCTCCACCCAGCGTAGCTTCTCATAGATCCATCGCATATACTCGCGTTTATTCAAACTTTCTTCTTTTATTCCTACATTGATGAGTCTCTGTTTACGGTTTGCTAAGTGGTTATTGCTCCCGCCTGCGCCGTTGGTTTATGTGTTGTCATATCTAGCTGCACTGACTCCACTGAATGATCGCCTTGTCTACGGCATTTGCATGCCAACGACTGGGCCTCTCCCCCAGTCGTCAGCGATGCATCAATTATCGTTGCGCAAACGAGCCCCGGCGCAAACATCATGGACCAGAAGCCATCAATACAAATCGCCAGAAAGAGAAAGGTACGCGAAAAGAAAAATAATAGTCTTCTTGAGCACCGATATCTAAAGTAAACAGTGAGTCGTCTCGTTCTCTCTTGGCGGGCCAATTTAATGCGTACATTGGGCGTCCCTTCCCCCCCCCCTCCCCTCTATCCCTATCTGCACGCATAGCGTTGTTTTACCATGTGATAGAAAATATCGGCGTCCTGACTGTTTTCTTTATGAGCGCGCAAATATATTTAAAGTAATGCTTTTAAAGGATGTGTGGCTCAAAATCAAGCTTCAAAGGTTTCATTCGCGGACCAATAACTCACCCAATGTATGCCCAAAGAAAACACTTTGCAGTTCTCGAGTATCAAGCAACTGTTATTAATGTCCGCATTAACCCTTTGCACCTGCAGATTTCTCCGAAAAACCCCACATTGTTTTCTCAAATAACTCTGATCCCCAAAATGTATCGTTTGATTACTTTTAATCGATGTCAGAGCAAGGAGATGTGAAAAGAAAAAGCTATTTTTTAGATCACCTTGCCCTCAATGCATGATAAAGAGTTATGCGACCATGTATGTTCGAATATGCGAAGCATTGCTTTTTTTTTTTTTTTTTTGACAGACGCACTGCAACAAAATACCGCACTCCTAGCTAGACGCTCCTCCATACTAGCGCGACCGGAACTGCTATGTACCAGCACTACCTAGAGCGTTGTAGCCGTAGTTACACTGAGGTGTCACTGTCATAGTCCATTTCAGATTCAACGACTATGCCATGCCTCATTCTTGGCGATAAGGTCCATGCCTTCATCATTGCCACTGTCTGAGCTACTTCAAAAAAGCTAATTTCGTAGAAACATCGCCAAGGGTAGGAAACTCTCGCTAGTCTCGATTTCAACTAGTTCAGCGCATAGCGCTGCGATAAGATGTGGTGGTGGCACCCCGAAATTGCTAAAGCGCAGGCATCGGGAAACACTAGGGCTCCTTTTTATCCGGTGACGGTTAGAATCGTGCCCGACGACGAAATTTTTTTTTACAGCGATGAGATAGGCTTTTCTACCGCCGCTATAGAAGCATTTGGAGCTTGAATCTCTAATGGGAGACAATGGCTGTTATGGAAGTTTCCTACCCTTGACATCGTTGGCACCGATATAGAGTCGATGTTGTAATCAATGTTTCCAAGCCGCATGTAAGTCAAACGCTAGAACACCTCTTAGTGGGTGAGCTCCACTTTTTGTACTGCAACTGCCAAGTTCGTCCACTTGTGCATTTGACCTTGAGCCAAGAGACGCCGTAGTGGAGAGCCCCGGAAATTTAGGCTATCTGGAGTTCTTTAAAGTGCACTGATCGATTGACAGCGCGGTGAATTAGGAACTCTCTTGTCGGCGCTTGGTTGCTCAGTCTCACTGTGGATTGAGGCACGTGCAGGTCTGAGTGCGTCAACGCTTCGGCGCAGGTGTCAAGTTAGTGTGCAGCCATACTTAGCAGAGCTGAGGGTCGAGTAACTATAGGTTAAACTGTTTAAACCTCTGCTTTTTTCTCTGACTTCTCTTGGTCTGAATTGTAACAAAAACAGAAACAGAAACGAAAGGAAAGGAAATCTACATCGCAGGCTCGACGGGCGTGACTTTTCATTGGCGGCGTTTGTACAACGTTCCCATACGGAGCTTTCCAGGACACTGAAAATAACTGTTTATGATCCTAATGATTTTTTCACTCACTCAGTCACGACTAGCACCAATCGCTGGCCGTTAGTACTGTACACCATTTTGCTAAATGTGGATGTTTTAAATTCGCAAATCTAAGGGGGGGGGGGGGGGGGGGGGAGAGGCTGAGGAGATATTCAGGGCGCCGCGTAGAAATTCTTAACACCAATTCTCTCTACTCGCTGCCAAATATGGCCTAAGAATTTCCTGCTGGGCTCAGACCAACGATCATACGCGCAGCAAATTCAAAATTCCCGCAGTGATTCTTGCTGGCAATCGTGAATACCAGAGCGTTTGTCCAGACCTCCTGGACTTCCGTGACGAGTACAATTTGATTAATGACTTGGTGTGGGCAAGTCGGCAATTCATTGTAGAAAGTGACAGCGCAAAGAAACGTGGACACAAGAGAAGGCACATAGGTGGCAGCACAAGGGCTATCTACGACTTGAGTATCGTCGCGATCCTTGAGGCGCAGCCGCAAGGCAGTTAAAGAAACCCGAACATAGATTTGAATTTGCCGTTCACCAGTTTAATTTGAGGCAGCACGACAAGGCCCTTGATGTGCAGGCCGTGATGGCGGTGAAGTTGACGCACATGGTAACATTATTAGTGGCCTGTTGTGAAAAGAAGGAGGAGCCTTATGTAGGATAAACGGCATCGATTAATAACTTGGTGCGGGCTAGTCATTGGTTAATCGTAGAAAGTGGCAGAGCAAAAGAAACAAGGACACAAGAGAAGGCACATCGTTTTATAGCTGCCTTCTCTTGCCTTCCCGCTTCTTTTGCGCTGCCCCTTTCTAAAATTGTGCAACTGGAGCTCGAGAATAGAGGGTTAAGTAAGAAGTTAAGTCATGGAGTTACTTGTTAGGCTTAAATTATTCTTCGTTAGGAAAGCGTAAAGTGGATAGTTACCACAGTCAAGCGAATACATTGAGAAAGTGCGTCCTTGTCAAACTACGGCTATCACTTGGCCGCTAAAGTTCTACTATTCGCATCAAATTATTTGGCTTTATCGCCCGTTCAGTATCCTAGGATATTGGTCAGTCAGCGGGCTGGTTATTCCTTCTCTTCTGCTAAAGCCCCTCAGGCTTCGCCTTCCGCGGCTGGAGGGCCCGCCCTTTTATTTGCGGGATTCTCGTTCAACGTTACAGTTAATAAACTGGCACCAGACACAACAAGGTGCAGTTCTTGGCAGTGACAACTTGTCAATTTTTACGAATTCTCGCGATATTACGACCACTTGAGACTTTCCCAACCATTTTCAATGAATTAATATAGAAATTAAGATAACAGAAAAAATACCTTAAGGACACCGAATACTATAAAATTAAGCAATAAAATAATCAAAATAGAATAAAAATATCCTAAAGCAACAAGTAGCCGAGATGAAGAAAATACCGTTGTCAAGAAGGTGAGATCTACAGTCGGAAGGTCTCGAAGTTTGCAATACGAACATGTTCGGTAATAAAGGCAATCTAGACTGGAGAAAGCGGTATTCAGCGAAACGCGAGGTTTCGCCATGTATTGAGCAATCGGGAGCTGACAGGCTTTAATGATTTCGGTCTATGAACTGATCACTGGAGAACGTGCTCAGTGAAAGCTACTGCAGCTGAGAATTCATCGTTGCCGAGAAAATACAGTGCCACTTGCGCGTCGCCACCTGCGCTTTCGTCGTCCGGATGAATGGGAAATTCTTAATTCATTTACACGCCAGTTCAGCGTTAGGTCGGCGTATAAAGGTATGCTCGCTTATGTCGCGTGGTAGCTTCCTGAATGTGGCAATGTGGTCACGTGGGCAAGGCAGAGCTTGCAGCCATTCTTTGTTTTCCCGTAAGCAAGCAATACAAGTGCCACAGCTTTTGTCCCGTTGCGCTGCTGAGGCCTACAGTGATGGCATACGTGAAGAAAGCCGTGAGAGCATTTTGTTTTCCTTTTGTGTATGTGTGCGCGTTTGTAGCATCACGAAGAGAAACAGATATGCACAATCTCTATTAACTACAATTACCCTTTGCCGAGGTGCAACGGTGGCGTAGCGGTCGAACATCCGCCTCGCATGCAAGAGGACCGGGGTTCAAATCCCGGTGCCGCGCAATTCTCCACCGGATTTTTTAAAGAAAAGAAAAGAAAGAGAGAAAAAAAAATACGCGTGTCGATGGAATTGCATAAACAGGTTTGGCGGGGTGCGACCTGATACCGGTGACGCCTGCGGCAACGCACTCCCTCACCAGAACAGGAGTCGGCCACCCTGGTGCAGTAGTTGGCCGCAACCTCTCATGATAAGCTCCATAAAACCCCGGCCCTCACTCACCAGCGGCTGCGGAACAGCTGACCACGGCGGCGGTCATACCTGTGACGCAGCAGGGGGTGCTAAGAATGCCTGGCTCCGCTGGACAGGCCGCCATTGGAAACTGACCCTGGCAACGTTTAATCTTAGAACCCTAGCTAGTGAAGCTAGCTTAGCTTAGCAGTGCTGTTAGAGGAACTAGACGGCATGAAATGGGATGTCATATAGGGCCTAGTGAGGTTAGGAGGCCGAATGAGGCATATACTGCACTGAAGGATGGTCATGTACTGTGTTATCGAGGCTTACCAGAGAAGCGACAACTAGGAGCAGGTTTCCTTGTCAATAAGTATATAGCGGGCAATATAGATGAATTCTATAGTATTAATGAGAGGTTGGCAGTCATCGTAATTAGACTTAATAAGCGGTATATATGCTGAAGGTTATACAGGCCTATCCACCTACATGTAGTTATGATGACCAGGCAGTTGAAAGCTTCTACGCAGATGTAGAATCGGCAACGATGCAGTATACTGTACTAATGGGCGACTTCAATGCCAAGGTAGGGAAAAAGCAGGCAGGAGACCAGGCAGTCTATGGCATTGGTTCTAGGAATAGCCGGGGGGAGTTACTAGTTGAGTTTGCAGAGCATGAATACCTTCTTCAGCAAACGGAAGAACCGGAAATGGACATGGAAAAGTCCTAATGGGGTGACTAAAAATGAAATTGACTTCATGTGTTCAACCTCCGCCATTGAGCAAGATGTAGAGGTAATCGGGAAAGTGCGATGCAGTGACCACAGGATGGTGAGGTCCCGAATTAGCTTTTATCTGAAGAAGGAACGCCACAGATTAGTAAGAAAGAAACCGATCAACGAATTAGCGGTGAGGGGGAGGGCAGAAGAATTCAGGATCTCGCTACAGAATAGATATTCAGCTCTAACCGAGGATGGCGACATTACCCTAGGATCAATGAAGAATAATTTCAGAGATATCATTACTGAGTGTGCGGTAGAAGAAGGCAGTAGGATAGTTCGAGAGGATACCGGTAAGCTGTCTAAAGAGACGAAAGATTTGATAAAGAAACGCCAGAGTATGAAAGCTTCCAATCAAACAGACCAGATGAAATTGGCCGAGATATCAAAGCTAATCAATAAGCGCAAGGTGGCTGATATAAGGAAGTATAACATGGAGAAAATTGAACAGGCTGTAAAGAACGGGGGAAGCCTTAAAGCGGTAAAGAAGAAATTGGGCATAGGCAAAAACCAGATGTATGAGATAAGGGACAAGGCGGGCAACGTTATCACGAATATGGACAAGATAGTCAAAGTAGCCGAGGAGTTCTATACAGATCTCTACAGCAGCCAAAATAGTCAGGATCGTAACGAGATTGGCGGCAGGGAAAAAGAGTCAGACGTTCCACCAGTGAAGAAGGACGAGGTCAAGAAAGCATTAGAAGCTATGAAAAGGGGGAAATCAGCTGGAAAGGATCAGATAACTACAGATTTGCTAAAGGACGGGGAGGGGGTATCGTGATATTGTGCTAGAGAAACTGGCCACCCTGTATATGCAGTGCCTGGTGTCATCGACGGTACCGGAACCATGGAAGAATGCAAGCGTTATCCTCATTCATAAGAAAGGTGACTGTAAGGACCTTAAAAATTACAGACCAATCAGCTTACTGTCTGTTACGTATAATGTATTTACTAAGGTAATCGCTAATAGAATCAGGATAACCTTAGACTGCAATCAAGCAAAGGATCAAGCAGGTTTTCGGATACGGGACTCTACTATTGATCATATTCATACCATCAATCAGGTGATAGAAAAATGCTCGGAATATAATCAGCCTTTATACATAGCATTCATTGATTACGAAAAAGCATTTGACTCAGTTGAAACATCGGCGGTGATGCAGGCATTGCGAAATCAGGGGGTAGACGAGCCATACGTGAAAGTGCTGGAAGATATATATAGTGGCTGCCCAGCAATCATAGTTCTGCATAAAGAAAGTAACAAAATTCCCATAAAGAAAGGTGTTAGGCAAGGAGACACAATCTCCCCAGTACTATTCACAGCTTGCTTAGAGGAGGTATTCAGAGACTTGGAATGGGAGCAGTTAGGGATAAGGGTAGATGGAGAATACCTCAGTAATCTGTGATTTGCTGATGGCATTGCCTTGCTAAGCAACTCCGGGGATGAACTGCAAATAATGATTGATGACCTAGACAGGAAAAGTAGAAAGGTAGGCTTGAAAATCAATATGCAGTAGACTAAGGTAATGTTCAACAGCCTCGGGAAAGAACAGCAGTTTACATTAGGTAGCGAAGTACTGAAGTAGTAGGTGATTATGTCTACTTAGGACAGGTAGTAACCGCAGATCCGGACCATGAAAAGGAAATAACAAGAAGAATAAGATTGGGATGGAGCGCATTTGGCAAGCAGTCGCAGATTATGACTAGCAGCAGAGGAAAGTATACAACAGTTGCATCTTACCTGTACTCACCTATGGGGCTGAAACGTGGAGGCTAACCAAGAGAGTTCTACTTAAGTTGAGGACAACCCAGAGGGCTATGGAACGAAAAATGGTAGGGGTAACATTAAGAGATAGGAAGCGTGCAGAGTGGGTCAGAGAAATAACTCAAGTAACTCAAGTTACCGACGTTCTAGTGGAAATTAAGAAGAAGAAATGGGCATGGGCAGGACATATAGTGCGAAGAGAGGATAACCGATGGTCGCTTAGGGTAACAAACTGGATTCCAAGAGAAGGAGAGCGTAGCAGGGGGCGGCAGAAAGTTAGGAGGTGGATGAGGTTAAGTTCGCGGGGGTCAAGTGGATGCAGCTAGCACAGAACCGGGTTAAGTGGAGAAATATGGGAGAGGCCTTCGCCCTGCAGTGGGTATAGTCAGGCTGATGATGATGATGACCCTTTGCCGTATAGCTATACTCTACGCTGCGTAGCCATATAATGATAGCGCCTACGTCGCCTTCCCTTTCAGCCACCTGCACTCGCGCACCACTTCCTTCCTGTATCCGGCATCACGCGAAAATGAATCTCGCAGATCTTTCATGCAGCTGTCGTTGACGCCCAGTTTTGCTACGGCCCATAATGGGCCTCTTCAGATTACAGTGCAGTATGTGCTTGAGCAAGACTTCCGTTTCTCGCTTTCTATTTGTTTGTTTTTTTTTAATGCCTCCTGGAAGTAGGCTTGCGTGCAATACTTACGCGACGGCTCAGAGTTTTAACGAGAGAGCGATTAAGTTTCCTTGTCGCCTTTGTCGTCGCCGTTCTTGCCAGCGAACGGAAAATCCGACTAAAGCAGTACAATTCCAGAATAGATCAAAGATGCCCGGATGGACGCAAAATTTTTTCTTGTAACCAATGAAAAAAAAATTGTGCTGAAAGGAAAATTAGGTTAATCTGTGAAGTTAGAGGTGGGGACAGAACTCACAACCTTCGGATAGCGAGATAGGTACGCTACATATGCCACGAAGGCTCTTTGGTTTGATTAGAATGACCTAGTCGATGCGTGATGCGAACAGGAGCCGATAACGTATGCAGTCCCGTTCTATACTCTTAAAGGCGATGTTTAGGTGTCCTCCATTTCTGTTTTGTGCAGTAGTACGAAGAAACGTAAGATGATGTCAAACTAACAGAAATATTGGGATCACTTCCTAATTCTTTAAGCTCCACGTGTGCACATTCGACGGAACATAAACGCCAATAACTCGTCATTCCCCAGTATCGCCAATTCGCGACATGCTGTCTGTACACCGTGTACTCATTACTAAATGAAGCTGGCATTCTACATTTGATGTCGTTATCGCTTCAAGTAGCCAGAATTTTCCTATCAAAATGTTGGACGTCGCTGTGGTGAGGGATGCTTGAAAGAAATGGGAAGCACATATAGGAATTCAAGCTCGCGCTCAACAATTACTCAACTCTTATTTTCTAAAACTTTACGACAGAAAATGTAGGCATGCGTTGGCTGAAACCTTGTCTGCATAGCACTGCCCTTTCTAGGTGGTTAGAAGCCTTCCACATCATCTTTCAAAGAAGAACCGGCTGCTCAAATTGTCCCTAACGCTCACTAGTGCTAAACAACGACACGCCGATTATCCCCAATTGAGTGAAAGTATAGAAAAAGCTTTCATCTTGAATTTTGAGCGTGAGTGCATTAGCTAGCATACTGTGTAAATATTAATATGCTTTAATTGAGTACTTCATAAGTCAGGACTTGAAGGGTTAAGGTATGTTGCTAGCTCTACTCCGTTCATATTAACGCTAATATGGGAGCGCATGAGACTGCGCACAAAACGCTATGGACGCAGCAGCGCCCATCCATGTAATGCCTGTACTCCGTCTCTGCGCAGTTTTAAGTGATCTAAATGGGCCAACAAATCACCGCTCGTGCATTCCCGATTAAGGTCGGAGAGCCGAAGGCCGTGGGTTTTGAACGCGACGAAAACACTTTTTTTTTTTCTCGTGCAAAGCAAGAGCAGCATGGAGTGAAAGAACAAGAACGAAGATATAGTTAAAAACTAGAAGGAACGGCAACTTCCACTTTCGGTCGACTCCGGAGAGAAATGGCCACATCGAGTCCAAATGGAGCCTCGTAGCCGGGTGGGCATCACGCCACGCTGTCTTTCGCGGATACATGCAGCCAGTTAGGTATACGCTAAGAGGCGCCGCCGCAAGGATCGCTCAGTGGCGCTTAGAAAAGCCAAGGTATACACTCTGCCCGAGAAAGAGGAGGCCCCGATCTAGACCCGGCGTTATCAGCGCGTAAAGACATCAACGACGACCACCGCTGCAAGCTGGGGAGGAGGGCACGTAGGTCATTTTCCAAATGCGGCTTTTAAGTCGGCCTCCGCAGGAACAACCTGATGCCCGACGTGCGCCGGCTGCCGCCGCAAAGGGAGGTTCTCCCCACTAGATAGCTCGCCGCCACCGGCCACGTTCGGCTGGCGCGCTCGCTGTCTCCGGGCTGGCCCCCCTCCGAGCGGCGGTGGCCGCCGAGGCAGTGCATAGCTCATTTATGTAATGCACCCATCGCGCGCCATCGATCCCCTAAGGCGGCCCAAGAAACAGAGGCCTGTTCCCTCCCCGGGCTTTTTCCTTCCCCTCCGACTAAAATCGATGGCCGCGTGCGGAGAGACACGAATCGGCCTTCCAGATGTATACGTGCCGATCTCGCCTGCCTGCCCCGCTTCTTCCCCGCCAGTCATCCTTTCGTTTCCAGACCTCCCCTTTCCTCCTTACTTTTTTTCTCCCTTTGAGCGACGGGAAGAGCACGCGGCGCGCACGCGGGGTCTGGAAAGGCGTTTTTGAGCTCCTCACGGGTACGCGCACCCTGGCAGTGTCGGGTCTGAGCAAGCGTTTCGAGTCGTGCCAAGAGCGGCGAGATCACGTTCTATACTCCGAGGCGCACCGAACGTGGGCGATCTGTACGCGTATGAAAGCATACGATGTGCATGGGTGTCGAGGTGATGGTGGCAGAGGCCAAGTTGCGCCGCACGATCGTACTTGTATCCTATCCACGCTAGGTGCATTCTGTTTCTTCAGGTCATGAACGTCCTCTCATGGGACCAAGTTTTACTGGGCGACAGGTATTGCGAAAAAGGGCTGCTGCAGCCAGAACATCTTCATATAATTGATGGGTGCGTTGGGATAGACCAAAGTGAACAACGTGTGAATTCAGTCGCATCACTGCTGGTGGGTTTTTGAATTCATTTTGCTTTATGGCCACGTCGTAGCAATTTTTGGCTTGCAGCACTCTCGGTTTTTCTTGCACATCTTAACTATAGCTACAGGTTAATTCATCTCTTTTCCAAATATTTAGTGGCCCCTTGACACAGCAGTTCTTCTTGGACACTGTTTCGTTAACAACATTACACTTGCGGCTCAGACCTGGGCTAGTGCGACTGTTCGCGAGGCCGAAAACATTGGGGCATATGTAGACGGTACAGCAGCGGGCAGACACTTCGTTTTCTACGGTTTCTCGTTTATTACCACAGCAAATGATACCTTCGCTTTTATTTATCGCGTACAACTCGCAGAATTTATGGTAAAGTATTATGCGATATGTGTGGTAGCATCCTGCGTCGTAAAGCAAAGTAGGAAAGCAGGAGTCTCACCCAGGTACGTCGTGGTCGAAAAAAATGTTCCCGCCCTAAACCTGACCGTGCGCGAGTAAATGAACAGCAGCGCCGTTCATTGTGTCCGGTCTGATTTAAAACGGCATAAAATTCGGTTTTGATTTTTAGGTTTTAACATCCCAAACCCTCTCAGGTTATGAGAGACGCCGTAGTCAAGGGCTCCGGAAATTTCGATCACCTGGAAACCTTTACCGGACACTGACATCGCACAGTGCATAGGTACCTTGCTTTTCGCCTCCATCGGAAAGCGGCAGCCGCGGTCGGAGTCGAACCCGCGTCGTCCTGGGGTACAACACTCGATTGCGCTAGCCACTGAGCCACCACGGTGGTCGAAAACGAGAAAGCAAAAGGGCTAAAATGACCGTTTTTACAGATAGGGACCCAGAGTATAGCTGCTCCCCTTAGTTGGGCACGCACGAATTGTGCCTGTGGTGGCGGTAAATGGGGGAGAGTGCACTCCGCAGAGCAGTAACTAGCGAGGAAGCCCAACTTAGCGCGCGTCCAGACAGGGAAGCGCGTAAAAATGTGGGCGGGCTGGAGTCATTTTACGCCGCCGGAGCAGGAAGAGCGACCACGAGGGCTGAGGGGCAGGTGGCTGTCGCTCGTCAAGTTTGCGCAGAGGCTTTTTACCTGCGATGGGGGGCCGCGAGGAGACTGGCTTTGGAGGTGACGTCACTTCGGTTGAAACACATGTCTCTCGCTTAAACAAAAGTAGCGAGCCCCAAGCCACGGGCGTTGTGTTCTGCTGATCCAGTGGGGAGCGGTAGGGCGTATACTTGTACGAGCTGCTATGGGACCCACAGCAGGTAACGGCAATTCCGTGGACACGCATGGAGGTTGAGATGAAATAGAAGTAAAGAAAAAAGAACCCCACCGCTGCGAGTGTTGCCGATTCTCGTACATGCGATGTTCTCGAGGAACTTGCGATGGTACCCCTGTGCTCGATCGGACGCAATGTTGGCGACAAAATATAAATCTTTACTCTCTTTGCACGGAGTCAGGAATGCATAAAGCCTAATCATGGGCGTACAAGTTACACAACACATAAATAAGCCTTGAGCAATGAGCCCTGGATGCAGAGAAATTAGATTTCTTCGGTAGAGTAAACTTTTGAAGGCGAGTACAAAGAGCTTCGCTTGTTTCTGGGCGTACTTGAGGTAAGCATCCAATAACAGGGGCAGCAACGTATGGCGAAAGCAAGACGCGAGTTATCCACCCCGTGCCACGATAAAAAATTAAGCGGTTCAGAAATACCTGCCAATGTGAAAGTAAGCGCGGGGCCCTTTTTACGTGGACTTTTACCAGACGTAATAGCCCACGTACTCTTGATATCGAGACACGAAACAAAATCGGAATTCCCATTTGTCATTATCAAACCACTGTACATTACACCTTTCGTCCATTGCTCTGTCTAGCCTCACGCAAAAGGGCGAGGCTTCAGTATTAGACAAAAGTTTTAACCCCCTTCCCCAGCGGCATAACGCTATCAAATGCGTTGCTATAGGAGACATAAGATAAAACTTGGAAGACAGACAGAGTGAGTGAGCGCACACTTCCTTCACACTTGCCGTTATCTGTTCATCTGGCATGTATTGTAGTACACTCTTATAATACGCAGTCACTAAGTTAAGCAGGGAACGAGCAGGTAAAATTCTAAGCAACAAGTGGCAATAGAGGGCGCTCCAGCGGTCAGAGAGACGCATTCAACTTTAGATGACACAGGGATGGAATTACTTGCGAGGATGCATAGCTGCCCAGCTGAAGCAGTAACTTCGCCTTTCGTAATAAACAAGCAGGGGTGATTTTTCCATACTGTGCGCTAGAAAGAGCCTGTTATGACTCATTATTCTGGATTACAGACTGAAAAAAAAAAAAAAAAAAAAAAAAACGGTTTTGTTGTCGAGTGCTTAATGAAACTCCGCGAAAGCCTCCACAATGCTGGTAATCTTGCGTGAAATCCACGCAAAGGTAGAGTGGCAAGAGCAGTAAATGGCGGTCGACGAATGGCACAGCAAATCCGAAATAACGTAGCAGTTGTAAGAAGTCCACCTAAATTTTGTGCACGCACTTTTTTGTAGCACTTGACAGATCTTCTAATCTTTTCCTGGTCTGTTGTGTTTTCTGGACATTTTTCCTTTCGACATTTAAGCTTTCAATAGCTTCCCTAGCGTCAAGAATTTGAGTATATATAGCTTATGATGACATAGAACATGAGGATGAAGATGTAACTATTACAATCATGTTCTGGAAGGTCGCCATCACCTCAGAAGTATACTGGCCTTCGGAACTCGATGCCCCCCAAGATATCGGCAGAACTAGAGACCTGAAGCTTGTATGTTCAACCGATATCAAAAGTGCGGTCCGCCTTCCTCACCTTGCTCTTAGTTTTCGTTACTTAATATACTTTAGGTGGTTATTAAATGCAGGATGATCAAACCTGATCACGCTAGTGATGGATATCCGCTGTATGACATAGCGCTTACGTTGATATGCCGGTATTATTCAAAGAATATTTCTCTCCAGCACGTGTAAAGTATAACGGGTTATCTAGAGTGAGAGAGCGAGTTATTATGCCGTTCCTTCATGCACACGGCTTCCCCATTTCGCTTAGGTCCTAATCGCAGGTCCCGGTTTTATACTCGACCCGGTAGTTCCGGACTTGCCTCAATCCGCTGAACCCCGCCGGGGTGGCGCAGTGTTTACGGCGCTCGACTGCTGTGCCCAAGGATGCGGGATCGAATCCCGGCCTCAACGGTCACTTTTCGATGGAGGTGAAAAGCAAGGCGCCCGTGCGCTGCGCGATGTCAGTGCGCGTTAAAGACCCCCAGGTAGTTGAAATTTCCGGAGTCCTCCACTACGGCGTCTCTCATAGCCTGAGTTGCTTTGGGATGTTACACCCCACAAACCAAACCATCATCCTGCTAAGTGCGAGGATGAAGCAGCAAGATCCGGCCGCAATGTCTGCTTTGCGGCCAAAGCTATTCAAGATTCCCTTATCTGCAGTCTGACGTCAGTGCACATTAGGATCTCTAGGTAGTCGCAATTATACTTGATGGAAAATATTTAAAATTGCACTGTCTAAAGGTACCCCGCTATAAAAAAAAAAGCCATTTATTTATATCCTTTGCATTTGTTTTGTTTGCAAAAATGCTATAGCTAATGAGCTTAAGCTTCGAGGTATGGTTATCTGAGCAGGCAGATACTTGGATACTTCGTTTAAACATATTTCTCGGTATTGTTTATTTATTTGATCTGTTCAAAGCAACGCCGATGGTTTAAAAGCGTCACGTACAACCATGGTATCCATCATTATTGTGTTTTCCTTGTTGCTATCACGTGGATGATATACAACGTGCGCGTCTTCTAAATCGCCTGCCTTACCACTCCAGCATCATATACACATTTTCTACCACTAATGCATGGAACAAGAACGCTAGCTACTAAACACAGAATGTAAACACTTTTATATTTAAGAAAGGGAAGGTAGCTGCTTCGCATTCATAGGATTTCCAGCAGCTGCACTTAGTAATGTCAACGAAGAACGGACATTAAGATACGTTGTGGGAGTGTTTTGCCACGTCAAACTCACTGGACAAAAAGGCACGAAACCGTCTAGGTGGTTTCAGAAAAAGAGATGAGTTCCGATGAAGTTCTATTCAGCCAGTCCACTACACAACGCTGCAATTCATGTACCGAATGTCGGAATACGATGTTGCTTGTGATATTCATTTAGGTCGTGCAGAAAATTGTTTGGAAGGAACTGAAAGATGTCTGCATAATTGGCTTCATGAGCGCGATAAAGAGAGCAGAAAATGGAGGACACTTCAGGAAGTAAATCATACCCAGGAGTTTTGGACTCTTTCTTTTCTTTAAGGAGGGGGAGGGGGGGGGGAAGGGAGAGTATATAACACTGAACATATCTTATTCACGTTTGCATGTCGTATAGCTTTATAATAAAAATCGCTATATCCATAGAACTTCCACCGAGAGACATCTAGTTATTATTATTATTATTATTATTTTCATCATTTTGGAAAACGCGCCGCATTGACTTTCACGGCAGTCTGACTTGTATTTAATGAGCGTAGGACCAATAATGGAAGGCAAATTTTGCTTCGCATCGCAAGGCTCGACCATTTCTATTAATATATTCGCAAGAGGCATCTTCCAATATCCCACAGTGGCCTCATAAATATTCTCGAAACCGCAGCTTATTGCTTTTTATCGGCAGTTTTAGCTACTCGCTGCGAGCGAAGGGAAACCTTTACAAGACTAATTGTTGTCACGCACCGATATCGTAGACCATTTTCTCAAACTTGTGCATAACGGTATCTTATAACACCCCACAGCTTCTTCACAACACAAAGAAAAGGTGCCCCAGATTAGTTGACTTTTTGACACCGCGCAGCGTGTTAGGCGATGTTTTGCTTTAGTTGCAAATATTTATCCTCTCGAAGGCTGCGGGGAATGACGAGCAGCTCTTTCTTTTTTTTCTCTTCCCAATCGCTTCTTGTTTCTTTCTCTCAACTAGTGCCCATATTTTTTTTTTTCACCAGTGTCTGCTTGACCCTCTGCTCGACGCAACGAGAAAAACTAAATTAGACGCTTTTTTATCACAAGAGTTTTTTTTGTGACAGTTTCATTCAACACTACACGCCTCACGCTACACGTCGGAGAAATTTATACATTAGACAATATTATACTATTTTGTTTTGTAGCGCGTATAGAGTGGGTGAGGTTGCTCTCACGCGTCGCTTTTTTTTTTAGTATAATCCCTCATAAATCGCCAGCAAAAAAAAAAAAAAAAAAAAAAAAAAAACGAAAACATTATAATAATTACTCGCTTGAAGAAGCAAGTTGGCTGTCCTGGCGCATGATCGCTTGTTTAGAAGATTACTTTCGCCCCCGTGATATTGCGTGCCCTAGTTCGTGCCAGTTCTCAGCAAGCCGGCTTTGATCTTCTTCGTTCTCTAAGAGTTGGCATGTTTCTAGGTTGAAGAAAGAAAAAGATGAGGTGGTAAACGAGGCAGTCATGGTAGCTTGTGAGGACCAACAACACTGAGCTTTATTTCACCTTCTTTCTTAAGTCGTCAGTACTAGCACAGGCTTCGAAGCAGCTGACGCCTAGTGGCCTAGTGCATTCTCTCTTATCAAGCCTTATCACTACATCTATCAGGATCGTACGCGGTGAAAATACTGTGACCGACCATGAAGACCTTCACTGCATCTCCTCCCACTACAGTAAGTACAGCTCCTCTTCGTTTGTCGCACCTTTTTCATAGAAGCGCCCAGATTTTGCATGATTCGTGTATCGATATGTGCCCATACAATATTCCCTCAGTTGAAGATTTCGGTCACCCGCACGAACACGAAGCCATTCGGTAAGGTCTTGAGAACTATTAGCAAGATCAGAGAGTCTACTCCAAGCAATGCAAATTTAAATCGAAACTCCTTTAAAGCTTGCGAGAGTTCAAACCCGTCGACCCACCCACATGAAGTGAAAAGTCAGCCAAGCTGATGCTCTGCTTTTCGAAACAGGAGCATAAAAATCATCGTGCCATTTTCACAAACGCACTTTGCAGAAGACGACAGCTGGCAGCGTCATAGTCGACAAGGGCCTTGAATGTTGTCTGATTAACTTAAGCGGGGACGCTTCAGTTATATTTACATTATTTATGCGTAAACCATTGCAAAAGTCTGTCAAAGATATGAAAATGCATCTGCTGATTTCAAAACTGCATTTTATTTTAGGCTAGCTGATGTTGTATTTCAGTAATTACAGTTAACGCCCTCTGACCACCGCGGCGGCTCTGTAGCTAGAGGTCTCGACTGTTGATCCCGAGGACTCGGGTTCAATCCTGGCGTTACCTGGGTTGTGAACTTAGAGCACCACCTTTGTGAAAGTGCTGTCCAACAAAGATTTTTTCGCCCCCACTGGCCGGGGGAACCTAACTATGCAACGTCAGGACACGTTAAACAACTCCAGGTGGTCAAAATTGCTGCAGCTCTCTACCTCTCTACTATGGTTTTCCTTATATTAGATGTGGCTTTGGGGAATTATACCCGGTATACCGTATCATACTGTGCCCTGCTACATTGATATTATCCTCGCAAACGCATTCCCAATGCGTTAAAACAATCAAAATAAAGTGCACAAGTTCGTACTTCTTTTTCCTGAGCCAGCATGATGGCAAGAGACCTTTCTGTGCATTTAAGACATTAGTTTCTTTTGACGCTCAGTACTTAAGGAAATAAAAGTTAAACTGCGTCGTTCTGATTCATATAAAGACGTTTGTTGCAAGAATGGCGTTCAAGAACTGCAACGTGTGTATACAAAAAAAAAATAAAAACCTCCCTTGCATTAGTTACGAAATGCTGAAGGGATGGGTGAAAACAATTGCATAAAAATAGAAAAGCAGCCTTAAAGTTTAACGCTTCGTTTAAATCGCTTATCGTATCGTATGCTCATAATTTTATTCGAATAACTGCGGCGTTGTAACCAATGGAAGCCCTGATCTGATCTCTTCTCTTCATGATGACAGTAAGATGGGTCGTGCGCTTTGTCGGCAGCTCGCGGAGTTTTCCATGCATCGACAGCATCAGATCGGCGATGGCTTACGACTTTGAAGATGCTCACAAATGCAAGTTTGTTTATGGGAAAGCAAAGGCGCAATATCTGTCACATTCCTCGGTGGACAAAATGCAAATCGCATTATGGAAAAGCAAAGTCGAAGTATCTGTAGCACTTCTCGGTGGGCACCTGAACCGCACCGTGCAGGCAAGGAGGAACGCGGGAGCGAATGAAGAAAGGGAGAAAGGGGTGCCATAATGGAGGTCTATGAAATAATTTCCCCCACCTAGGGATCATTATCGCGCAATGATATCACGCAGCACACAGAATTTTTTCCTCTTCGCCTGCATATAAACGCGGCCGTCGCGGTTGGCTTCGAACCCGGATTTTTCTGTTCAGTAACCGAGGGCCTTGACAACTGGGCCACCGCCGATGGCAATAAGCTCTCACATGTCCGCAGAAAAAGGTCATTTTATAAACTTGTGCTGGAAACTTTGCTAACATTTTTGTTACAAAAGATAGGGAGACCTTACGGTTATAAAATAAAATTTTCGTATACAAACAAAATTGACCAAAACTGGTCATTTTGCTTGCCGCGTTGCCGCTCAAGCTTGGTTATGCGCTCAATGCCTTTTTCTACCCCAGACTGTGGCGTTCAAGCCTCTCAACCGGATATGCCAGCAAGCCCAGCACTGGTCAAAACTCTACGGGCCCTGTGACCCCTGTTTTTGAATTCTATAGTGAAATGCGTACGGCACCCTAAAGGCCGAAAAGTCTTATGAGGTAACCACGAAGGTCCTCCTTATCTCAGGGCAGATTTAGAGGCTCACAGATGCCTTAAGCTTCCATCTACGTGGATGTAATAGAAACCATGGGGAATGAAGTGCATGAACCACTGGAAGTGTATACGTGATGTGCTTGCTTAGTGGACCGAAAATAAAAAGGACAGAAACATCACCTAATAAAAATTAGAAGCGATATTCCGCGCGCATACCACGCTAGTTTTAAACCGCTGTTCAAAAATCACGAGCAGGATTGGCATATTCTAAAAGGTTACTTCTTTCACTGTGGAAGCAAGTTGCTTCTGAAGCTTATATCTGTTTTAGTGAACATTATGTGACGCGTAGATACACATGACAAATCTTTTAGTTTCATGCTTAAAGAAGGTGAAACGCGTCCTGAACCTGAGTGAAAGACTTCGGTTATTAGACTGCCGCAGGCGTCTTATCGAGAACAGAGTGTTTAAATTATAGACTAGTTTCAGCAGTACCTTGTGATGTTTCATTATTCCAAACAAGAAAGGAAAATAAGACAGACGGCGAAAATACCTTTTGTTGGAGTGTTACTTGAATGGTACGCTAGTTCCCAGCCCCTAGTTTGAGAAGTCACCCTCGGGGAAAATCAGTGATGTTAAGCTGCGGTCAGTAATTGCATCATCAAATCTGGGGAATATTACTGATATCCCTATGTTAGTCTCTGTTCCGTTCACACCATTCAGACGCCCCAGACGTTTCAGCATTAGGGCGTAATCGATCTGTCCACGGCTGATATATTCGCTCTGTGTAGTGATCGAAGTTCATCATCGTTCCTAGGCCTTGTTTTCACTTCTGACTGAGAACATTTTCCCCTGTGAAATGCCACACTATATATGGTTCTAAGCTATACTGGTTTTCGGTATGGTATGGTATGGTATGGTATGGTATGGTATGGTATGGTATGGTATGGTATGGTATGGTATGGTATGGTATGGTATGGTATGGTATGGTATGGTGTGGTGTGGTATGGTATGGTATGGTATGGTGTGGTGTGGTGTGGTGTGGTATGGTATGGTGTGGTGTGGTATGGTGTGGTGTGGTGTGGTGTGGTGTGGTATGGTGTGGTGTGGTATGGTATGGTATGGTATGGTATGGTATGGTATGGTATGGTATGGTATGGTATGGTATGGTATGGTATGGTATGGTATGGTATGGTATGGTATGGTGTGGTGTGGTGTGGTTTAATGTGTTAAAGGGGCACGTGGGCTATGAGAGGCGCCTTAGTTGAGAGCTGCAGGTTGTGCACTGACAGGTTGTGCCGCAAAAATAATGCCGCCCATTTGTCACACAGACAATGAGACAAGCGAGAGTGACCCCGACTGATCCTGCTGTCTTGCGCTTCCCTTCAAATATTTTCCCACGCTGTTTTGCCGCCATGGCAGCGATGGTGTAACGGTGCGCGCAACCGGCACAGGGGACGGCGGCGAAGTCCGGCGGACTCTTCACTAGCTTCGCGAACCTACTGCTGTCGGCCAAGGGCCCACTGAGCGCGGCCCAAGCTCGCTCACAGCTGCAATCGATGCGCAGGAAGTGGCGCACCGAGGGCTACTCGGTCTTCGGCACCGTCTCATGCGCCGTGTTCGTCACGGCCTTCCTCCTCTTCGTGGTCATGATCATCCGGCTGGTGAGGAAGAAGGAAGTGATCGAGACCGGATGCAGGACAAGTAAAGCACACTTTCCTCGCTCGAGTCTTGCATGTTCTCGGAAGTCAGCTCTAGAGCACGGAAGTTCGATATGGTTTGGGCACTGTATCGGCATGTCGCACTGAGGCCACAGCACGGAAGCTCGCTTGTCATAGGTGACACCGACGATACGCGCCCGCAGGGCGCATAATACGTTTTCGACACACGCAATACGTTTCGATAAGGCTTAAGGTTTTACAGGTTCGTGTAGCTGCGAAATGATGTACCAAGGGGTGGGACTGTTCGGTTTAAACTGAGAAGAACAGAAAAAAAAAAGTTGCGCTGAATTCGTATTTCAAAATTTGGTTTCGACCTGAAAACATCAGCATTTTTTGTTCAAGGCGCACCTATTTGGCTGCTTTTTTCGAGCTGCAGTCGGTCACAGCTGATAGTTAACTATACAGAGGCACCAGGGGTGGGATGGGAAGTTGCTATTGTTGTATAAGCAATGCAGCAGTGAGATTTGAAATATTGCTTCACTAGCTTTTGTATAGAACGGCAAGCACTGTCTTTTTGGCACCTGCTGCCTAAGTGCTGCTTATTCACCCTCCCGCCACCAGAATAGAGTAGTTGGTTGGTGAATGGGTTTATTAACTTCACGAATGGCACTGACACGAAACCGTACCTGGATGTTATGAAAGATCATGGCTTAGCTAGCGTGATTATTACGCGGTAATTTCATTGCTGCCATCGAAACACAGATCACGTGGTGTCTCGCCTTTTAGCTCAGCTCAGTGCAAACTCAATGATAATATGTAAGCATTGCTTTTAGTCCACAGTTTCAGTGTAATTTTTGTCTGCTGGCTAGCGAATTTATTCATTGTCACATTTCAATTCGGATAAAATGTTCTTCTGCCAGCTTCAAGTATTATCATTGGAAAGTTTGCTTCTGGTAACTAAGCATTCCATGCAGGAAAAAACGCCGAAATAGGCTAACTGACTTTCGGCCGCACAGGGTTTGTCACATTGAATCCCCGAAAAAAACTTGGCAATTCGTTCTTCAAAAATAATATCTACGAAAGAAAAGAACATGCGTTTTAAAATGAACACTAAAAAAAGAGATGCGACTTAAAGAAAAAAATAAACGTCTAACTCTCAGATTAAAAGCAATCAAACGAGACCCTCCTGCAAGAGTCATTATGGGTAGTGCGGCGCCATTTAACTTGTACAAGGAAGCCTATTTCACAAATGTATGGGACTAGACAGGTTAATTAACCACGTTCGATATAAACCTCTCTGAAGGGCACTGACTAACAACCTGGTAGCAGCACAGCTCTGGTTACCAGCAATGCGCGCACGTGGTCGCTTCTTGAGTAGAACACTCTATTCTCTTAGAATTTATTCTCCTGGGCATCATAGCTTATCTTCTTTTTTTTTTTTCTTTTCGTTCCAGCTGCTTGCGTATTGCGACAACAGCTAAAGGGCCATTTAGGGATCCTCCTATATAACTCAGTATTTCACTCTGGTGCGGCTGAATATTTTATTATTATTAACTATACCCTCCGCGGGCTCATTTTCTTTGCTATTGCGATTTATTTTAGTGCATGAGAGCAATGAATGTAGAGCACTTCGGCGGCAAGTCGACCTCTAACTCAACATCAACGTCGCCTTGCCTCAGTGAAACCTAATTGATTGTTCGGGTCTGCTTCCTAAATGGTTAGTTGACATATCTTTTCTTTCTGAATATTTTTAAAACTAATTTACTACATAAACTACCAGTTGCTTAAATTATTGGTAAATCCTACCGGTAAGTCCTACTGAGCTCTTAATCTTACAAAGGTGTCGGCATTATATTTCACCTTCTTATCTCCGTAAGACTCCGCCTGCGCCAGAAAAGTCCGAATTGTTCCATCTGTCACGTACCTACTACAACAGATCATTCTTTCATCACATATCCCGGTTCCGTCACGCAGAATTCTTTACATTCATGCTCGTCAAAGGTACCATAAATTGAATGTTAATTCAGCAATAAGCTCGTGCCGTTCCACTACTCACTTGGCCAGGCGTGTTAAACGACAAGCCAAATTGCAAGAAAAACAAGCCAGTGCCCGCCCCTGCATTAAGCAAAGTTTTATATGCTCTTCCTCGTTTTGAACACACACAGCAGCAAATTATGAAAGCTTCGTCAGCGCTCAAAAGTTTATATAAGCATCCGTTATCATGCCTGTTCTCACCTCAAGCACCAGGTGCTCTGACAAGAGCCTCTTTTTTCGCTTTTTTATATATTACCCCCCTTCATAGAGACAGGCAGCTGGCTTGAATGTCCTGCAGTATGCAGGGTGGCTGGGTTTTAGAGAAAGCAAACTTGCCTCGTATTAATCTACCTATTCAAAAATCGTCCTCACCCCTTCCAGCCAACATTCATTTTGCTCCTCTACATCGTTATAGTGCCCCTCGTATGAGCAAATGTTCCAAGGAAGCGCTTGCAGCCCATCACTGCCCTTCATTATCCGCGCGCAGACTGTAACATGCACCGACAGGTCCATATTCGTGAAATATGTAATCTTCGCAGCTTGGCGGCAGCGCTCTTCCTCTAACATATGTGGTCCACACAGTAATCCTCCCCGCATTACTACACCAGAGAGTATGCGTGTCATTCATTCCATCATGTTCTACTCTGACCGTGTTCGCATTTCTTCCTTCACCATTTATACTGGTTCTATGGCGGCAATTTGCTTGTCCTTGAGCCGTTTAGATCATTCTGACTTAGAAGCAGGACTATAGACCCCACCCTGAATCTTTGGCTCCATCGTCAGTCACCATGCGGTGGGTCGCTGACCGCAGGAATCTCATGAAATGAGCTGGCTCATCAGATAACACACGATAACCGCATACTGGCACCTGTTATCCCATGGGCAAAGCCCTCCGACGTGGTAGGAGACGCAGCCCCCCAAAACTCACAATTAAGAAACACTGCAGCCAACTGAGAACGTCATATCGACTCGTATCCATTTCAATCAATATCTCAACATTGCTCAATCACATGTACTTTAGAATTAAAACAAACACTCTCATTACATATTTCCGACAATTCCATTTCCGTCTTCGTTCTGCCCCATTCAGTTCGAACCGGTCTAATATATGGTAATTTAGCGCCTCTTCTCCACTTCTGTCCACCAGCCGAGTTTGTACATTCCCTTCCCTTAACCCCCTCCTGGGGAGCATGGCTGACGTTGACAAAGCTACGAGACCGGCTTGCCTTGGTCAACCAGGCGCAATATATGTTCACCGCTTAATCTCCTTCCTTTTATAGTAAATCTCTCTCTCTTGAGTGCAGAGGTGTGCACTATGTATTCGCAAGCCATGGATTTCAGCCACCACCTGTACGCGGATCCGTGCTACAGCTTCTACGAGTACGTGTGCGGAGGTTGGGCTGCGAGGCGCTTCGACAGCGTGCTCGACACTTTGCTGGTGGCGTTCGAGAAGACCGTGACCAATTTAGCGTTGCGGACCCAGGCGCCGACACAGTTTCAGAACCCCAGCCAGCGCGCCGCCAGGGCCTACACGGCCTGCATCAACGTGCTGCACAAGCGTCAGAAAGAGGTGGGCCAGGAGCGCTTTTCGAGCGTCGCCTTCTCAGGAAGTCCTTAAGCCCTACAGATACTTCTGGGCTGTGATAAGTTCTTTATTGAAAGACTTTGGACTAATGTAGAGACTAGTGTAGCTTTTGCATGTTCATCTAACATTACAATATCAGTGCTAAATTTGCAGTACATATCACACTTTATTGTCAAAAAAAAAAAAAAAAATCTCGTACCCCTCTAGATTTCTCGTTGTAATGCTCAGCACTTCTGGCCGCAATCACGGGTTTCGCTTGTGGCGGTCCGACGCCTGCTCTTTCTCTCTCTCTCTCTCTCTCTCTCTCTCTCTCTCTCTCTCTCTCTCTCTCTCTCTCTCTCCGTGAGCTTGTTAAAGCGCAAAGAAGACGGTGGCGACGCCGCGAGGCTAGGTGGTGTTGTGCCGCGTCACGGGTATTAGACAATGAGAAGCCGAAGCGACCTCACAACTGCTACCAATGACAGAGTGGCGCGTATCACAGTTGCGGCCGTCACCGGCCAATGCTGAACAAGCACGTGCTACTCCGGACTAGTAGCCGCGTGTCGCTCGCATACCCTCAAATTCGGACTCTGTCCCCTAGAGTCAGTCACTCCTCGGCCATCACGGACAGCAGACGTGTACGCGTGGTAGACCTCGGCTCCGAGAAGCTTACTGGGCCACTCGTTGATAAGAACCACTGCAAATGGCACGGAGAGAGCTCAGGAGGTGGCTGCGCCGCTCTTTTGATTGGCGTCGCTATGGGTCAGGCCGGGCCGTCTGGTACTGCGGTTCACCGGACTCGACGTGCTAAACAAGAACGGTTACAAAGACAACGCGAACCAGCAGAGCCTAGAGGTTCTGGTGTTGCGGCTAAACGACAGAAGTACCTAGAACAACAAAGAATGAGGAAACGTGCCGAGCGTGTCCGTGAAACGGCTCAACGCAATAAATGTCGTCGTGAAACGGAAGAAATACACTCTGAAGGACTAGTTGGTTCATATTAATTGAACGAGTAAAACTGCCTGTGTGTTTCTTACGTCCCGTCTTTTTCGCGCAACAATGCTATGCAAATACTTCGCATTTGATTAATCATGCAAATCGACTGATTTTTATTTTTCGCAAATCCTGCGTCTACCACCACCAGCATGTGTCACTGGCCTTGTAGTATTTTCTTGTTCTTTGTAGTGCCTTGCATTATTGTGGCAGGACCTTGAGGTACTCTGTTAGAGTCGATAACCAACTCATGTTATAAGATACCCGTGGTTTCGCTTTCTAGTCCTTGTGTCAAATCCCCCAGATAATTTTAACAATTGGCAGCTCTGAAACAAGCTTTAAAGAAAATTATCTCTATCTGACTCCTGAGCCTTGACTAATACTTTTTTTTACCTGCCCAGAGCTTTTTTATTTCAGCATATTCTAATACTACAACTTCGAATGACTGCAACAGAAACCCAACGAACTTACTTATTTGCAAGAACATTCCTGCAAAAAGATTCGATATAGCTGGCGTACTAGCCTTCTGTAATGTTTTAAAAAAGGCAGCGTGTCCTAGCTCGCTGAAATCCGCTGAGAGTGTATGGCCTAGCCTGCAGTGTTTTTCGTTTTTCAAACTTAATGAATCAGCAAACACTAATTGGCTAACTCACCAGTTAGCCGACTTGTGTTTTCGCTTAGCGGCTAGATGTGATGCCTTAAAAAAAAAAAAAAAAAAAAAAAAAAAAAAAAAAGCTGATTGTGATACTTGCAAAGAATTAACGGTTAGGAAAGCAGTTTTTAATCAGCCTTGAACGATAGCTCGCACAACACAAAGCATCGACGTGAAAGCGGTGCCACCTCAGAGTCTTGAGGCGCGCTTCAGAGAACAAAATCTGTTTTTCTCTGGGACGCTATTCCTGGTACGGTCTTGCGTGTTCACTGGGCCACAGAGATGAGCCAGCACCGGGTCACCTGATAGCTTTCTTTGAAGCTCCCGTAAATAACACCACGCATAAATTGTACTTCATTGCAAACAACGCTCGCAACAATTTTTCAATGACGGTTTACAACTTTTGAATAGACGATACGTTTCCTCAAGCATGTAGTCTTTACTAATAATTAATCTGTGACAAAGGGAAAGAAGTGCAGCAGACTAGGCCGGGTGATTCTCAACAGCTTGCAATTGACTTCCCAATTGCTAAGACACTCCGTGTCTTTTAAGGCTCATGGTTAAATTTTGCTGAGATACCTAGCTGGTATACTTTGGCGAGAGCAGTGGCTACAACGTACGTACACCCTTGCTGCTGAGAGCACTGACCAGAATCCATCCAGAATAGAGAGTCGCAGTGTAAAGTATAGAACACTTTTGGCTACTTCAATGTTAGCAGTGATTGATGTCACTCCTATGTCATACGCCGCTTCTAAATGCTCGCCGCCATTAGCCCTGCCTCCGTGGCCATGAAGTCGAGCCGGTCGAGCCAAGTGATTGAAAGATTTGCATGCATCGCCAGCGGCAGCTTTGAGGCCAGTTTACATATGGAGCTTGTTTGCGGCGTCAGACTGGCGATTTTCGACCGACGGCGCGTATTCCATGCTTGGCCCAACGTCGGAAAGAACGCCCGCCACCGCCGATTTAGACCTGCCAAATATTTTACGAGCAGGTGGCATCGCGTCCAGTTGGACGGAAAGCAGCGGCTGACACCAGCACATAGCTGCGCGAAAAGTACGCTCCTGCGGTTCGCACTGTCCCCGACGAAATGACCGACGAGCAGCGCGGTCATACAGTGCCTAAAATATACTGGCAGTATATTCTACGCACTATAGCGGTCATTTGTGCATGGAAATGTGATTATCGGGAAAGTAAATGCTTCACAAAAAATGGAGTGAGCTTTTTTTTTTTTTTTTTTTGATCTTGGTTCAAAAAAACATTTGCCGATGAATACGTTACTTCCTAATGCGAAATTTGAGCGGAGCTCGTCAGCTGTTTCACTTTTATCGATAGATTGAAGCGAAGATTTCGAGCAAGACTTGTATGTACCATTACAGACAGCTATTTTATTTTTCAAACATATTCCTTCAAGAAACACTCGGCTAACAGTTCTTGACTGCCGTGAAGGAGGCTTTGTGGTCGGAGAAATGAAGGGAGCGATTAAATTATCGGGAGGTTGCCGGAGGCAGCGCGTGGGCCCGTAGAAACGTTGCGCGGCGAAGAGACTAATGCCACAAGCTACAGACGAGAAGAAAGAACCTTCGCAAGTATCTTAATCTGACTTGAAAACGTTGTAGCCAAAGTTAGCAAGTGTCTCATCGAATTTCTAGCAATATATGTTTTAAAGAAAAATGAGGACGGGCTAGATCCGGGCCAAGCCTTCCTCGAAAACTAAGGCACGATCGGCTAGAGATCCGGACTATCAAACTAGCTGTACGCAAACTACATCAAAATATGATGCTTTTCTCTGTGAGTGTGTGAATTCTCGGTTACTGCCCATGTTACCCTGCAGTTCGGTATGGGCGCTCGCATTATTCATGAATTGCTTATCTTAGCCGGGTGGCGCAGTGGTTACGGCACTCGACTACTGTTCCCAAGGACGCGGGATCGAATCCCGGCCTCGGCGGCCGCTTTTCGATGGAGGCGAAAAGCAAGGCGCCCGTGTGCTGTGCGATGTCAGTGCACGTTAAAGAACCCCAGGTGGTCGAAATTTCCAGAGTCCTCCACTACGGCGTCTCTCATAGCCTGAGTCGCTTTTGGACGTTAAACCCCACAAACCAACCAACCAACTTAGCAGTGTGTACCATGTGTGGTCACGTCTTCCACTTGAGCTCTGAAGCGTGCCTTTCATAATTATTTCACAGGAATGCAAAGGCTCAGTATTTGTCACACTTGCTTCTATGTACACCTGAATCATGCAGAAAGGGAAGGAAGGGAGGGGGGAGTGAAAGTGGAGCTGGTTATAATGGAAAGGCGCAGTATCTCTCACACTTGTTTCTGTGGACACCTGAATCCTTCCCTTCCTTCCCTTACGCGCCGTAAGGGAAGGAAGGAAGCTGGGAGTGAAAGTGGAGCTGGTTACAAGGGACAAAGCAACGCCGCGAAACCCAGGAACGGGCGCCAAAGAGCTGCGCTCTAAAAGCTGTTCCCTCCCTGATGCAAAAGGTGTCGAAGAAAACCGCGCCAGCGGTATGCTCGACTGAGCGGCGTCTCCAGCGTCTTTATTCACTCGAGCATACTTTATTTACTCTGAAAAACCATGTTTAGTGGTTATTTGACACTTGTTGGTTATATCTGCTTTCGCGCCGAGGTATATGCGGCGGCGCTCGCAGTTTTTTTGCTTGATGACAGCTGGGCATCATGTCTACGCGGCGCTTTTCGACTGAGTACATCGTCGGAAAACGCGTCGCATGTATCCTGGTCTTTATGCATCCACATGCAAAGGTGAGAAGGCGACTCAGCGTATCTTTAAGCCTGTAAAGCTTCATCATCATCATCATCATCATCATCATCATCATCATCATCATCATCATCAGTCGGACTATACCCATAGCGAAGGCCTCTCCGATATTACTCCAATTAAACCAATACTGTGCTAGCTGTATCCATTTCGCCCGTGCGAACTTCTTAGCCTCATCCCCCCACCTAAACTTTCTGCCGTTCCATGATACGCTTTCCTTCCCTTGGAATCCGATTTTTTTACCGTTGGCGACCATCGATTTTCCTCTTTCCTCCCTGCATGCCCTGTTCATTCCCATTTCTTCTGCTCAATTTCCACTATCATGCCATTAACTCGAGTTATTTCCGTGAACCATTCTGCACACTTCCAATCTCTAAAGTCACACCTACCATTTTCAGTTCCATAGTTTAGGTAGAACCCTCTAGAACCACCTCAGCTTAGGCAGAACCCTCTTCGTTAGCTTCAACATTTGAGCCCCATAGAGGAGTACAGATAAGATTCAACTGTTGTATACTTTCGTCTTAAGCGGTAAGCTGGTAGTCATAATCATAAGTGCTTTCCAAATGCACTCCATCCTACTCTTACTCTCATAATTATTGCTCTTTCATGATCCGGATCTGCGGTTACTACCTGTCCTAAATGGACATATTCGCCTGCCACTTCCAGTGCTTCGCTACCTGTTGTAAACTGCTATTCCTTCCCGAGGCAGGTTAACATTGCCTTAGACTTCTTCATCCTAATTTTAAGGCCTACCTGTCCGCTTTTTCTGTCTAGGTCATCAATCATTCTTTGCAATTCATCCCCCTAGTTACTTAATAAGGCAATGTCGTCAGCGAATCACAGATTACTGAGGTGTTCTCCATTAACTCTTTCCCTTAACTGCTCCCCATTCCAAGCCTCTGAATACGTCCCCCAAGTAAGCTGTCAATAGAACTGATGAGATCGTGCTTACTTTCCTAACATGTTTTTTTTTTTTTTTTTTTTTTTTTTATGGGGATTTTATTAATTCATTTATGCAGAACTATGGTTGATGTGTAACCAGTATATATATCGTCTAATACTTTCACATACGGCTCCTCTACACACTGATTTCGCAATGCCTGCACGACTGCCGAGTACTTGATTTAGTCAAATACTTTTTTGTAATCATTGAATACTAATTATAGCGGCTCGTTATATTTCGACTATCTTTCTGTCACCTGGTTAATAGTGCGGATATGATCGATGATAGAGTACCTTTTCCGAAAACCTGATTGATATTTTGGTTTATTAAAGTCTAAGGTTGCCCAGCTTCTATTAGCGGTTACCTCAGCAAATGCACGTAACGGATAGTAAGTTAATTGGTTAATTTTGCAAGTCTTTTGCGTCTCCTTGCTTATGAATAAAGAGAATATCAGCGTTCTTCCATGATTCCGGTTCTGTCGATGTCACCAGGCATTTCGTATACTGGGTGGCCAGTTTTTTCTAGCACTGTAACCC
This sequence comes from Amblyomma maculatum, assembly GCF_055883805.1. NCBI lineage: Eukaryota > Metazoa > Arthropoda > Arachnida > Ixodida > Ixodidae > Amblyomma > Amblyomma maculatum. The sequence continues at coordinate 59,182,136 of NC_139344.1, forward strand.
CCTCCCCTCATCCTTTAACAAATCCGTAGTTACCTGATCCTCCCCGGCTGTTTTTCCCCTACTCTGGCTACTGTATATATGTCTGTGCAGAACACCTCGGCTACTTTGACCACCTTGTACATATTAGTGATGACACTGCCCGCCTTGTCGGCGCATACATCTGATATTTGCCTATGCCTAATTTCCTGTTCACAGATTTAAGGATGCCACCTTTCTTTAGAGCATGCTCAATTTTCTCCACGCTGTACTGCATTATGTCGGACACTGCACCTATTGGTTATCTTTGATAGCTCTGCCAGCTGTATCCTGTTGGGGCTTCATGTGGCACATCAAATAGCTCAAGCCGCGAGAGCCGCCTGGGCCTTGCGCGGAAAAGATAAGCTACTGAACGCGGTGGCTCGTAGCAACCCAAAAGCAGCGAAGCTTATATCGCTCCCTTCTTCTCACTGCTCTCTCCCTTCCTTTTTAATCCGACTGCTTAAGGTAGTAGATAGCAATTGCCGCGGCTGGGAGCATTCTTTTCGTTCTTTTGATTTGAGTGTTTTTGACAAGCCACTATACTATACCGCCTCCAGCCGAGCGGACAGTCCACCTAAGGAAACCGGCTGACTACGGAGGTTTGTCGAGGCGCGAAAATCATGCTAGCTGCATATATACTCTATCTCATTACTTCTTTGCTGCAGTGTGGAATCTGGGAGCCCTCTTCAGCCAATCGCGAGAGTCCGTTAGACGTGCTTCTCAGCGCCGCGTCGTCTGCACGTTGCCTGCTCGTGGTATATGTAGACAACGTTGGAAAACAGTATAGACGTTGCCTACGTACCAAACCTTAAAAGAACATTCGAAAGATTTAGAATAGCGTTTCTAGTGACGTTACGCTGTTTGTGGCATCCGCACTTTTGTTGCATCGTACTAAACTGAAGCCGCGGTGGCAACCTCAGGCTAATGTCGTTACCTGGTGTTTCTGGCTGAAACAATTTTTTTTTTTAACCAACTCACTTTCTTATTTAGGCATGAGAGAGGCAAACCCATCACTCCAAATAAAAATGTAAATGGAGCTTAACGCTCATGGACGTTACTGTAGGTGAGATAAGGCCAAACGAACGCACGATGTTCCGTTTACGACCACTGAGCATGCCGAAAAACCCAGAAATATACGGCGAGTTCACTCCGCAGTGAGACTATACCTGCTTCGAACTGCGCCGGCATGTTGAAAACGTAATTTCAGCATACGCAAGAGTCGGGAACGCTAAATTCGGGAAATAACTTACGTAACTCGAGTTTACGTTAAGGATCGATTTGAAATAGCGTATCGCGAATGGGCACTTTAAGCAATGCTATCCCGTATGCTCAGATGACCCCTTTATACCTGCACTGCATTCCGCAGCGTCAGTATTTCTCATCTGCACTCACCGTACCTTTGGTAGTGCTACAAGGAACTTCTGGGATAGAGCGTATAGGTCGAGGAAGAGAAGCGGTCGTGGCCAAAACCGGTGTTCGGCTATACCTCCAACTTTGAGGCACTTTATAATGCGCGACTTTCCTGCTATGCGTGTACTCCTTGCGACGATACTCTACAAAAACACTGACTACCCATTTCAAATCATCTCTTTCACATGCAAGGGAAACCGTTAGTGATTTCTGCCGTGGCGACGCGAAAACCTGTTTTGAGCTGTCGCGGTCACAGCGATCACAGTTCCAACACGTTGGAAATTTTTCTCTGTGTCGCTGCCGCTCGCCGCTGAGTTCGCTTCATCGCTTTCATGTGAACCAGCATTTACGCGATAACGTAAGGACCCCGTATCGCAGAAAGGCAGACGTCGTCGTTGTCGCATCAAACACGAAACTACGCATGTGATTTCGTATCAGAATTATGACGCAACCATTGTTCATGCAGCGTTCAGGGTGGTGTCATGCCATACCGCTTCCCAAATATATACTCTGTGCTGTTCGAGGGATTTGAACTGACCACATATGTACTAATTACATCCGACTAAATGCCGCTAATCTCACGTGTAGGGGCCAACTGGGAAGCGAGGCGGATACTATATACTCCTTCCCTCCCATTTTTCTCTCCCCCAGCCCCTCTTTACCGTCAGCTAAATATCTTGCATTTCCGCCATATTTTCTTTGCAATCCATCTTTCATCATGCCCCGATTAATAAGCCAAAATATCCCGACTAAACATTTTTCAGAGGTGATCTCATTACTAGACATAACATACGGTTTCCTGGGCGCTCTAGTTTTCTTCCTGAAGTTAGAACTAGAGATGGCAGCCATTAAATTCGCTGGCATATCATTGTGGAACACTTCGAATCATAATGTGTGTTACATTCTTTTAGGACTATACCCGTGTTAACCTGTACTTCATTTTTGCCGATGGTTCTGCGTTACGCTTATGGGCCGGCAGTGCTTCATGGTCAAATTCAGTATGTCCCTTTTGGAGGTACGGCACGTATGCTGCGGGCGACGGTGGACGAGTTCGCGTGGCTTGATTCGCCATCATGATCGCCATCCTATGGCGTCATTTGTGGTCTGTGCTGTGTTGCGCTGGTGTGTGTGTGATCTTTTTTGGAACTTGCTCTGGATTAGCCTGCTCCCCATTTCTTTCTATAACCTGTCGCAAGCTTCCTCTGCAGCTTTCCCACTTCTCCGCTCCTCAGCGCACTGTTTATTGAAACTTGTTAGGCCTCACTTTTTCAATCACATTATTATCAGAATTATCAGAGTATTATTACAATTTTTATCACGGTATTATCGAGGCAGACATGCAGGATGTTGGGTAGGGAATCAGAATTGGCGAAACTCAACGTTCCTTGCATGCTCTCTGGGCCATGCACGTACTTTAGTGTACAATGTTTAATCGGGTGCCCGCTTGGGGCAGGAGAAAATATAGTCAAAAACCTGACCCCTAACATAAGTCACTGATCCATTTTCAATGAAAAAAGTGTGGTTTTCACTAAAGCATCTGAAGTTCAAGTTGTCCTCATTTCTACTCTGATAAGTTGCTCTTTAACACGGTATTGCGGTTTTGCTGGATTGAAGCCATCCATAACCTGGCTACTTATGCATTAGCGCGCAACGAAGACGTTCGTGAGCGTTGATAAAAGGCACTTTAGGTGTCATTCAGGCACTATACGCATTATTTTAATTTATTTTTCAGACCATATGAACAGCTACGAGCAAGATATTGATTTTACAGTGATAGCTTCTTTCAATTAATTACAGTATTATCGAAGCAGACATGAGGATTTTGGTTAGGGAATCGGCAATGGTGAAAATAGACCTTCCTTGCATGTTCTCGGGGCCCATGCACGTCCTCAAGTGCACGCTGTCATGGTGGGACTATCGATGTCATTTCTTCCAGCCGGATTATACCCACTGCTTCAGGAATGCCTCTGCCATTATACTCCAATTACCCCGGTCCTGAGCTAGCTGCATTCACTTGACCTCTGCTAACATATTAACCACATCCGTCCACCTAACTTTCTGCCGCCTCCTGCTACGTTTTCCGTCTCTTGGAATCCAGTTTGTTACCCTAAGCGACCATCGGTTATCCTCTCTTACATGCCCTACCCATGCCCATTTCTTCTTCTCCATTTTGACTAGAATGTCAGTAACTCGAGTTATTTATCTGGCCTACTCTGCACGCTTCCTATCTCTTAAAGTTACCCTTTTCGCTCCATAACAATGTGCGTTGTCACTTCTTAGCCTACTGGAAAAGGCAAACACGTGTGGCATTTTGTTCTATACCCGAAAACCAACGGTCCACTTTCTGTTTTATAAAAGTACTTTCTACATTAATGCAGGTTGGAGAGCTGAAAGCCATTTTGTTCAACGCTGAGCTTCGTTGGCCGCAGTTTTCGTCGACAGGAAACCTGGCGTCTCCTTTTCTCTATTTGTGTAAAGACTGGTCGCTACTCTTTCTTGTGGGCCTTTTCGTGGAACGAGGTGGAGGCTACCTTCTCACTCCCACGTCCCAGTTTACCAAGTTGATGGAAGTTTGGTACAATGCCTTGTACAACTCGAAACACGCCAAGCTATTTGAGCGCCTGTACAATGACCATGTGACCGACGAGTCAAATGCCATTACTTACGCCGAAATGTCTGAGATAGAGAACCGAACGATCACTATCCTACAGCGCATCCCGAAGAAGGAAGTGGACGAGGAGTGGCTGACCACGGACATGTTGTGGAAGCTTACGCCCAACCTCAATAGGAGCGAGTACTTCTGGCACGACGCCGTGAAAAACCGAATGGGCATTGCTCCTAGCTCGTCCGTTACTATCAGAGTACAACAGGCTACCTTCGTGCGCGCCTTTTTAAACCTGCCACACGTTTATGGAGTGGCCAAGTTCATGCTCTACATGGGCTGGGTGGTGGCGCAGCTCTTCTCCCTCTACACGGACAGTGATATGATGACCGAGTTCTACTATGGGACACGTGATGCAGCCGGTACAAAGCACAAGCATATGTGCTACGTTATGGTCGAGAGGACGATGGGCTTCGCCTTCAACGCTGAGTACGTGAACACCCTTGTGTCGCCCGGCGTTCGCAATGACGTGACAACCATGGTCAAGCTTGTGCATGGTGCGCTGAGGGAGAGACTTTCACGGCCAGGCACCTTGTTCCCGACGGACGTGCAGCTTCCAGACTACGACAACGGCACAGGGGCCGCGTTGGAGTTCGTGGACCGCTCGAGCAACGTGTACCTGACACGCGTCTTCAGCGCCTACACGGACATGTCTCCTCTATTGTCGAAGACATGGGAGGCTGTCAACAAGGGTTTCTCAGTAAGTGTGCCCGCAGACGTGAGCCCGTGGCCCTTGGCTGTCGTCATAGACAAACGCAGCAATCGCGAAACCCCACTTTTGACGAGTAAGCAGCAGTATCCGCGTGACGACTTCTCAATCATGCCGTACGCGTTCGCCTACCCCGTGTACGAGCGGGAGGCACCGCTGAGCATCCGGTACGGCGCCCTGGGCTCAGAGGTGGCCTCGGCCATGGGGGCATTACTCTTTACGAACAAGGACTCGTGGAACGCAAGCATCTCCGATGATATTTTGCGCGAAGTCACGTGTTTCTTCCGCAAGACGCACGACAGCTGGCAGAGCATCAGCGATGTCGAATGGCAGATCCTCTACAGGCTAGCCTCGGTAGGGGCGCTCTTTGAGGCCTACAGCATCGCCAACCTTAATAATGATGAGTACCTCAGCGGCAAGGGCCACATTACCAACGACCAGCTTTTCTTCTTCTTCTGGTGCTACCTGCAGTGCGGTGAGCCGGCTGGCCCAAACTCGTGCGATGGACCACTGAAGCACCTGCGTGCTTTCCGGCGCACCTTCCATTGCTCCAAGAGCTCTCACATGGTCCTCGACTGGCGTTGCTCTTTCTTCGGTGACAAACCAACCACCACCACCACCACCACCACAACTGTCGCGCCGACAAGGTGAGCGGCAGTGTTCCGCACGCTCCCCGTCGGTGCTAGAAAAGCAGAATATGTGCATAAATACTGGACACCCTTGAATCGCGGCGCTACAAGTTCATGCTCTGCGTCACGTCAAAATTATCTCAGTGTTATGCATCACTTAATATAGATTTTTGGATTCTATTTCAGTCATGTAGCGCCGCTTATTGTGATATGACTATGTAAAATAAATTACCCATTGTGGGCCTGATTCGCCTCCCCACTCTACAGGAAATGCTGAGCTGCTTCTACAAAGGCAATTACGAATGCAAATGTGTTGTAGTACACGGGATAAAAAATGATATAGATATAGATATAGATATAGATATAGAATTGTGAACGGCAGAAATTTAGCGCCATAAACGACATTTGGTGGACGTGTACAAAAGAGGCAACCATTCCAAAGCCGTCCGGTCCCAGTCGAAAAGTCCAGTACAGAAATATGAGGTGCATTGAAGTTTCTGAAGCGTCCTGTATTTCTAAATCGGACTCCATCTGCTTACCTGAGGGGAGTTTCGCAGCTAGGCTCAACCAGATCTGCCGTCGTCAGCACAACCTCGCGAGCATTTTATGGTTCACGCTCGTCGGGACAACAGTCTTACTTCCCAGAAAAGAGCGAAAAACTCTTTGTTCGCGCATCTAAAACCGATGCGCAGTGAAACACTAGAGTTTTCTATTGCCACGCATTGCGAACCCCAAGATAATGGAATTAGAGTGGCCAGTAGATGTATTGTCAAAGCTCCTATGTCTTGGTCCCATGCCTTTTTTCTTTTTTTGGCAGGATCGTCATGCCTCTTTTATTTCTGTTGGTTTAATCTCGTCGGTTAAAGGAAGAGTTCTCAACGCCGTTGACCTTTATCTTGCGCAGCAAAACTCAGGATGCGATGGTATAGGAAGTATTCAAGTGACGTCACGGGCACCATTTCGGGGTGCAGAGCGCAGCTTCAGCAGTGTAAGCTGGAACAGACAACAGGCAACGATAAGCCAAGGCGAGGGCCTGCAGCCTTTTGCCGTGTTTTATGCACCACAATATCACCGCCACTGTGGAGTAGTTGCATACTCCTTATATGTGCGAGCTCGCCGGACACTGCATTCGAATACGGTTGTCGTTCCCTCACTATCTGCAGTCGAGAAAATGAAATGCATGAAATACTGATAAAAAGGTTACAGATTACGAACCATAGGCAGAAAATGCGCAAACTGCTCTATACTTGGCGTATTTCTCCTCGTTCGCTTATTTTCCTTCCATTTCTTTCTTTCTTACTTTTCTTCGCTCGTGCCCTGGCGCCTGCTTCGGCATGAGCGCACTCGTCTTTAGGCGTTTGCTTTGTTCGCATAAGCGTTACGGTTCGCGATTACCTTATGGGCACTTTGCAAATAGCGTAGCAGCGACGGGCCAACTGTTTAAAGGGCAATAAATTATTCATGGCATCACCCTCCCCTTCGTTTTCCCGGCGGTCGGCGAATGAGCCCTAGTTGGGGCGCGCCTGCAGGACGTGCAGCCGCCTCTCTTGTTCGGCTTAGCACCTCCGTGACCACCCGGCCTGCAGTCGAGAAGCTGCTGCCTGGGTTCCCGTGCCGCCTTTTCAGCCACACAACCTCACTGGTCTAACGGGAGTATGTATTTTTTCCTCGACGCCTTGATCCGAGCTCAATCCGGGTTTGAATCGGGCACTGGCGAACACTTCACAGGTTCTCTGCGAAACAGAGAGTGCTCGCGTCTTTCGATTTGTACTCGCACTATTATTCAACAGCTTGCGATGAATGTCTCCCGCTTGAGGCGAATTGAGTGCGCACAAGAAGGGTGCACGTCTCCAGGCTTAACTGTTGCTGCGCCTTTCTGCATCAACAGCGCCTCGGAGAACCGCGCTGGCTTCGTCGCCAGTCAGCGCTGCAGTGCGGGCGAAGCACTCGATTATTTCTGTTTTGTTCCCTTGACCGTATATTCTTCATACCGAGCGCGCGTCTTGCCAAACCGAGTCCAATACCGTCGTTGCCTCGGCTCGCGACGATTACACTCGAATGTGCCCCGGCGGAGGGTGCTTAATCGCTGGAGAACTCGATACCCCGACCCCGCATGCCGCGTCTCTGCGTGCGGACGGGACGAATCCCTCTCTGGCCGGAGTGACGCCGCGGACAGAGGGAAACCGAGCATTTATTGAAATTTATTCAGGAGCCGGGCGGAACCAGCGCGGCCGAGTTGTCGACATCTGGCCCTGCGGGGGGTGGTGACTGAGCCGGCTCGTGAGTGCCTCCTCTCGGCAGCGCGTTCACTGGCCTCAGCGTGAGACTCCAATGAATCACCGCTCCGGGAGTTGGGCGACGACTTGCCGACTCCGACCGTAGCGGGGCTCGGCTTGTCACCGAGCGCTTCCAAGCCGCACTGAGCCCGATGGGGACAAATCGGCCCGGAGCGGGTAGGTGGGAGGGCACACAGGTCGCCGTGACACTCGCGGTGGTCTCCATGTACAGCCACGATAAGCATGAAAAAGAAACCTCTATAAGATCTTAGTCAAAAGCTTCGGACTTTGGGAATTCTTTAAGGTTGGAAGAGCTCCAGTACTGGCTCGTGTCGCAGTCGCAAGGGCAAGCATCCGACGCATGCTTCACTGAAGCGGACACCAGCTCAAGTTCCTTACTTTTTGATATTAGTTAGAGATTTTTAATAATTTCAATCATTCATCATTAAACCTAATTCGGCTGGAGCAGCATCATTTAATCGACATTCCTGTCTGGCGGCATCAGGTAGCAAAAACTAAAGTAGGGAATTCGACTGCGCCACAGTTGGCCTAAAAATCTCAATGGCTTTCACTGTTCCTAATTCTGCGCTTTGTTTTTCCATTGAAATAAGCACTAAAGACCATCTTCTTTTCTACGCCTAATCTTCGGTGCTGAAGTATGCCGTTATACGAGTGTAAGGGATAACATTTGCGATGTCTAACTGTACAATGCGCTACTGCGCTATATGTAGGATACAAGTTTCAGCAGTGCCGTGGTAATTTTAGATGTTAAAGCAATGTTTCAAATGGTACTTCATATTAAAGTAACACGCAAGTGTTGATTATGGTAAATGGCAGAGCAAGAGCGGCCTGCATGGGAGTCCCCTTTCTCTCTTGCTTTCAAACAGTTTGATTTCTTTTGTGGGCACGAATGGAGGAGCAACGCCAGTCTATTGAAATCACCACTGGACGTGCTCTGAAAGGTATTAGTACCGTGTTCATTGCAAGCGCAGGCTCTTGTCTTGTCTTTTTTTTTTTTTTTTTGCCATAATTCTGGAACACTTGCCTCTCAATTATGCCAGAAGAGGGGGGTGGGGGGGGGGAGCAACCTTGAAGGTGCCATTGAATAATTAGTAATAGCACAGTACATACAATCCAGAGTGCTCCGGTGGACAGTTCAGCAAGTCTAACAAAGGAGAACCCGTGGTTGTAGTTAGCGCCGTTCCGACAGCTTCTACCATGACAGTCCCATCGCTTCTACTCGTCGCTGGAGTGGCTTGGTGCGTCTGAAGCATTGCAATGATTTTCACTTGCGATTTCCTCTACCTGTGCAACTTCGAATTCTTAATTGTCATTTTAGGATGACAGGCTGCGTTTTGTTTCCATCTTCAATGGAAAATACAATAACAACAACAGACTCACGTCGTAGTTATTAGCTTACCCGCAAAGTCACAGTTTCTCCCCTGATGGGGCTGGAACCGGTAGGTCACCGCCGCTGGCGGCGGGGGCTTGCCTGCCACCGAAGTTTTATCTGTTGTAGACCGTCATTGCACCCGCCACTGCTTCGGTGGTGGACAACGGCTGTTGTTGCGGCGCGTGTCTTTTTCTCACTCTTCCTTTTATTTCTTCTCTATTTTCTCTTCTGTCTGCACGAGGCAGTGGAGGGGGCTCAGCTACAGAGCCTGTAGCAGGCCCGTGCATTTTCTTTTCCTTTTTCCTACAGCCACAACAACAATAACAAAGTCACGTTAACCACCTTGATATCGAAGAGTAAACCTGAACGCCGCCAACGAAACGCTTCTGCATCTCTCTGAACATTTAACGCGGTCTCAGCGGCTGAGAAAAGCGCTCGCGACCTCTGACCCACAAAAATAAGTCTGCCTTCCTGCGAGCAACCATCTTACGTGACGGCAAGAATTTCCGAAGGACTTCACAGAGTCCCAGCGCTGTTGACAACGCCTGGGGAATAGCGGGCGACTACAAACGTCGTCGTAGTCTACGCACGTCCGCAGCCCCAGAAGAGCCCTTCTTTTACGTGTCCTCAGCGGTTGCGGATCCTCTCGCGAGGCGCGCCGGACCCACTCCGCGCAAGCTCCCTGTTCGGATCGGGCGAAGCCTCGGCTGGGCAGCCGCGCGAAGCAGGGTGGTCGCCTGGGAGGAGGCAGAGCGGGAACGGCACTGCGCCGAGCTGCGGTAAATATCGTTTTATGCCCGGTCATATATCCGGGCTATTGACTCGCTGGCCGACCAACGCGCCAGAAAGAACCGGGGAGGCTTTATGGCTCGCGCATGCGCAGACAGAGCGCTCCACACGGGGTTCTCTTTGCTACCCTTACGTTTCCTCCGAACCCTCACAGGCGCTAACGAACAGTGGGACGCACCGGACACTGCCGGCAGCCCTACATCTGTGTTCTTGGGTCATGAATGACAGCAGACTAATGCCGCGGAGAAAAAAAAAATGCGTGCGAGCAGCGTGGATGGGCGCGAGCACGTGCTCGTTCGTGCACTTTCAAATGTCATTGCGGCTGTATACAGAAGCCTTGTAAATGGTATACTGTTTTGTGTGCATGCTACAGGAGTAACTATAGTTCTAAATATTCAGAGAAACTATTAAAACACAGGCCAGAATTACGCATTCCACAGGAAGTTAACGTACGTGCAAGGGGGTTAGAATAATGGGTATAATTCAAAATTATGGGGACCCGCAAATTTATTTTAGACGTATTCAGCTGATTACATATATACTGAACTTATAATTTAGTTATGTTGGGTTATATTTTACTTCAGGCAATGGCGCCTGCTTATATATTACGTATAATTACACGTGTAAATGCTTCATTTGGCTTCGAAGTCGCAGCGGGAAAAAAAAAATCGAGGTCGACGTGAAGAACTATAAATGACTTACGCCGACTGAAGAAAGCCTTCCCAAGTTGTTCAATGAGACAGTTTATTACATTCAAAAAGACAACAAGCCTTTTCAGCGAACTAAAGCTATGCTTGCGGCGTATGCTATGAAGGAAATTGCGGAAAATGTCTCTTGGGCTGAGTGGCTCATATATATATAGCTCGCTTAGCAAATTAGCTGCGCGTAATTTGAGTGTTTGTCTTCCGCGTTCCTCTCTGCCTCCGCTGCCATTGGATGTGATGCAGAAGAACTCTTGGGCTGTGACCTTCTTGAGCTGCGAGCTTGCCCTGAACGAAATCACTTGAAACGTACGATGGACGTTAATAACAGGAGCGTCACGAAAGCTTGAAGAATGTATAGGGAATTTCAAATACCCCGAGAGAGGGTTCTTTCAGCAGTCGACGTGAGCGTTATTAGATCTTTTTATATTGGCGAATCCATGTTTGATAGGAGTTCCTATGCTCCCTCTGTGGGTTGAATGTGCGCCCTCCCTTGGCACGTGAATGCTGCAGTACATGCCAAAGCAGTTTACACTAGACAGAGTGAGCAGGCAGCGAGTGAACTTTCGATGTCATCTTTTCCATTGGCCTTATCCCCTGTATTTTCGTTTTTTCTGTGGGTGCGAACCCAGCCTCCTTTTGTTTGCTTTGTTTTTGTGAAATTTCTGGAGGCCAACTTCCTCAGCAAAATGTCGGCGCCTCCTTCTACCATCGAAACTGCGGTATTTGCAGGGAGGCGTTTGCTGTGCTAGAAATGAACTCCATAAACTCCTCGATTCGTTCAAGCAAACTTTCGCGCGGACGCACTCCGAGTATCCATTGTTCCACGTGATTCACTAACAGCCGCAACCAAAGTAACTTTTCATGTCCTCTGAAATGAAATTCTGTGCCCCCGTCCAGATAAAGCTAAGCGAGCTTTTATCCACACAATCTGTGAAATGGTAACCAATCCTAAGCCGTGCATAAAAGTTTGTCGCCTGCATTGAGGGGGACCGGCATGTGCGGTTATGACCAATATGTATAATTTCTCCGTTATGCCACACTGCGAGCTGTTACCAGAGGTGAAAACTTTCAAAATTCTCCCCTAAAGTTTTCACCGAGAACTCCGGGAGGGTTTTATTCAAATATTCAGTTTTTGGTCTCATACTTCTTTTGCTCTTTCATTCGTTCCTTCTTTTGTTTGTTTGTTGGATTGTTATTTTGTTTGCTTGTTTGCCAGTCTATTTTTCGTCGAAGGAACTGGATCCGCTTGCGTCGGCTTCGTTACACTTTTGTGCCTGTAAGTGGGGCAATTGCGTGCCAACGCTCGAGGTAGTGCTCCGTTAGCTTCTACAAGTAGCTGTTCTTTTCCTCGGGAAAAAAAAAAAAAAAAAAAAGAGAGAACTAATGAGTGAGGCCTTCCTTGTCATTTTGCTGCGGTAGGCCACCTTCAAGGCTTTCGCGGTATCATCGCATGCTAACCCTAAAATTAAAGATCTTCGTCTTTCATAGACAGCCTTCTATGATAAACCAAATTCTGCTTGCAACGCACAGTTTTACCTACCGGGCCGAGACCGACAGAAAATGAACACCAAGCAGGATAAGTTGCGGGAGGTCAAATCATTACGGACCCTACCCTTATATCTTTCTTTTTCATGAGGGATCCAACAACTAGAAAAACAAATATAAAGCAGCCAAATGTCCATGTTGCTGACGCCCAGGCTATTTCAGTGAGCGCGTTTAGTGGCTTTAGAGACGCGTAGCGGACACGGGCTGGCGTAACAGATGGCCCAGCGGCGAATATTAAAGTCCCATCGATAACGGCGCATGGCGTAACAGTTGAGACATTAGTTTCGGTCACAATGACAGGTGTAACCTAAAGAGCGGCGGGGTGAGCGCGGACAGCGAGGCGATGATCCGCGAACGTTCAGCGCGGGCCCCGGATCGTGGCCGAAACAACGGCGGGGGGTCCCCTCCTGCACAGCCAACCCAACTCGGCGGGGCTTCTTTCCCCTCGCGTCTCGCTTCCGCCGCCATTGTGCGGGCCGCTACAATGGGACGGCGTCGCAGAGCGAGTCGCCCGAGCTGTCCGCTTGCATCGAAAGAGTCGACGGTGCAAAGACAGGTTGCCGACCGCGTTCATTGTGCTCGTGCGCACAGTCTCCAACCTTGACTTTGACACGGTCGACCCTGCGTTCTTGTTCACCTGATGGTGCGGCTCCCGCACCCAAGGACCCGCAGCTGCTCTCTAAGGAATAAAAATAATGCTCCTTCGACGCTTTTAATAGCGGACTTCCTGCAAGGTGATCATACTAAGAACAGGTCAGTGCGCTTCGCTGTAGTACAAGCGCTTGGCGGCTGCGCTCAGGCGTGGAAGGAGTGATGGTGCGAGAGATCTTGACGTATCTCAACATTCCACAGAATAGCTGCTACTCTTTTGCGCATGCGTTGCAAGTGCCCGCGATGCAGCGTAAAAAACCCTCGCAAAGCAATTGGCGGCCGCTGCCCGCACCACGTGGACGTCGCAAGCGACATGTAAATGCCGGCAAAGACGGGTTCCTGTCGCAGGCAGCACCTGTCCCTCGTTTCGTGCTTTCGTTTCAGAAGTGAAACGCTGTATCGTAAGGTGTCCGGTTCAGTATTGTCAAATAAGTGAGGACGATGGCTCTGACGTCCATTCCGCGTAATTGTTGATGCTTTACCTAAAGCTCGAGGACCTCAGGAACGCGCGAACAGCAGAAAGCGGGACGTGCTGCAGTACGGACAACCCAAATAACAACGAAAAGCGAATCCGCTTTACATCTTCTAAGGTGAGTTGAAGAGTACGGGCAATTGCGCGCGATGCTGGTACTCACCGTCGCGGCAGTCAGCTCAATACATTTTCATCACTTTACACGTGGCGACCAAGTGCTCTTTTCTGGTGCGCTTGGTCTTCTGTGGCACCACTAGGACCACTTGTGAAATCCAGAATAGAACTATACGGCATGCACATCAAGGCACAGGAAATTCAAGAGCCGACCGTGACAATATCCGTTAATGGTGCCGGTAAATACCGTAGCTAACAGGCAAAAGAGACACAAAGAAGAGCGGACTATTGCGTTCTCAGCTAAAGCAAAAGAGGACAAGGATACGATCCTCTCGTAGTCACAACTCGAATAAAGGGCACCGATAAGCAGGGCTGGGCGCCGTCAGCCGTGTAATTTCTCACCATTAGAATGTAAGCACAATATGATTTACATTCAGCAGAAGGCTTTTCTTAAAGACTTTTCTGGGGTGATTATGATGACGATATCTGTCACGGATAAACATAGAGTGCGCTTATAGCACCTAAGGGTAACACACAGTTTGTGGGCTTCGCTGAAGCCCTTCACCTTAAGCTCGATTCCTTGGTCCGTATTCCGAGTTTGCCGCGTTTTCACAAGTGTCGTTATCTCTTTGACCTCAAGTCATCTGACTGGGAGAAACACCGGAAGCGAATGTCAAAGCAGAAAGCTGGGCTAGTTGGTTTGTCATCATAAATAAAAAGACCAGCGCAAATAACATAGACACAGACATACATACATAGACACAGACTCCTATGCGAATGTCAAATCCACTTCCGGTTCCGGCGTTCCCACCAATCAAAAGACTCGAGGTCGAGGAGATAGTTAAACTTGTGAAAACTACGCAAACCGGAATACGGACCCTGCAGATCTTTGACGTGCACTGCAAAATGACGCCCCAAGAAGTGTCATTTTGCCCTCATCAAAAGGTATATTCATCGCAACCGCAGGAAAAAGTGGCCGTGGTTTAAGTACGGTTGCACCTAAAAGCCGAGCTATAAAAAGTGGTCGTGTTCCTTATGCTGGTTTCTCAAGTACAGTCAATGTCCATTTCGCTTCAGTCATCACAACTTCACGGCGCCGGTTTATTCCTTCTTACACAACCTTGCGGGCCCGGTAAAATCGCGTTGCCATTTCATATTGCATCTCCCATAGGCACACTTCACTCTGGAGTCACAACACTGGAAAACATTTTACAGATTTTTGTTGTTTTTCTTCTTCCTTAATGCATCGTGTAAACTCAGTGAATGAGAGCGGGCGCCGTTGGGTAGATTTTAGGCGTTTTATTGCAGATGGGGTCGCCATTTCAAAGGAGTTCGGTGAATCGCTCGAACAATTCTATACCGGAACTGTGTACTCCCGTGCGTTACGTAAGTAACAGAATCGACGCAGCGGGAGACATCTCCCTGTTTGCTCCGCTAAACGTGCATGTGCAGAAGTTGAGTGCATACGCAGCGATAGAAATGGGGATCAAAAAAGAAAACTTTCGTGGGACAGAACAGCATGGCCGAAAACGCGAGAACTGTAAAGCGGTATCTACCGTTTAGATTCAGAACAGCTCATGGATCTCCCTCGCAGCGGGTTAGCTTTCGGCGGTATTGTCAGTATGTCGGGGACGAGCAGGGATGCCGGTTAGAGAGACTTTCGCTCACGCTTCTCGCAGCGGGACCCGATGAAGGTCTGCGCGGATGATTTAGCGAGGTAAGCAATGTATGGCCAAGTGGGTACGACAGGTACGCGGACACAGTTGCTTTGAATATTAAAGCAGGCTGTAGTACTGGTGACAAAGTGAAGTTGACCTGTGTCGAGTGATTTACCGCGCTCAATGAAAAAGAGCTTGTACTCTCACTGAGAACTGAGCTTTAGTAAGATAGGAAAAGGAGAAAAACTAAATACAGGTAACACCACCACCGGCGACTTTTGCAAGCAAGCTCTTGTGGCATCGTCCCGACGTTGACACCGCAGGTTCCAAAGCTTATATAGTCTATACACCGCCATTCACTGACAAACGCTGATCGCGAAGTCACGTTCGGCCTTGGCGTCGCGTGTTTGAACTGACTGATTGCGAAAAAAATATTTTTTTCAGAAATTCTCATTTGCCACTGAACAGACATCACCGTAGCAAGAAGTCTTAGAACAGATTTTCGTTGAGAAAAATAGTTGGTCGCAGATGTCCTCGTTGTCCCTTGCAAATAAAAATAGAGCGCAACAATTTATTTTCTGCTGTCGGAAGTTGCAAGGCCTAACTGCTTGATTGTTACTTGTCCCTACTTAATTCATAAAACTAAGTAAAATTGAGGATCCAGGTAGAACGAAAGGAAGAAGATGGTTTGCACGGTATAAAAAAGAACTGAACAATGGTAAATAGGGTACGCCTCAGGTCGCAGATGAGCCAACGTTTCGACAAGTGGACTTGTCTTCGTCTTGCAAAGTCCGAAGAAAAAGACGGAGACGAAGACGAAGTCCGAAGACGAAGACAAAGTCCACTTGTCGAAACGTTGGCTCATCTGCGACCTGAGGCGTACCCTATTTACCATTGTTCAGTTCTTCTTTTTTAGAAGTAAAATTGAGTATTTTGTCATCTTTTCTTGGAAGCTGAAGCAAAAGCATACAATTATTATTATTCCTCTAGCTCCTTAATAAACATCATTATTACAGAAAAGAGCAAAGCTCGCGCGGCAGTAAGCAGCTTTTCCAATGCGATTCGGGGATGAAGCGTTCGACTAAATCTGAGGAACTTGTTCGATTCTGCAGCCACCTCCTATAGGCAGTTTCCACAGCAGCAACGCGAACAGACCTTTACGCGGTCTTTGGCCGTTACTGAAAGGGCCTTCAAGTTCTCACATAAACAAACCGACTCCCGCATCGCCAACCAATAACCGCGATAGGCGACTATAGCGACTAGTGTCGCAACATGATAGTAAAAATATATATATATATATATATATATATATATATATATATATATATATATATATATATATATATATATATATATATATATATCGATCTCGGAGCTGGCGCTTTGTCGAAACAGCTCAGCGTTGGCGCGCCACTTCTACTAAGTGAAATAGTGGCCCCAGGATAAACAAACCGTCCGGGTGTACACTCTCGAAGACAAAACGCAAGGCGGCCAGCTCTGAAGCCTGAAGCGCGGCCCCACGAAAAAAACAGCGCTGCTCGTAGGGGACGCAAATTTAATTTTTTTTTTTTTCAAACAACTTTTGAGAGGAACGCGTTTTGCTTAAGCAAAGCAAAAGCGTTGAGAACGGGGAAATAGCTGTGGGGTCTGCTATAGCGACTCCACTTGGAGCGCCAGAAAAAGGGGGATGGGGCATAAACAGAAGCTGTTCACCCTGCGCGCCAAGAGACAGCGAAGTAGAGCCAACGCATCCGGCGCCGCGTTCGTCGTCGATTCCCGCGTGGGTGTTGTGCGCGCGAGTAACGCGACGCGTAGCCCTCCTCTGCTTCGCTTCGATTTTCCAAGGAAATAAATCTTTGTTATGCCGCGTCTACTCTTGGTGCGCGAGCGAAACGCAACGTCAGCTCAACGAGAAAAAATATATACAACGGAACGCAAAGTATGCAGAAGATACGAGGATTGTGGTGCGTTTCCGCACTGATTTAGTACCAAGGAGAATGAATATAGGATAAAAATGTAGAAGGAAAAGCTGGTAGTAGTAGAAGAAAGAATAAAGCGAGCTTTCGACTTCGGCCTCGCTTCAGCCATTGTTAGTATCTCTTGGCGCAGTCTATACAGATGCTCGGGGGAAACGCATACGCGTCTTCCCCCACGTCACTTACAAAATGGCTGAATTGAAGCAAAGAGCGCTGACAGACTGATCTACGTGTGGATGAACTGCGCAGTTCAGCAAGGTTGAAAATACTGTACACACCAGCTTTATTGACGGTGCCGCACATCACGCTCCTTATGAAAAGCTCGCTGAATTATCTCCACGAATTCGAGAACGTTTTAATTAACGCACTATATTGTCACAGTTTGGAATTAAGCCAAAGCAGCCGGGGTCCACTGAGCTTGGTGTTACAGACAATTCAACGCATCTGAAGTTACCTTCCAAAAGTCGCGGATTTATGTTAAAGCAGTTTAACGACACCTAAACAGCCGCGGAAACAGATTGTGCAAACCTGATCGTATAAGATCACGAGTGCGGTAGCGGTAGAAGGCTAACAAAC
The DNA here is from genome assembly GCF_055883805.1 of Amblyomma maculatum. NCBI lineage: Eukaryota > Metazoa > Arthropoda > Arachnida > Ixodida > Ixodidae > Amblyomma > Amblyomma maculatum. Next base: position 59,199,718 of record NC_139344.1, read on the forward strand.
CCAGCAATTTTTAGTTAGTGTGATGGTATCGAGAACAAATAGTGTTGATGCGTAGAAGACATACATAAACCAATGCGATAGCTTCAGACTCACGTGAGCAGCAAGTACCCTCTGCTGCTTCGCGTGCAATGTTGACTAAATGTGTCAACGTCACTGGGCGCTGGCACTTCCTATTTGTTCCACAACGCGATAAAACGCAGCTCAAGAAAAAAAAGGCGCATTTCTTTTTTTTTTTCTTTTTTTGTACATGTGCGCAACTCGACTCTTTTCCTCAGATGACGCTGTACAGAAAAAAAAATCGATTGTAAAGGTATTCAACGCCGCGGTTAATGGAGAAGTGATAAGCATAAACTTCCAAGTGCGCTCGCACGCCATCGGGGCACTTCGAGTTGCAAGAACTTGTTTGTTAGTTTTCTTTTTCGCTCGAAGAAAAAGACCTACACGTCAGGTTCGCTTTGCGCCGTGTCTTGATATCATGGTTGCCAGCGTTTTAATCTCACTCGAAGTTACGCCGTCAGGTCAACGCTAAATTTGCGCAACTTGATTAAAAACGCGATTTTTGATTAAAAGCAGCCTCCCTCTGTGGACAACAGACGGGCGCTGCGGCCCTCGGTCGAAGCCCGATCCTTTGTATACGCGCGCCATTGTTGGACCGCCAGTCGTAGCGAAGCTGCAACGTGAGACCGACTGAGTTGTTAGCCGTTGTGTCGTTTGTCGCCCTGCGGCGCTGAAAAGAGTGCTGTTCCTATCAACGCCGCATCGAACGACGCTGTTCCAAGTGATCGTCGTTTGTTGTTCTAAGGCGCGGCTCTCTTGTGGTCCTTTTTTTTTTTTTTTTTTCTACTTGGCCGTCCACGGAATGCAATGATTGCGGCCCGTGGCCTGCGGGCGTGCGATGCCTTAACGTCGCTTTTTCGTGCGTCAGCGGTCGTTCGCGACTGAGGGAAGGTGTGTCGAGTTTCCGGCTCTGGGAGAGGCGAAAGTAACGACGCCACTCAGAGCAACAAGAAAGCACCGCCGCGCCTCGCCGAGACGGCTGCTCTAACTCAAACACGCATCTGTCTTGGGTGCGCGTATACCGAAGCAAAGAATACAGAACTGTAGCGAACCTTTTTGTACGGGCACTAAGGGCTATGCGCTGATTCAGGTTTGTGAGGATCTTGACGACTTTATCGTTAGCGCCTCTAGATTCCTTCGTTAACATTTTTGAAAATATTCGAAATTCCCACACGATTATTTCTAGCCAACACACGGATTTCTACCTCCACCAAGATTCATTTGTTTCAAAATTTTCTTCAAATTTTGGCTCGGCCACTGGCTCTCTCTTTTTTTTTTTTTAACCTCCGCAGTCAGTTTATCAGCCGCTCGATAGCAAATCATGCCCATGCCTGTCTCCAGTCATACGCTTCAGTTCGAAAGTGGTCAGCAATGATAGCAACGACGGCGGTTCGGTCTGCACTAGAACAGCATGAGGCCAGCGCTAAAAACTAAAACGCGAGGGCTGGCTAGAAAAGCTCGCGCTTGCTCTAGTATGGTGTGGCCGACTGCTGAAACAAGCATTTTAGTAAATATGATTTGGAAGCACTCCGTTCAGTATTTCCCTTACAAATCGGGCCTGTGGACAAACTAATTCCGAAAAAAAAAAAAATAAGAGCAGTCTTCGAAGGATGCCATTCCATCATTTTATATATATATATATAAGAAATCAGAATATTTAAAATGAGCAGCAACCGTATTCACTCAAGATGATTGAAACGTCTTGTAAAGGCTAACGCGAGTAATCGACAAGAGTATTATAAGCTTATTTCTGTGCTTCGGGGTGGAGACTTCCGGAGCGAAACCTGAAGTCATTGTATCGCAAAGCAGCGCTGATTTCAAAACCACTCTTCAGCTCGTCGTGGATATAAATATGCATATGCAGCAGGGATACCATTCATCTCTGTCGACCAATTCATATCAATAAGAACAATTAAAACGCTGCGGTAATCGGGCTTCCCAACAGGGAGTTTTTGTTGTGGTTGTTGTTGTTGTTTTTTTTCTCGTACAAAAGAATTCACCAAGTAATATGCACAGAAAACCTACGCTGTGAAGCAAGAACCGGAACCAATGAAAGCAGACCGGCAGGTGCGAGATTGTGCACACACTGAGGTTTCTCTAGGATCGAGGAAACTCAACCTGGCATAAAAATCTTATTGCTGAATGCTTCCACTAGAATACAACTATATGCGGGTATTTCAGCAGACTTATTTTTCAGAGCAGCAACATTGACAAAATTGCAAGAGCTGAACTTTGGGCGGGATCATTTGCCGTAAAAAAAAAAAAAAAAAAAAAAAATAGAAGAGCGGATTGTCATCTGTCGTGTTCTGAATCGCATCTCAGTAAATCATCTCATTAGGTTTTTCCTCGTGCACCATGAACGCCGAGCCTTTCATGTGCGCGGTTATCTAACCTAGATTAAATAAATATCAATCAATGTTTATGCCACAGATGATCATTTCCAGTCTAGTCAAACGCGTGGCTTTGTTGCAATATTTTGGCTTCTTTCTAGGTGTACTTTCATATATGTCACAGGTAACCACATGCCACATGCGGAATGTGGCACTGGGATATTTGTGATATGGCATTAAAATGATTTTCCTCGTTTTCGGCACGCCACGACTTTCTCAACATAGACCCTGCAGCAGGCTATTGGGGATGAGTGTCTCAAACACTCTGGAATCAGAAGTGTTTCCAACAGGTTAGAAACAAGCAGCGCTGGTGAGAGCCAAACTTCATCTCCGTATTTTCTGCACTTGTGTGCGCGTCGCATATGGAGCGCGTTTACCGACCATACCCAAAAATTATCGACAAGCGCACTTCTCATCGGGAAATTCTTTGTGAACTCGATATTTCTGCATTTTTTGAAAGCTGCACCAAGGTAATTAATATATTCGCAGATACCCCTTTAGCATGGTTTAGTATTGGGGCGTTTATAATCAAAAAAGCTCCAGATTGATTTTTTTTTTATTATGAAAGTGTTAACTATTTCATGTGAGCGCACAACAAACTTGAAAAGTAAAATTTTACTACATTAAGGAAGGTTAGTCCATTCCAATCAACATGCTCACACCAGTATTTTAAGTACTCTGCAGTTGCCTGAAAATTCAAAGAGATATTCAGTAAAGATCGACCTCTGTCAGTTGAGGCAGGAGAGTCGGTGCTCACCGCTAGAGCTCATGGATAATAATGTACTAAAGAAAACAGCCTCGTATCGCGGATGAATACATTCGCTGCATCTCTGCGAGGTGGTCCAACTCTTCCGCCCCCTCCGCGTATTTGCAGGGGGAGGGGGTGGGGGGCAGAGGCAGGCGCACATTGATAAAAACTCCACCTCCTCCAATCCACACTGTACAAGACACAAAGCCTACAAAAGGGTGGCGGCGATTCGGGCGTCCCTTCGCCATCAGCGAGACTGCAACGGGTCTGGCACACGTCTTTCAAGCTCCCGGTGGAAAGAAGCAACAACTTCTCTCATCTCGCCTCCCTACGCACATACACGCACACACACCAAGCACCGACCCTAATCCGGATGCCGCCGCTGCAACTTTGTAGCCGTAAAGGAGGCGCGTCCCAAGTATCTAAACAAGCGGTGTAGGTGCTGTTGCAAGCAAAATCCACCGGCAGACGCTAACAATACACAGCGAGTAATCCTGCCGCCGGTTCGTTGTTAGCGCAATTCTTTGTATACTGCAAATACTCCTTCGGAGAACATCGCAGAACGTTGCTGAGCCGGCTACGAGAACGAAGAAAGACGGCCCGAGATGGCTGACGCCCTTGCACCCGTTTCGCGTTGACAGTGAGGCTTAGGACTGCCTGCCGCTCAAAAGAAGGATCCGGAGTCGACGGCGTCAGTCCTGCGCGACGCTGAGGCAAGGGGTAGAAGCCGCAGCTTTCGCTTTCATCGCACACATATCGAAAACAAAAACAAAATGAACGTGAGAAGAAACTATCCTGGCAAGTAAAACATCTGTGTCATGCAGGGAACGCGACTAACAGCGGCGGCACCAATTTCTTAATCTCCTTTTGTTTAAATTTTTCTCAGCAATATATAAGAGGGATACAATCGTCTTCTTCTGAGAAAGTAGCTACAAAGCAGAGTCTGTTCGGGGTGAGCAGCGTCAGTGTGGTGTGCCGTGACTTGAAACTCCAGCGCGCACACGCCGTAGAAGCACATTGTTGTCCACGTGTGACAAAGTTACAAGGGATATGTTGAAGCCTGGTTGCGTATAGGATCCTCTCGATAACACGCCATCAGTGATGACGTCATCACGTTCTGCTGGGAGAGGGGGACGATGTGGATTCTGTAAAGTTCTCAATGTCACGACTTCGTTTGCGGGAAGATTAAAATGTTAGAATGTTGCCTTTTTTCTTAATGCGTTAGCGGCAAAGAACTCATTATCTTAAGTGTCCCGAGCTTTGGCGCTGGCTTTTGCGTATGAAGCCTCCACCTTCTGGGCACCTTAAGCGCTTAGAAAGTGCATCTAATATGTGCGTCCCGTTCCCTTCGTTTCTCACGCAATAAATTCAGAAACACATCTTCCTCCCGTAGTGTCCAGAAAATTTGACTGATTGATAAAGACCCTAAATTTTACACTTACAACCTCCATCTCCCCCCCCCCCCCCCCCACACACACACACACAAACAGAAAGCTCGTTGAATAAAGGGCGAATATTGAGTCGATTCTATGTCACCAACTTTTATGGAGTTCTTTGCGGCAAGACGGTTCCTACAGCGATGGAAACAGCAACTGCCAAAGAACGCACTGCGCCCTAAGCCAGTTGTCACGGAAGCTTACTGCAGGTCTGGTAAGGTGAATCCACGTGCATTACAAGGCGGCAATAAACTAGAAACTCAGAACGCATGCGTGAACAAGAACTGCCACAACTCAATTCCACAATCATTTTTACGTTCCTTTTTTGTTGACTTGTTTTTTTTTTTTTTTCAAAAGTTTTAATCCAAAATTATTATTAGACCTATCGTGCATAAATCAATCTGGCATGGTGGTAGTTGCTGTAGTTTGCATTGCCAACACTCCATATGCACATGAAAATGGCGGCTGGATAATAAAAGTATTTTGAATGAAACAAATTGGTTGGCATTGCGGATCCAACCCGGGCCCTCTGCGCATCAGGAGGGCACGCAACGCATAAGTCACGGAAAGTTTTCTTAAACATGCTATTTATTGGAGTGACGGAAGGTTCTATATACATAAACTTTATGCAAACTGCGAGGACAAGCAAAGTGAAGTCAGCACGGCGCTGGATACGACACAACTGATATACTGTATGACCACTTCAGTTTAATAATTATTTATTTCAGGGAACTGCATCCCCAGACAGAGTTCGAACAGGATTACTACATCCTCTTAATGCTGCACTGGTCTGCACTGCCTAGTTTCTGGTGTGTTGCTGCTCAGTTGTATATAAGCCAGGAAATGTAATTGGTTCAAGCATGTTAGAGGGGGCACCTATTGAACGCTTTTTGGTACTTATAACTTTCTAACGTTTGTTTTGAATGCGTACTGATGTTAGAGTTATAACAGTAATCATTGAACGCAACCGAGGAGCGCTGTGGCTGCGCCTACGCAGTGCTTGATGACAGGTCTCGATGCACTGATGCTCTGCGTGAAATAAACAACCCCGAATGCACTTCGACTACGTCTTGCTACCAGGCTGTTCAAACTAGGAAACTCTCGTCGATTTGTAGTAAAAAGGGTGTTGTTTGCAACAAACACGCAAACACATTGTAGAAAATAACTTCAACGAATTTGAAAAGGATTTCGAGCGAAATTGCGGCCACACAAATATTGATGGTTTTGCATCCTCAATGTAAGCATACTTAAGTGTTCCTACCGATTTTTGTTTGTTTCTTGCAGCAAAAGCTCTCCCCCCCCCCCCTCCCCCCCAGCCGAATTCTACCTTGGAATCTTCAGCATGAGCTAAAGACTTAATTATTTAAAGGATAAAAAATTGTCACCTGTCAGGGTGGGCAGTTGGCAAAGGGAAGAGAGGCAATTCCCCATCTCCACTTTTGTGGAAGGTGAGGGAAAGCGTGTCGGATTGAAGAAAGAGAGGGTAGAAAGCGACGAGTGTCCTACAGTGGTTTGGGAGGGTAGGATGAGTGCCAAGGACGGCGCAGTCAGAGGATGGCTACCGCGGGAGAATTCAGGGCTAATCATTAAACCAAAGCTATAAGAACTTTCGGTGATTTACGCGCTAGTTAGGTGTATAATTGTTTCGCTCGGAGAGAAACTGCGATAAATCCATTTTTCTTAGTATTCATATTTCAATCCAAACACATCTAAGAGAAAGACGTGCCCCCTGTGCAAAAGCAGACGGGACTTCAGCCGAGCCATTAAATTTACCCCAGTGTGAAGGTTTGTCAACAATGCACTATGACCTCGAGCACTCCCATAAAAAGTCATGCACACGAACGAATTTCTGCTATTTTTAAGCTCGCGATGTAGCACAACATGAGAGACAGCAGGAAAACAACATTGCGCGGGCTAAGCGGGACAGATAACGAGACGTCAGCTTATGCGCGGTATAGTTAACGAGAAGGGCGCCGAATAGTTGCATAAAGAGCTGACGGGCACCTCGGCGCAGAGTCTGTAGCGTTGAACGGACAAGATGAACTTGCCAAACAAATCACGTCTTGCATCACATCTTGCATGCAAGGAAGGGCCCGTGACTGGCTCGAGCACACTACACTGACAGTCATCATCAGACGGCGTACGACAGCCGAAGCGGTTCCGTCCAATAACGCCCTAGGGTAGTACGGCGACACCTCGTCCGCTGTATACGCTCCGCGCAGGCGGATGAACGAGGAAAACAAGGTGTCGTAAGAAGGAGTGTGGCAGCGAATCCCTCCCGCCGAGTATCGCGGTGAGGCCGCGTGTACGCGAAAGCCGTGTCACGGACGGCTGCGTGCGTCCGCCCGCCTTTGAAACTGGAGACGATGGCGCGCGAAGCTCTGGCGCCAAACCTAATCCGTCCGTAATTGGCGCCTCGCTGTCGGCGAGGCAGCGCCGCACTCGGCATTTCTTTGATCTCTAATTGGTGCTTCGGATTAGCTGTTGCGCCCGACACCTTCTCTCCTTCTCCGCGCCAGTGTGATATACACGTGCTTCCGTTCCTAAGCCGTGGCAACGGTGAAGACAGGAGAGATGAGCACTGAAGCTTGTCTATGTTCTATATATATATACGCAGACAGCTTAAGCTGTGGCTGTGAGCGGGAAGCATTATTCACCGAAAGATTTCAGAGAGCACTCTAAAAGCTGGTAGCGCGCTCTCAAAGCGCCGCTTTGTCTTCAGGCTGCGACAAGTCTCGCATTGGGCGCTCCAGTTCTAAGAGCTTTGCTTTATTCTAGATCCGGAGGCGGCGGGGACACCTGCAGCTTGTACCAAACTTATAGCTGAGCCGGCGGAAAATATTTTATAACTAGGACAGGCTTTATCAGATCGGAAGTTTAATAAACCTTGCTCTTATGCACCTCGCTGCCACGCAAAAGTCACTGAACTCACTGAGATAAACGTGAAGCATCTGGCAGTACGCAGTGACACAAATATGAAAGCCAGCGGACTTCTTAATGTTACTCAATCTTTATATCGCTAAGCTTGTCAGTGTCATGATACTGGCCTCAGCGGAAGCATTTTCATTCAGGAGATACACAAAAGCCGCAAGTGCGCTCTGTAGTGTCAGTGCGCAATCAATATGTTCAGGCGGCTAAAATTAAGCCCTCGTACTCCACCACGCTGTCTTTCGCTGCCTAGTGCTGCTTAGCGATGTCGAGGCGCACATACCATATCATGTCGGTAGCACGTTACCTTAGAAAATTTACTTCCCTGCGAAAACAATATCTAATTTGTTGAAATAGCTCTAGAAAAGTAAATTTAGAACCATTCAATGAAAAAAATTAAAGAAATCATATATGTATGAATCATATTGGTGTAGTGTATGCTTATTTCTTTAAAACCTTTAGCACTCATTCGCGCAAAATCATCTAAAATGTCAGAAATATGAAATCCCCCACCTAGCTTCGTATTATATTCTCACGTATAAGTCCAGCCGATTACAGCACGTTAAAATAACGGGCGCTTAGAACTTTCTCAGAATACGAAGGCGAAATACAAGTTGGACGTTTCGTTGAACTTTTGGAATCTTTTATCAGACTCTACGACAACCAACTCTTTCAGCACACACTTCAATCACCGCAGCGCAATCTTCCACATCCACTTTCCGACGACAGTTACGACGTCCTTCCGGTTACGATGGTACTTTCTCGGTCTTCCTCGCCCGCGACTGAGGCCTGGTGCGTCGTCCCTACAGCGATGTGGGATGAAGCTCGGAGCCCACGCGACGACGTTTAGAAGGCGGGTGGGCGCGAGCGCTGCGAGCGTGCTGTCGCCGTTTCCATAACTTTCTACGGGCAGCGCGTTTCACCGCTGACCTTAGAAAACCTCCAGCGATGGAGCCCTCCCGCGCCATCGTCAAGGAGGTTATACCAAAAAAAAAAACCTCCTTGGCCATCGCTGCCATCTCCTTCTCTCTCTCTAGTGCTGACGTTGTCCTCTACCTGAACGCCCTCCGGCGTCGCCGCTGATATTTCCCTCAACTCTCCTACTGCGCTATGTCGCAGTTTATAAAAACCCTCCTCCTGTTCTGCTGTTCTCCTTTCCAGGCGCACTCCGTTTTTCCGTACCTCTCAAGTTACTTTGAAACATAGAGATTTAAGGCTTTCGCCTTAACCAAGTATTAGAAACAGCGCACTCGCGCTAAATACGAATACATATGGACTCATTACCGAAGAGATCGCGTCCGACATTTCAGCGCTACATCCAGACATTTGTTTACCTATTTTTTGCAGGGCAATGGCCTGCATTCTGTTTCTCGCCACTAACATTTACCAGCTATATATCCGGCGTATTCACATAGTATTCGCTACTTTCGTGTGGGATTCGAATTTGAAATTTATGAGGCGTGGCAACCTTTTCTGGCCTGTAAGCGCTGACGGCCCTGGTTTCGTCCTCCTTTATGTCCGACAGATAGTTACACGATTCACGCTTTTCTGCGATACTTGACAACCGCTTGTACGTGCATTCGAGCAAATCAATTTACCGAATGTTTTTATAGCGACCCTCATGGTGTCTTCTCATGTTTCTGACCGTCTGTCTATGCGGTTTATTGCAGAAGGTGCATTTGGATGTTTACTTCCTACGTGCTTGTTTCTCCGCTGAGTTCGTGTTTACAGTGTCAAGGAAACGGCTGTAAAAGAGTTTTATTTGTACGCAGTTTCTCCCTGTGCCGATGTACCGCTCAGTGTATTTTTAGGGCCAAAGCCTTTCTTGGCTCATGCGCACCGTGTACAGAAAATGCGGCCAGAAATTGTGATCAGAAAATGTTCTTCGCACTGGTGCTTCAAGGAAAAAATATCTGTCTTCTACGCCAGGAATCGAACCCGATCCCCAGCCGAGTGCGAAAACCACAAATACAAGCTGGGCGCAGAAAACAGATTGTAAATCTCCTTGTGTAGCGTAAGGGTGATAGTAGCGACGACAATGACGATGCAATTAGTGATAATAATAGTTATGATAGTAGCGATGATAACGGGCCCTCTATCAACGTGACAAATATGTCAAGACAAGCCTGCCGTCTCCATGGCAACGTAGGGATGCCATTGTGCCTAGATGGAGGATATGGGAGGGGGTGAGCTGGTGGCTCTTGCTTTGTGCCTTTCTGGACCCGGTAGCTAGCAGACGCGCGATGTGTGCTAAGCGAACTCCAGTGTTTCCAAACGCTAAATGCCGCAGAGTGCAAGCGTCGGAAACGTCAGGAACAACGACAGGCGAGTGGTACTCCTTCACCGACCACAAAAGAACGATCTTGGATGTCGAGCCAACAAGTCACCACACACAACTAGACCTCACTCCTCAAGAGGGCATTTGCATCCCAGAAGAAGAAGTAACACCAAGGAGTAAACTTTTTTTTTTTTTCAAAATATGTCTAAAAAACCGTTCTGTCAAATAAACACCACAGCAGAACTAGCCCCAAAGGCTTCCGCTTCATCGCTCTTAGAGGGTCTTAAGTGCCTCAATAATTTTTGTTGTTGTTTACCGGGTCATGACGGGCTGCTATGAGCACTTAAATACGCCCCTCTCGTCATGTACCACTATTTGTTTCTGTAAGCTACACACCGAGACATGGTCGGTCAAAACGTGGTTATGCCGAAAGGACATTTTACGTCTAAAGTAAATTGCCGCCTAAGTGGTGTTACAGAAACAGCTGAGCATCACTTCATTTATTGTTAAGATATGATACTGTATTGGGATACCTTGCAACGGACATTAAAAAAAGAGGCTTAATTCGACGCCTCATTCTATACGACAGCTCACCGCACTGCCATTCGTTGTTGATCCATTAGACATGATCTTTTTTTTTTTTTTTAACATACATGATGGATCACAATTGGAACCTTCAGAAGAGTGTATGTCCCTGATAAATCTAAGCTCATGCAAGACAACTTTAAACGCTTAAATGATGCCGCAAACTTCATAAGATTGAGGATGGTGTCCATGGATTACGAAAAATAAATTTCAAATGCTAATCAGCATTTCATTAATCATGCGTGTCCACTAGCGAGGAGAAAAAGGGGTGAAAAATACCATGAATTAATAGGGAAATAATGCACGCCAGCCGTAAACTGAAACGAATGTGCGAAAAATTGAAATGGGAAACAGAAAAGTGCCACAATCTAAAGAGCAACTTAGACAAGAAACTCGAAATTGCAAAAAGATGCAACTTCAATGCGATATTACTCTATATTTTAAAAAGTGGTCCATCAAAGTTTTGCGTTACCTCCCCAAAAGGCGATGCTAAAGAAGTTAAGCTTAGGGCAAGATAAGTAACAGAAAATAGGAAGTTAGCAAGATTTTTTATTGAATACATTCAAAGTGTTTTCTGACCTTGAAGTGAACATAGTAACTTAAATTCACATAGCAGTTTTGATGATGTACCAGTCATATCAGTTGGAGAAGTCGTCTCTTCCTTGTACGAACTAGTAGAAGAAGAAGAGTCCAAGAAGTTCAGAAGAGCTTTATTAGGCATCTTTATAATACCAAGCAAATCATATTGCATATTTTCTTGCAAATATTTTTAACCTATTCTAGATACCCGCAATGTACCGGCTAATTGTATAAAGCTCGTGTAGTTCCTTTATAAGAACAAAAAAAAAGGAGGGATACATTGACTGAGCGTTTAACAGACCCATTTCCATTACAAGCACATGTGGCAACCTATTAGAACATATAATGCAATGTTATAATTTGTCCTGCCTAGTTGGAAAACAGAACATTTTATAACACTACCACCACGGGTTCATGAAAGAAACGTCCACTGTTACGCAAGTAGTAAAAAATGTGCATGAACTTACAATGACCCGTTGTTATGATTTTGTAAAGAGTTTAGTAAGGTTTGCGGCACTTTACTCTGTAAATTCGAATGCTTTGGCCTTCCTTGCTACCTTATTATGTGTATAGGTTCATACCTAAAAACCATAGATAAATTCGTAGAAATTATTAGCGGTGTATTTGGTGTCCACGGTATAACCTCAATGGGGCCGTAGGGCTCGTTAAGGTATTAGGCCTCTTGCAATTTTTGTTGTATATCAATAGTTTCACCCAGCTAATTTACTCGTAAGAATTCAACATGTCAGTTAATTCCAATTCCACTTTCACAACTGCCGTATTTCTGAAGTCTCTTTTTGTAAATATCTTAATGACACGTTTTTCCGATGATTTAGCGTGAAGTACCCATTATTTAAACATTTGTTCATCAACTTTGGCAAATATTGTTATTTCCTCCGGCTTAAACTCAAGATGCCCCCTTCAATATTATACTTCTGGCTTGCAACGAATGTATGAGGTCTGAGCTTGAGTGGGCTTCGATCAACTCGAGCCCTCCCACCAAAAATGATGTTTATCGTTCTCAATTAGCTTGAAAAAAAAAAGAAAAGAAAAGCTGCGATTTCATCGTTGGTAAATATATAATACGACAAAATCTTCTCCTAACTGAATAGTGACCCAGAAAACTCAGCCTCTACTAACCAGCAAGAAGCTGGCTCATTTACCTCTTACATATGAAATTTCAAGCAACAAACTGAACCTCAGTCCTCCACCTCGTGTCAGAGTTCTCAACACTGATTGAACGCGTCACCATCATAATCAGTCACCGCAGCCACGCTTAGCAAAACCGATATATTTTATGCACAGTTTTTATCTATGGACATTTTCTGATCGAAATTCCCCCTTAAAGAGCATAATAGAGCCAACAAACATATCAAGTGCTAAGGTAATACAATTTTGGTAGACAGTAAGGTGCACTGCATTCTTCTGTTTGCACTGTTTCTTTAAATGATATCTGGATCGCTTTAAGGTAATGATCACTCTTTTTGCTGCTTTGATTCTTGTTCTACTGAATTCATGCCATTACATACTTCTGGTGTTCAGTTTTACAGGTGGCTCATTTCATTTTCATTCTTTCTGCTTTAATGCTATATTTGAGCCTGCCACTCCTGCAAGTCAGAATACTGGTCTACAGAAGAACCAGCCAAAGCGCGTGGAGAGTATAACTGCCACCAACTTTATTTCTTAACTATTAAATTCGATTCACAACTGTCGCCTGTGTTTACTCAAGGGCTACAGTGCTTTCGCAGTGACAATTAGTGAGTATAAGCAGAAAAGGGCATTATTTTCAACTTCGCGTTTATTAAATAAGCAATTTTTTTCTTTTTTCTCATTAATGATTTTGTATTTCCAACGAACTTCTCATTAGGATAATCACGTAACTACACAAAATTATTTGCAACTTACCGAGAATCGGGGTTAAAATGGATGACGAAGCTTAATGTCAGGAATTGCAGTTTAAAAAAAAAATCGCACGCAAGTATTCCTATGCTACATACCCACAAAGGTAGACACTTGGACTTATTGGTGCGTGATACTAAGAATCAACGGGTCGTTCTGGGCCCGTCATCAGCCACTTTCTTCTTACTATATCTCCATACTCTATGATGTCAACTAACACAGGTTTCATTGCATAAATACTTACCATACCTACCATATAAATCAGCTGCAAACCACAGTGAGATAAGTACGCACCTCAACTTGTCACTGACTTTTCGAGAATGCTATGCTTCATAAGAAGATAGCTTTTCTTGCCACTGCCATCCATCTATAAAATTTCGTCCGAAACTTCAGTTCGCCCCAGACACCAGTACGCATCAGCAATTTGGTCTCGTTGTCATAACTAATTAATACCATTGAATAAATCCAGAATCTTGCGACACACCTTGTAACTTCAGGTTATGATTTTTGCCACAGCACCGACAGTATTAGGGCCCAATATCTGATAAATATCTCGGTATCAGCCTACTGCTCCTTAGAGGCAAACTTTATCGCTTATGTCTGTTCTACGATTTGTACAACTGCATTTCTAACCAAGGCAAGCCACTTTTGCATCTGCATGGGCGCACATTTAGTCAATTCCATGAGAACCTAAAGCTCAAGTAACGTCTTTAACATTTATTTTTTGCCTGCCGAGGTACAACAACTGAATCTGCTTTCAGACGCTTTTTTTTTTTTTTTGTTTACCATTGAACGTGATCATTTAAGGTACTAAAGACGCCAAGTCGGTACCTGTGTCTATTTCACTGTATAAATGGTTGCTACCTGTTCCATTTCATGACAGCGACTTTTTTTTTTTTTTTTCGTCGTAGTTGTCTGATTGTACACTGTTTTATTGTTTGTTTGTTTTTTGACCTCCTATTACAGTGCCATTGCTAGTGTACAACCACTCTCATTCCCCACCCTCTCTTTTATGTGATGTCCTACGAGGGGCCCACTGCTTGATGATGAATGACGACAATGATGACACATGTCCTTCAATCAGTATGACTCCCAGGTAACTGTCAGGTATGACTTTCAGGTAGCAAGGAAAACTGCTCCCCACTAAGCGGCCAACACATGCCCTTATGCAGCTGAACCCCGTTATAAGAGACATGGATGTGACAGACAATCAGGTATAAGAGACACCATTCACCCAAATGGTTGGCCGCCCTACGACTTTCAGTAATTGGACCTCTTTTCTAACAGGCATTGGACGTAGAAGAGAACTGGCTATAAAGAACAAATTAGCCTAAAACTCTGGTACTCAGTCTTCCTTATAAAAGACATTTTAACATTAGATAAGGAACCATCCATTGCCAGGTTCAGTAGAAGCTATAGTGAAAACAAAAGAAGAGAGACACATCTGTGCCGGCATTAATTATAACTTCAGCAAGCAGAGAGTAGGTCGGTCAGCTATGAAATGACTAAAAGAAGCTCCTGCAGTGGGAATACAACGTAGACAAAGTCTTCAGGCTTGCCATGAAGAGCACAAGTACGACTGCATATGCGAGCGTCTGAGCGAGCATATTGGGAGTGCACTTTGGGTTCTCCAATTAGTCAAGCTTCCTGTCACGAATTACCGTAGGTGTTGGGTCCACTAGTCTGAAGAATATAGCGAAAATTTTCTATTACGTTGCATTTCCGTATGAGCGGCAAATCTATCTGATAAATGCAAAGAAAGTGCTCATCTGGTGCCGCTGACATAAACAAGTCATTGTGCCTAGAAAGTGAGACATAGCCAAGCCAAGACTAAAACAAATGACATAGAAACAGAAGTGGTTCCGCTCTGGCGAAGACAAATAAACTGCTCAGTGTTTGCTACTCAACCATTTTCAACTCCATTCAGAAATGCCTCGCTTGTGTTTCACTTATTTTTCGTCCCAGTAGATATTCACAGACTTGTTACAGCCACTGTTACACTGTGTCAAACAAGCATAAATTTCTGAGGGATATTTCGGGTGGTGATGCTTTATAATTTTGGCTGCTTGTTGGTAAACCTTGGTGGTAAACCGGTTGCTTTTACGATTTCGTGGCGCATTTTTTACTTCAATTTTGTAGTGTTATTAAACACCTAGAATTAGTTGCGAATCGCTTGTTGCGGTGCCGCGTCACATCGCGATCGCAATTTTCAATCACTGCAAACATAGTTTGCAACACATACAGCTTTGGCACATCAGCCGTGAGACTCTTGGCCTGATATTCAAGCTAGGAGAGGCTATGTTGAACAGCAACAATGAAGCCATGAAGCAGACCAAGATTTACAACTATTGCAGCAGTAAATAAATGTAATATAGTTGCGAGATGTGGCCAGTGTGGTGGTCCACCAAGCAAATGAAATATGTGAATGTAATCTATAATAACGTTTTTGCGACATGATGCACCCTTTGCGTATTTTAACCGTAGGACGCCCACATTGAAATAAAGTCGGGTTAGAAAATGCAAACGTGGTACCCTGCATATAAGGGACCTCGCATAAAAGAGACAAATACTGCTCCCCAGTGCATGTCCCTTATAAAGGAGCTCAACTGTATAATGTCTATTACACACACACACACACACACACACACACACACACACACACACACACACACACACACACACACACACACACACACACACACACACACACACACACACACACACACACACACACACACACACATACACACACACACACACACACACACACACACACATACACACACGCGCGCACACACACACACATTCGAAGTGTGCACTGCTGACTTGCATGATCCATCTTTGGAACAAATAAAGGTAAAGGGGGGGGGGGAGCAATAAATAAATGCAATTCCATAGCTACACTGTAACTTCTATTCGTTTGATACTTTTCGCCATTTGGCCCAGTTAAAGAGCCACACTCGATGCCTGGCAGACCTCGCTAGCCTCACCAGGACTGCGGATACCGCGCGGCGCTTACCGTCACACAGCCCTTGTCTGTTTCCCCTGTGCGGGCGCGACGGCAGAGGCGGTTGCAGGGAAGGGATGGGAGGGGGGCAATTAATACATCTGCTTCGTTTACGGGGCGAGCGCAACGGCGAACTCTCTGCATTATGCATCCACCGGGGCCATCCTGAGTCATGCTTTATGGACGCACCGTCCCAGGACCGGGCCAAGCACCGGTTTCACCTCGCGTCATCAATAACAACTCGCGCCGCCGCCGCGAAGAGGGACCACGCTCGCAGCGTAGCACGCGCGCGGATGGCCAGCGACGGTGCGTGAAAGCCGACGGGCCGACGACGCGAAAGCAGCGCTGCACGTTCGCAGCATGACCGAGCTTTTTACCGCTGGACTTTCTGGCAGTCGGGGTCTCGTCATGCTCCCTCTTTAACTCCTGCCTTTGCCCACTACGCCTGCCTGAACAGCTCGTTTCCCGAAGTCAGTATTTAGCTCTTTCTCTCCGACGCTCAACTGCAGGAAGTTGTGCATCTCGTTCAAAAAAAAAAAAAAAAAAGAAAAAAGAAAAAAAAAAGAAGAAAAAAAGAAAACGAGGAAACTACGTTCATTTAACCCAAACTTTGGCGCAGCGCTCTATTCATTTGATCGAGCTCAAATAGGGCTTCAGTTTAGAGGAGCCTCATGCAAATTAGAAAGCGCTGAAATCACATGACTAATTCAATGCTCAATTTTTATTTTCATTTTTTTTTTCAGAGAGAAATACTCAAATATAGCACCTTGTCAGAAAGTTTATTTGAGCTATATCAAGTTATTATACCATGACCATGACTGGCTAGAAAGTTCACACAGACAGGAAAGAAACGTTAAAATACGAGTTCGCTGGCCGTCTACCAGAGAGCAGATACCTGGGCTGGCAAACATATTTTTCTTCCTTTTTTTTTCCTTTTTGAAATATAATAAAATCATCACGTACTACTACTGTCTGTCATGCATTTTAAAATGAGACGTAGTAGATGCATTCTGGACCAACTATGCGCTATCTGTGCAATTTTTCCAACCACCTAAACAAGCAGTTGCATCTTTTAAAATTGGCTATTGAGTGTATAAATACCCTAGAATTTCAATATTATGAATCTTTTTTTATTCCTGCCACAAATTTGAAACTGAAAAAGTTCACCACGCTTAGGAAAGAAGAAATGAGACAATTGGGAGTTCCACTGGAAGGTCTGAAACTTCAATTACTGCGCAAGTTGCAGATATCACTTGGGAAACGCCCGATGATGCTCCATTCCGGTAATTTTCCCTTGTTCATGAAACTTGAGGAGAAAATTTTTGCACAAAATAAATGCGATTTTCTACACTTCAGAGAAATTAAAGCACCGAAACTTTCACTTTAAAGAAAAAGTTCAGTAAGTTTACAAGCTTAAAAGAGCCTGAGAACGGAAATTTGGCGTTTAGCTGATGTAATTTTCGCTTATGACATCGAGCATCATTGGAACTGTCCCAGTAATAAAATCTTTATAAATGACGGGCTATATATAGCAAGCAACAAAAAATCTACTCCACACGAGCAGGTGAGCAAAAGCGTACTGTTATGCGTGGTGACAAGAAACAGATTTTTTTTTTTTTACACAAATCTCAACAGAAAAAATTTCTACTGGACCGGAGAAGGCCATCGTTTCAATTTATATGAATAGAAGCAAGTCAGTGAATGAACTCCGGTGAAGAAAATACCTTTCATTAGATATTATTCATAAATTCTGGGCGAAGTCCCCGATGCTTACAAGAACGTTCACTGCCTCCCTTCCGTCGAGCTGGCTACATTAATTGCTAAAACGATGCATTTTCGGACTGGAGTTCTGTTGCTCAAGGAAATACCGCAGATCTTTGAGAATGCGCAGCGTTTCTCCAATCGACGGCAGCTGACCTCAAACGCATAACTAATTTTTTTTTTTATACAATCTGCCTGCAATACTCTCGCTTCCGTGAATTTGTAGACTATTTCGTGGGTCGTCTTGGAATGACTCTAAAAAGGCAGTATGTTCTCCAGTCGGTGAGTAACGCTTCGGTGTTTGCACCTCCATATTCAACTCAAGCGCCAACGTCCTTCGGTTTCCTCAATAAAAATGTAACTTTATTTATATAAAGGAGCCACTTTGTTTTCCTCAGCATTGTGCATGCCAACTGTTCCGGATACAGCGCTGTACTGTTTTTTCGGTGAAAATGAATGAAGTATATTTATTCAACATGCTTTCCCCCCTATTTGCGCATTGCAGTAGCGTGGAGATGCAGTTTGATCGCCTTGTCATCGTTCCTAATCATTTTTATTTAGTCATTTACCCATGCTTGCAGTAGCTCTGCTATTTGTATGTCATGGTGGTATGCGGGATAAATCTACGACAATCTCCGCTCATCACCCAAGCTCGAATAAATTAGACCCGGTGGCTTCATGACCAAATTCCGGCGGTGCACTTTCCCGCTCTCACATGGCTAAGAGGATTCTGTTACAAATGTATGTGCAGAAACCAGTCACCATCTACTGTGTACGACTCTTCTTCACAAGAGCGAAACGTAGGGGAAGGCTGAATGGCCCACAGCAAAACTATTTATTCATTAAAATTGTTCACAACACTTACATATATTGAGTTTCCAAAACAAAGCAGGATGTGTTGGAGTACGAACACCTCTTTTGTATTCTGCAGAACAGCATTGCAATATGCCACAACATTCTACCACAAGATTTACCATCAGATGTTTAACCGATGACGAGAAAACCGCGGACTCAGAAGCTCTCAGAGATAAGAAAGCAAAAATATCTAACCTGGCAGCACGTCCAAACAATGTGCATCAGCAGAACAAATCAAATATTCGACTTTGCCAAAACACATAAGCCCTCTGGCAGTATATAGAGAGAAGAAAGGAAGAAAACAATTGATATCGACTAGCATTAACACGACTGAAGAAAGGAGCTCTAACAAAGGAGCTGGCCGGCCGGCCTATGTAGTCAGAATTAAAACAAAAAGTGTTGTGATATGCATTGTGCTATTTCCAAAAAACTACGTAGTAGTGGTAATGTTTTTCACCCGTGGGGCATGTGTGTCTTCTTTTCCCTTTATTATTTGCGCTGCTACTTCTTGCTACGCTCTGCCTAATTAGTTGAGTTTGTGCCGAATCCACAATGCGTAAGTTTAATTGCTATTTGTGTGTGCAGAATTGAGGAATTAAAACCACCAGACGCTCTATTCATATCTTTTTCCTTTTTGTTTTTTGGTTGGTTGGTGAGAAGCCCTACACAAAAAAAAACAAGCACTTTTTGAGATAAATAAAACAAAAGACTGAGTTGCAGATAGCACCTGTAATATCATCCCACCTCAAACACGACCAAATTCGATCAAGGTTTTGCTATTCGTTGCTGTCCGGACCACCGAATTGTATTAGGCGCATCCCTGCTATTTACCAATTTCCTGTTATCCAAACATTTGGATTATTCATTATTATTTGTTCACCGCTATAAGAGATCTAGGGCAACTGACTACAACATGAGCACTTTCCTGCTCCAGCTGAGTGCGGTCATAAAGAGATCCATGAAATCTTATTTCCTATTTCCTAAACACAATGCTCCTGCTAACAAAATTTGGTCATATTGACGCACGATAACTCTTTTCCGCTGTTTCCGTCCGCGTTTGGGCTTCGATCACCGTGAAATCGTATCGCAAGCGGTTCCAAACTCGCGTTTAACATGTCATAGGTGCTCATGCCGACGAAAGCAGTCATAAGACAGCCGATAGCCGAAGTCGGGAAAGAGCTGCTTTCCTCACACTCGCTCGCCAAACAGCGACGCCGTGAAACTTCGGATCTAGCTTGCCGGAGAAATTCTAGGAATCGGAAGCATCACAAGCATGCTCATTCCGGCTGGCTACGCCTGTTCGCCGCCCTTTCACGCCTGGCTAAAGCGACACGTGGCAGCGAAGCGAGCCTGTCGGAACCAATTTGGTTTCGGGCGGGTCTCCGGCGAATCGCCTCCGAGCGCCCCGCGCCAGTCACTCGCGGCGGACCTTCCGACGACGACTGCGACGGCAGCGCCCTCCCTCCTCCTCGCACACTCGTCAGCGCCCTTGTCGACTTCAATTGTCGGGGCGCGCCAAAGAAAAGGCGCTGGCAGCAGTGGAAAAGAGCGCCGGCGAGTTAGTCTAGAGCGTGGAAGAAACAATGAAGACAGGGTGCTACAAGGGGCTGATGCGAGAGCGTTGGATGCAGTCACTGCGAAGCGCAGCCCTTCTCTCAGTCTGCTCCGCGAACCGTTACGACGACGGTCCATGCGCAGAGAAAATTATACGGGCCCCCAGAAGGAAGAACAAAAACACTAGTGTCAACACTCTACGGCTACATGAAATGCTCATACCGAGGTGACATTCCTCCGAGCAGCAGCGAGTAATTAGCTTGTATAGGAAAGTAAGGTCTCAATGAGAGTGTATGAGAGACTTCCGCGACCGAGACTAGCGTGGTGTCTTTCCATTTGGTAATATACGTAAATTCAGTACACACGAATTGAAAGATTAGAAGCAGCACAACGCTTCGATGCGTTCATTTCGAGCCTAAGGCTGAGTTCTATCGCAAACATACTAAGCAGGTAGGCTGTTTCAGTTGTTTCTTCTTTTTCTTTGCCGTTTTTAGATGACATGCGCACAAAACCATTTCAACAGCACAGAGTGATTCCTCAAACACTCTGCATTCGCGGGCTGAAGGCTCCTCATGCAATTCACTTCTCTGAATTTTGTTCACCAAGTTTTATGGCCACCGCAATCTGCCGCACGTACGTAGTAAAAGTGTTGATTATACGAACGAGCTACACTATAAACATCTAGCAGTAAAAGCCTCTTGGTTTGTGAAAACGGTTTCCCTTCCATTCAAGCATCTTTGTGCGCATCGCAGGTGAAAAAAAAAAAAAAAATGTCGACTGAATTCGACGCTGCTATCACAAGCATGAAGAGGAGACAGAAGAGCAGGTCATGAACTAAAGCTGGAAACATCTAGTCAACACGTGTGCGCAGCCTTGAACCAGCAGCATATCGAACTCGCCCATCGAGAGATTAGGGGGCGAAGTGAAATGTCACCGTTCAGGCCGCTCTCTCGACTCTCGATTGGGCCGAAAAATCGTAATAACCATAACAAAACCGCGGCAATGAATGCGAGTACAGCAGGATTGAGGGGGGGGTGGGGGGGAGGCGTAGCGAACGCATTCACACCAATGTGGCGCAGTGCCATATTGCGGCGCGGTCTGCTCTCCCTGTGCCCCTCGGGAACTGGCGCGAAGCGGGGCCTCGCGGTCGCGTGCGCTGGCTATTGCCGGCGACGAACGGGGCAGCGGCTCTCGTCTCGGGACCCGCATTCTCGCCCAGGGTGCAGGAGAGAGTGAGGTGGTGGGGCCTCGGAGCGGGAAATTAGGCGCAGGACGGACGAGTGCTGGAAGTCACGTGGCTTAGTTCCGTTTCCTGGATCGCTCCCCGACAGGAGTCAGCGAGGGTCCTCTGGAGAGCAGAGGCCGAGCGCGCGACCTTACCTAAAAACAGTTTGTAATTCTTAACGGGATTATGCGGCGCAGCGGTGGTGGAAGCGTGCCCATACGGTGCGCGCAGCAGGGAGTGGCAAGGAGGAAGGAAGCGGGTGGAAGAGAGCGTTGGAGATTGTCGGAAGGGGGCAAACGATAAGGGCCGCGGATAATTTGGTTACAGCGCGCGTGCAGCTCTAGGCCGTCGGCCTGACAAGGGGTTCCCTCCACCCCCTCCAGATGATACGCAGACGCCCTAGCTGGTGGCTGAGCCAGGCACAGCAGCACCGCACATGCCGAGTGGGAAGAGTCGAAGGGATGGGTAGCGAAGGGAGATTGGTTGAGAAATGGACAGGGAACGAAGGGAAGAGGAGGCAAGTGGAATGAAGGGATCTAACGCACGAAGTTAGTCCACGCTTGTAACGCGCGCGTGCGCGGCGTCGCGCGTGGCGTTAGAGGGGTGCGAAGAGAGCAGCGGCTGGCATGCTGCCCTGCAGTGCTCTGCGTAATGTGAGTGGCAGCCCAGCCTGAGACAATACCATGTGGAAATCTGCTGCGTACCGCGGCCCGACTCAGTGTAGTCTACCCTTTGCACTGGCGTTAAGCGAACACATCCAGAGTAGACTGATTTTGCGTGAGTTCTGTGCGTAGTGGCTGATCAAGGCGACGTGTATCTTTCTGTAAACTAAGCAGGGTTTTGAAAGGCAGGCTCTACAACGAGGTTTGTTGTTGATAAAATCTGAAGTGTCTTTTGAGACATGAAGACTCAGAGTCAAGTAATGATTTGTCAGCAAATGGAAAGAAATTCTTCACATGCGACCAACATATTCGCATTAGCGATGATCAAGAAGCACCATCGAATATGTGACGTATCACCATCTAGAACGCTGCAAACGCTTTAAGCCAGCGGTTAGGGTGCCGTGGCTTCTCATTAGCTTGCAAGCACTTCAGCAGCAAAAGGCATCATAAGCATGCCTCTATATTATATATATATAGTCCCCCCCCCCCCTCCTTTCCTCTGTTTGAAAATTTTGCAACAATATTTTGCATTACATCAGCACTTTATTTTATTTTTATTTTTTTAGGATTACAGACAGCGAAATTCCGGAGCTCATATTCAGAACTCCTGTCCAGCATACAAAATGTAGCTAAACTGACGCTAAGTGTGTCTGTGTCCAAAGTTTGATCAGCCACAAAACCATGAATATCACTCATCACAACCGAATGTCGCACTCGAAAATTATGAGCAAAAACGTGAAAGAGGTGAATGGATAGTTTATGCGTTTCCGAAAAGATGTTGAATCTGCAAATCTTTTTGCTAATTTCCTGACTGCGTGACCGCTGTAAAGCGGGCGTCACAAAGCCTTTTCACATTTCTTTCTTTACCAGAAATATTTTTCAGAGGCGCGGAAAAAAAGTAAACTGAGCACTCTGTTGTCTCTTAACATTTTCCAACCATCGCCCAGTCGACACTTTCGGCTGTGGTATATGTGCAGGATGGTAATAGACGCTAGGGCGCTTTCTCATGCACAAATGATGTTTATTTATGCCTGGTGGGGAAGGTGCAATTGCCGTTAGAACGGAGACACACACTTCGTTAAAGTGCTGTTCCTACTAACTCATTACATATCAGAAGAGCAGCACGCTTTTTTTTTTTTTTTTGCGGCCGCGACAGTCTGGCTTCTTTCTTTATTTTATTTTATTTTATTTATACATACTGTGAGCCTTCCGTGGATGTTCTTTAATTTGTACATGCCATGATCTTCCTCTTTCATTTGTACATACCATCATCATCGTCCCGCGGCGCCGGCTCCGGCACGCGCCTGGGTTTTGTCACCGGATTAAAACGCTAGACAAGGCATCGCTGGCCTTGCCATCACGACCTTGCCGTCTCAACCTAGCCTTCTTTCACAAGTGGTGGAGGTCGAATTCTATCCCCTTGCTGCCTCTCGCTGGAGCTACGTTCCGGTCGCCGTTTGGCAACTACCACCATAACCATGTCCACCGAGAGCAATCCCGACCCGGCCGGACCCTCTACCTCAGCTGCACCGATGCCTCCGACTCTGCCCACACGTCAACGCGACCCACCGCTGTTCGCTGGTCGTCGTAACGAAGACGTGGATGACTGGCTTTCACAATACTGCAACCTCGTGGAGGGACTTTAGCAGAGTGGGAATACATAAACAAAAATTGCATTTCGTGAGACGGGGGTAAATGTAAAAACAACAGGTTTCAAGAACGCAAAACAAGATAAATCAAGCCCAGTAACACATGTCTTGACAAGAACCTACGGAAGACCTGCCGATGGAATTGAAATAATTTCAAGGGTGGCTGAAGAACTTGAGTGCTGGACAATACATTCCAGTCAGTAAGAGCTCTAGGGAACAATTAATAGCTAAGAAAGTTATTATTTGCGCAAAGAGGCGTTATTGTCGGATTATGACGCTGCCTTGTGGCTTTCCCTGACGAAAATGAAATAACGTTTACAAAATCCACATTGTAATGTCCGTTAATTACTTGATACAGAAATTTAAGACGCGACACATAACTTCTGTTAACTAATGAGACTAAACGAGCTCTTGCGAATAGTGCGCTTGCAGATGCTTTCCAGAGGGTATTATATATAAAGCGAACGGCCCTTTTTTGCACACTTTCAATTTTATTGGTATTAGATTTCGTGCACGGGTCCCATATGATGGCAGCATAATCTAGTATTGGAAGTACGATGGATTTGTTTGCAAGTAGACGAAAGCTCGGAGTATAAAATTTAAGTGCCCTCCGAAGAAAAAATAATCTTGTGTTGTGCAAATTACCTACGACATAATCTACATGCTTATTCCCATTAAATGTGTTCGTTATCCAAATCCATAAATACTTATGTTGGGACACTTCTTTAAATATGCTTTGTCTGTAGCGGTACTGAAATTCTAAAGGTATTTTTTGTTTTAGTTTCATATGCACAGTTTTCTCAAAATTTACAGGCATTTTCCAACTGTCACACCAAGCAATTACTTTACTGAATGCATTATTTAAAACGATTTGGTCACTAGCGTTTTTAACTTTGGAGTAAAGAACGCATTCATCAGCGTACAATTTAATTCTATCAGGGTATGTCTTGCACAATATCATTGATATATAGTACAAATAAGAGGGGTCCAAGAACTGAGCCCTGGGGAACGCCGGAGTCAACCGAAACTGCATTAGTGTGTTCGTTACTCAATACGACGAATTGATGGCGATCGTGAATGTAGGCAGATATCCATTGTACGAGCTGGACATTTCTGAGCAATTTATCCATTTTGAACAATAGTTTTTGTTTGTGTGAGAGAAACCGTCTCGAATACTTTGGAAAAGTCCATGAAGATAACATTTGTTTGGTTACCGTTTTTTATCGATGAGGCAAAATCGTGCACGGTTTCTACTAATTGTGTGCCGTACGTCAGAAAGAGGCCGTGCGTCAAGGCAAGTAAGCGTACGTGCAGTCAAATCCTTACAAATTGTCAAAGTATGTTCATTGATTCGTTGGTTTGTGGCGTTTAACGTCCCAAAGCGACTCAGGCTACGAGAGACGCCGTAGTGGAGGACTCCGGAAATTTCGACCACCTAGGGTTCTTTAACGTGAACTGACATCGCACAGCACACGGGCGCCTTGCTTTTCGCCTCCATCGAAAAGCTGCCGCCGTGGCCGGTATTCGATCCCACGTCCTTGAGAACAGTAGTCGAGTACCGTAACCACTGCGCCACCTCGTTGGGCTGTATGTTCATTGTCTTGCGCGTTAAGGCGACTTGTCGCGATCGGCACTGCGGCATTCGGTCGCAGGGGAGAACGCCTTACACCTCAAATAAATAAGTTAACAAAATGAAATGATGTCGGAAGACTAGATTGCAGCGAACACCGTTAATGCTCAAGTCAAGTTTATGCAGACTATATTTCAAGGCTTGCAAACTGTGCCCAAGCGTATTTTTCTTGCAGAAGGCTGGGAACTGTTCGTTTCTGGACAGATGTCGAATAAACAATATAATCGCCGTTCATCAAGCAAAGAACTACTCCAACATTCAGCAAAGTAATATACTAGTGGGCTGTCAAAGCTTATAATGTAAGCATCCATTTACGCCCCTCTTTTTCGCTCTCAGTGTGTAGGTGTCGGCTTTGCTTAAGCGTGTACCGTCATGCAACAAAGTCTGCGGGAGGTAAGTTCGCAGAATTTTTTTTTTTTTTTTTTGTGGTCAGTCAACGAATGCATAGGGAACTTGCGTGTTTATCCATTGTAGAAAGTACCACCTGAGTGGTTAGCGACACCATGATGGGATCAATTGCTTTTCCTGATGCCGCAACCCGAAAACCTTGGTCCATGACTGTGCGGGAGGATATGCATGTGGGGGCGCTGCAGCACAGCGGAGCTGTCTTTTGGAATCCCTACATGCCCGAAAGATTGCCACAAAAGTATCCAAAACATGAAACCGGCAAACGCCAGCACAGTAGAGCACGAGTCCGACTCCGGAAGTGGGAGTCTTCCCTCCGGAAGTTCTGGGCACGGCCGCCGGAAGTGGGCGCGCGTGCCGCTAGCGGGACCATCGGCTCTCTTACGGCTTCTCCAGAAGTTCCGGGCTGCCAGTCCGGCAGCCCAAAACGCATTCGGCACTGCGACACGGCCCTGTGTCGTGGAGAAGCAGAACTGATTGAAGGCACGCCGTGGGCAAACTGAAGTTATCCTGTGTCAATAGATTATTGTTCTGATGACGAAGAGGCAAAAGTGGCCATTCATAACCTAAAAAACGAACAAATATAAAATAAGGTTGTTCCCATTATCTTTCCTTTGAAGACAGTGTTCTCTACGCCGATTCCTGGGGCCGAACTACTCCGCGATTCACTTCAAAACGGCGATCCTGCAGTTCATTCTGGTCATGCGGACCTGAAATTGGGAGGAACAACCCCACCACCCGGTTTTAACATGCATGCATAGAATTCAAGGTGAAAATGAATGGCAGCAGTAGTAGTCTGTCACCTCCTTGGATTCAGCGAATGTGCACGAAAGCTCGTATCCATTCACTTTCAATTTGTTTGGTGTTGCTTACTGTGATTTATCCCGTCGGTTACGTTGATATTATTAAATGTGTTTACTTTGTACAAAGAGAGAAAGAAGACAAACCGGTTGCGCGCGAGGCAGATCAGACATTTATAATCTTTTCGCGCGCTAGCGAGCCCAATATCACGTGCGCAAATCCTTAGTTGTGATTCTTGTTTCTATGTGTATTGATACCTTGCTCGTAATGATCTTATAAGCACCACTCGTGCCGCTCCAGCTGTTAACATGATATTTTTGCGGTTTCTTATGGTCATGACCGCAAGTTTTTACAGTCGCAACAAAGTAACCATAGTGAATCGGACAGAGCACACAAATTGGCTCTGAATGAGTACCTCTTGTTTCCACGTTATGCCTGAGGTGCGACACCACCTGAATGTCAGAAAACCATCGCCCTCGAAATCGTGAACATTTTACGAAAGTTCGGCGCCTTCCGTCCTCCTCTTCTGGTATAAAAGATAGAGTGATCCAGAACTCTTATCACAAAGCAGCTCTTAGGGACCTGCCTTCGCTGTGCTCATCGCACCTTCGGCGAGCTGTCCTGCCTTCTAAATGTACGCCACAGGTGAACTTGGTCAGTTACTGCTTCTCTGAGCCGTAGCATCACCGCGACGTAATCACTGCAATCCTCGGACGGAAGTTTCCTGAGATGAATTTCTAGTGGTTTCGTTGACTATATGTTATTGATATAATAGAGAATGGTCGAATCGGTTGTTAGATTTCAGCGCCCATACTGTCAACCAGTCGCTTCTACCGGAGCAGGCATTGTGACAGCCTTAATAACTACTAGGTGCAGCGCCTTCTCATGTGTTCTGTCATTTAAAACTGTGCCCGCGAAAAATATTGAGGAAGTATTAGGAAATGCTGTGACTAAATGCATTCCTCTAGTATGGCATAAAGTGTGTTGAAGAGGAAAAAATAAATAAACCTTGTGAAGCAAAGGATGTTTACTTTGTACGCCTTGCAGGCGTACAGACCTACAGGGCACAGTTTTAGGACGTGAGAATGAGTGGCAGGTGTGACAGTTGTGATTTTGTTCCTCGCCCCGTCTTTTTCTCTTTTCTGTCCTCTCAAATCTCTTTGTCACTGCAAGATAGCCAACTGAAATAAATATCTCTGCCTTCTTCTTCTTTTTTTTTTAATCTGCCTTACAGGGCAACAAAGTGGCGAAAGCTATGGAAGAGATCGTCATATTAGAAAGTCAATGAAAGGAGCAGAACTTAGAGCTGAGCATTCCCCCTCCCCCTCCCTCCCCACTGATTCAAATGGGATTTTCTTTCTTCATGCTGTTATCTGCACAATGAATTTCAGCGACAGTAAAATGTTACCATTAGTTGCAAAATCAGTAAGATACACCAAATAAAGAGTGGCTTGAGTACAGAAAATCTGCGCGTCTATTATTGCTTGTGTTTCATCCGCGTCTTAGCCAATCTCTCGTAATGTGTAAGCACATTTTTTCATTGAACCTAATAACAACAAAAATTTTATGAGGCAACTGCATTTGCTGCCAATATTAAATAATGCGTGACCAGTAATCTTGCAACGGGAACAACTAACCGTATATATATATGGGAGACCGTACACTGAGTCGGTTGATATACACTTGCAAAAGACACGATGGGAAAGTGGTAATGATTCTAGCTTGTACTTGCTCTACAACATCTACTCATTTTGTATTTTTATCACTGCTTTAAAGACACCGTGGTCTAATTTCATTTAGCAGTGACAGGTATATTTTGGCTAGGTTTGCTAAGCTAAGCTGGGGCTGGTCAGTTAGCCCCGTACCAGGACGAGTTAGGGGGCGTCAGACAAGGCAGCCATAAGCCACGTGCGCCTTGATTTCTCCGAAGAATAATAAACCAAAAGCAGAGAACCCAGGTTATTAGTCCGCTACTCTATTGTCAAAAGCGAAGTCATTCTGTATAGATACCCGATCCGCTCCGAGGACGAAAGCGCGCAGCCAGTTTCCACGGCAGGACTCCGCAGTGCCGGGCAGATAATCCGCCCCAGTCTTAATCCGTGGGATAACAGTAGCCGCCGTGCAGGGCAGAGGAAATCCCTGCCGCTTGTTCAGCCTCCTGCCGAAATTAGCATCGGATGTATAGCTTCCGCGCCGCCTCCTCATTCACTGCGTGCACACATGCACGTCGACGGCGCGAATCTGTGGGCACCCCTACCATTGACAGTCGTGGACGTCATTGTTCAAATCCCTGCACTGAATAGGACCACCCTCCACCTTCGAAACCCCGCCGCCTAACCGCGACAAAATATGATTGACCGGAGCTCGGTATTCTGGGGACGCACTTGCTGCTACGCCGACTCTCGCGCAGATTAAGAGATTAGCCTCTTGTCTTCTCCTCTGGCCTTCCGGTTCCCGCGTAGTCCCCTCCGCCTACATCCGATGTGGTTGCAGGTAGTTGCTTCCAGTGACGTGAATGCTGAAAGGCCGGAAACGCTCCCTCACGTGGGTAGCACCTTCGTTGAGCTTCGTATTCGGGAGCACCAGGTTTGCTCTCTTGGCCAAGTATTGTCACCGTTGAATGTGAGGTTAGTTAGAGACTTTTGTTAGACCTCTCTGTCGAGGCAAAATTTTTCTCGCTTGTGTGAAAGAAAAAGTAATTAGACAACAATAATGAAAGCCGTCATTGCATATAAGCTATTTTGTAATATTTCCATCTCTTTTCAAAACTCACAGAAATGTCACATTTTTGCACAATGATAACCTTGTCTTATTTCACATCCTAAAGGTTGCTTGAACGTTCTGTTTAAGGATGTAACAAACTGGAAACTCTCAACTGACTCTAAAACCAGAGAGCCGATGCCGGAAAAAAGTTTAAGCCATAAGAAACGGGCTTACCATTCAATTATATCTACTTCTGCGCAACTAAAATTGACACACTTAAAGTAAATGCCATGGACTGAGCATAACATTGCATAAGGGCACAACTAAATATCTTTTATGTCTTTCCGTGCTAGATGAAAACACACCGATATGTTTTTATAGTAGCAGAAATGGACAACTAAAATCAACGGCAAAAGGGAAACTACGCGCGAACCGCATTCAGTTTTTGTGTATGGAAACCAAAAGAACGAGAAAATAAAAAAAAAACTAAGTATACTCTTTTTACTGCAAGTAATGAAATAAATAGAAAATACTACGATAAGGATATGCCTTTCAGTCATTATGCGCACGTCATTACCCGCACATTTGCGGAACTGAATCAACTCCTCGCTTGGTTTTAATATTATCGTTTCATGAAATATCTGCATGCATTCTCCTGTGCTGTACGCAGAAATATAATCGTTGCGTTCAGTGAGCTTCGCGGAGGAACGTTCTTGCCTGTGCTCAACATCAGAGCTGGGGAATTCAGCTATGCGCACGTGCAATCACACCATCAAGGCTTGTTTATTTTAAGATGACGTCCACCGCGCTTGTAGAAGTTGTAGCCTTCTAAACGTCATCATTACGGTAATGACACGGGAAATTCATCGACAGCTGGAGACATTGAAGTCACCGCGTGCAGCCGCCGCGTCTGTCATAGCCGATACATTCGTCGCATCTGAGAGAGGGAGCGCTGGGAAAATATTTTATTCCGGCGTATTTATGTCACGAACTCCGCATCATACTATGCCGGTAGCGACCAATCTCCACACGTCAATTACCTCGGCCTGATTCTGCGCTGTGACCCATCTCTACACACATACTGCGCTTACTCGCATATCTTAGAACATGAGGAAAGCTTGAGAACGGCCTCATTTTTCCGGTCATTGCTTTGAGTTGGTAACTATGGTTACGTGGAATAGTAATGATCCAGCCGACATGACCTGCACGTGCCTCAACATTAACGGCATTAACGCGCAGGCGAATTTATCTGCGTGCCTCGATCCGCGCCGGCACGCAGTACGGACGTCGCAGCGAGCGAGATCGCGCAGAGAAAACTACTAATACTTCTTGCTCTCAATATCATCAGCAGCAGCCTGACCACCCTCAGTGCAGGACAAATGCCTCTCGTATAACTCTCCAGTTAACTTTGTCCTATGTCAGCTTATTCCGCACACTTTCTAACCTCATCCCTCCACATAACTTTCTGCCGCCCTCTGCTACGTTTGTCTTCTCTCAAAATCCAGTCATTTGCTCTAAGCGACTATAGGTTATTTTGGGTGCACTTTACGTGTCCTGATTGTGCCCATTTAGTTTCGTGATTTCGACTCGTATGTAAAATTTCGAAAATACTAATGCATCTTTACCAGTGACCCTGTGTATGGCTTCTTCGCATGTGCATATGTTAAGGGTGGTGCACGCTTTACAGGAGCACCCACGTTCGAGAACGCATGGGAAGCTTCCACTCCACAGGTCGCTCGACAGAATCATTCGTCCCGCAAAACGTGGGGAAGCGCTTAAGCAACTTTTTCCCTCCCCTCTCCATTGTTATGTAAGTTCTAGGCCTTCAATCTGACGCGTATTATAAAGAAATAACAGT
Source organism: Amblyomma maculatum (assembly GCF_055883805.1). Lineage (NCBI taxonomy): Eukaryota > Metazoa > Arthropoda > Arachnida > Ixodida > Ixodidae > Amblyomma > Amblyomma maculatum. The sequence continues at coordinate 59,230,728 of NC_139344.1, forward strand.
GACGGCATGAAGCTGCCGCAGGCCAGAAATCAGGTCCCGATCTGCATCCCATCTAGCAATGGAAAGCAACCGAACATTCAATAATAAATTTCTGAGAGTTCAGACCGCCACACCTAAGAGACATCCTGCATTTGAACCAAGAAAAGACCGCTGCAAGCACTCGATAAGAAAGAAACGGTGGTTTTTCTAAGCCCCCGGTTGTCTTGAGTGGTCATAAATAAATAAATAAATAAATAAATAAATAAATAAATAAATAAATAAATAAATAAATAAATAAATAAATAAATAAATAAATAAATAAATAAATAAATAAAATGTCAAGCAAACTGCATTCACCTTTGGCTGGTTATTTACTTAGCCTCAACACTTACATTTACGTGGTCTGATTGAGGTTATGGGGATGCTCAGCCGCCGAAGTTTTGGTGTGACGTTTAGCTTGTTCCTCTAGGCATGTACCAAATGCAAGAAAACCTGCCAGTAATACTGAATAGTAGCGTTACATTTCCGAAGGCAGAAGGGGTAAAAAGGTGGCTTCTACAGCATAGTATCACTAGTGTCACTGGATACCAGAAAGCAGGTGGGTAATGTGAACGCCTCAGCTGGTTAAACAAATACTGATATGTAAATCTTTTCACTAGGTGATTATTTTAATCTTTTAAAAATTCTTATTGCAAACCTATGAGAAATAGGTCGATGCGGTCTGTTTGATGGGCTGTGCCGCAAGGCGGACGCTATGTGCGTGATAAAATCTGATTATTGGGCGAATAATTAACAAATATTACTGATAACGTTTTCGTTTTTATTTCAATGGTCAAAATTTAATTGCGAAATTGCAGGCCGTCAGTGTCGAATACGCTTTTTATTTTCTTAATCGAAAATGTGGTTCGAAACAATGAAATTCGAAAACAATCATTTATAAGGTTGTTTACTTGGTTTTATGGCATTGCACGTTTATAAAGTGTCGTCGCTCACATTTTTTATTCGTCGAATACGGATACGTATTTCGCATTTGGTGAACTAGAAGAAAATGGCAGGATTCTGGAGACAATGCCACCCACAGCGACGCCATTTTAAGAGTATTTAATGAGGGAAAGCCCAATCAGCGATTATCCAAACGCGCGTTTTTTGCAAACGCTAATTCTAACTATTGCGAAAATTTAAAAAGTGGCCTCCCCATCACTGAAGACAACTGTAATTTTCCAATAGTGCTGATTCAAGTCAAACATTAAATATTTGAAGCTAATTTTAGTTACCTAAAGGCTTCTCATTATCATCACTTACTATCGGTGTTAAGAGTTTACGGGGTGCTAGTGAACGGGAAAAAAAGATTATTTAAGCGCAGTCACATGACCCAGTCACCTGAACTGTGCAAAGGCATGAGGAGGGGAGGGGGGATGATAAACCCTAGCCTCAGGTACCAAAACAAACATGGTACTAGAATGCGATATGCGATATATATATATATATATATATATATATATATATATATATATATATATATATATATATATATATATATATATATATACGAGGCCAAGGAAAGCATTGGGGATTGTACTTTGTCTTTTTTTTTACTTCAATAACGTAAATTAGTAATGTAATCTGTTTAGGGGAAAGATAATTAAACACAAAGTAGAAGAACAAACAACGTGCCGATGGTGGGAACCGAACCCACGACCTCCGAATATCGCGTCCGGTGCTCTTCCAACTGAGCTACATCGCCGCTGTCTCCCCTGCTACTTTCTGGGGTATTAATGGGGCCTGTATACGAACCTTGAAAGTGTTCACCAGCGCCACCCTCAACCATAGCGGTGGACGTAGAACATCCTGTGTTACCGTCAGCGTCACGCAGAAAGTGATCAAGAGCGAGGGTGAAAGCTGGGCTGTAACCCTCTTACGCTACCTATGGCTTCAAGACTGCCAGAACCAAGACTCCCGTAAGCTACAAGCAGATAAATGAAGAGGAAATGAGGGTGCTCGTTATAATACATGAAGAAAAGAAGCCAACATTCGGCGAGGCCAAGGAAAGCATTGGGGATTGTACTTTGTCTTTTTTTTTCTTTTTTTACTTTAATAACGTAAATTAATAATGTAATCTGTTTAGGGGAAAGATAATTAAACACAAAGTAGAAGAAAAAATAACGTGCCGATGGCGGGAACCGAACCCCCGACCTCCGAATATCGCGTCCGGTGCTCTTCTCTTCGGTATATATATATATATATATATATATATATATATATATATATATATATATATATATATATATATATATATATGTCATGCGCCTACGCTCCGTGCAGAGCGCCACACTTAGATTCAACTTGATCTTTGACACACGTGCCACAAGAACTATGTAGCTATTTCTCGGCTGTGCTCCAGTAGTCACTTCTCTCTGCTCCTGCCGACATGAGGAAAAGAAGGTCACACAGCACGTGTACCAACCATTGAGTGCGGTCACTGACTGGCGTCATTACACGCGCAACACAATCGAGCGATCTCAAATCGCAAGATAAAGTATAGAAAAAAAAATTGATTGAAATGCCAGTAATGGCCAGCTACAAATCTCGAAGTCCAACCAAACTTCCATTTATTTACGAGAATTTACTTAACCGGCATACGCGATTCACATACTTCATGACATCTGGCAGCATTGGTGTTACCACGAGAGCCATACTCTTTATTATCAAACTTAATTTTTTTTTTAATTTACTAGTAGGATTTCTCAGTTCACAACTCGAGCCAACGTTTTTGCAAGGGAACTTGTCTTCGTTTGGGCCATTTGTCAGAAAGTTGGCTCGACTTGCGAACTGAGCCTCTCCCTCTACCTTTGTTCAGTGCTCTTTCATACTGTGTAGCCATCTTAATTTTTGTTCTATCCTAGTAGGATTCCCTGAAACTATAAAAAACACTCTGCGAAGGGAATGGCAACCGGCGAAGGTTACGCTGTATAGTGCTCTTTTATCAACCAAATCGTAATGAAGAAAAGAGCTAGACAGGTGGTATCAAAATAATTAGTTTACCGTAGCTAACGCATCGTCCCTCTAGACACTGTGGACACCTAATAGTCATGTTAAGGAATTGAAGCAACCAGAAAAGAAGGGTGCTGTCATAATAATTGGCATGGCACAAAGGGCAGGACACAATCTCTGGCATGAAAGGTTGTGTGCTGTTTCCCAGCACTTTCAGCTAATAAAGCAGATATCGACCAGTTGGTGGATATTAACGTGCCTGTAACTACACATTATTCCTTAATAGAGCCGTAAAGAGTGAAGCTGGTGCTGAAAAAACTCATATTAATCAATTTAGTGCACGTATAAATTAGGTCCAACCAAAAAATGTTTTAATGGTGAGTCTGAGAAGGTAAAGACCGCCTGCTGCGTATCTGAAGAAAAACGAGCGGGCAGGTAATCTTGTAGAAAATCACATTCACGGCCTTATCTTATTTTACATTTCTTAAATCCAGCAACCGGTGCAGCCGCAGTATTGGCATTGTTTTAGGCACTCTCATTTCAAATTTCTCTAGGGAAAAATGTAGAAAGTTTGAGTTAAATCTTCTTGAAATAATAATAGCTTCTTTCTAAGGCATTTCGGCCTTACTGAGCAAAGAGTATTCAAAAAAAAATATCAGGCAACATTTAATTTTTTCGAATAAGCAACTATGTTAAATATATAAAATTTGTGGGCTCCCAATCTAAAAAAAAAAAAGAAACAACATAAATGTGTTTACGCGAAATACGTTTCGCCTAGGAGTTATAAAAAATTTATAAAATGACCAATAGCAATACTTTAACGGCAAATATGATAAATGCATCGGCTAAAGGAATATTGCTTTGACCTGCTAGTGTAAAAGAGATTGAAAAGCATTCGAAGTAGTAGGACACCGTGAAGGGAAAAAAATGAGGGGGGGGGGGGGGGGGGGGTTAAACGCGACAATGTAGCAAGCTACCCTCGCTAAGTGGGGGCCAAACCACTGGTGCCCATTATCTATAGCACTTGTGTAGTGCTATGAAGTAAAGTGAAAGTCACATTAACTTCATTATACTGCCTTAATATGGTACTTCACAGATCATACAAAATTTTAAGTCTGATGCGTTACAAGGACTAGATAAATATCAAGATAAATCGCATGCACAACTTTTTCTATCTGGAAGGACTTTTTTTTTCCATGTCGAAAGGTAGCAGATGAAACAGCATGAATTCTAACACCAAACTTGATTAAGAAATATTCAAAAAATAGTGGAGTAAAATTTAGAAATAAAAATTTAATTGCTAACGGAAATTTATTCAGAAATCAAGGGAACAAGCTTCCTTCAACAACGAAATAGCATATTTCGCAATCCTCGCCTCAAAAAACATGGTACCCGACTTTACCAAAAGTGCGCTTAATTTAGTAACAGCGCAAGTACAGTGAGCCGCCTGCTTTTACTAGCCTCGGCGATTGAAATAGTCAACGTACGTTTATGGGCTCAGATATTCTTTTTTAAAGAAATAAAATTTACTGCATAGCTCACCTCTTTTGTTCGTAATGGGCGCTTAACATTCTAAAGCTCCGCAGCTGTACGTGTGCTGTGAAAGAGAGCTTTACACAGGGATGTGGAGTAATTTCGACAAACTATGGTTCTTTTTTATCCCACGCTGTCAAATAGAAAGCACACGAGCCTGTTTTCACTCGACCGCCATCGAAATGTGGCTGCCGCAACCACACTAAACCCCATATCTTGGGCCCACCAACCTAGCGTCGTATAGACACTAAAGAAAGTTGCCGGGAAAAGACCCTTTTCTTTCTTTCTTTTTTTTTTTTTTTTTGTAGGGGATGTAGAACCCGTCACCTGTTATGGTCCCACTACAGAGGAAAATGTAAAAAAAAAAGTGGGGAAAGGATGAGGGGGAAGAGGCTGGAAACGGAGTCGGTAGCGCTGCTTGTGCTGGCTAGAAAAGATTTTATGCTTTGTTTTCTCAATAGAGACGCAGCAAGTCGTGATGGCAATTAGGAAACTTCGGCTACCTCAACACAGCCGGTCGCTTTCCACATATTACTGAAGCAGGAGTAACGCGCAAACCCCGCCCAGAACAGAAGTCACTGGCGTGAGCTAGAGGATGATTCCTTTGGTCGAAACAAAGAAAACGCAGAAGGAGCAAAAGCTCAAAAAGGCGCACAAATTCACGGCTGAACAGAGTCAGACACAAGAGCGAAAATATAGCAAGAGGAAAACGTGCGACTAAGCACAGTGCCACAAGGCAGAAGCAGGGGAAGGAATGCGCCGAAATAAAGAGCAGCGGCGGCGTAAAATAAAAACAAAAATGAAGCAAAGACGCCAAACGTGGAACAAGGGACGACAAAACAGCTCTCACCCGTTCACCTTCATGAATTATTCATGGCGCACGCGCGCAGCGCTCCACCAGCACTCGCTGCAGCGCACATCTCTAAGCAAATAGCGCAGCGGCGGCGGGTGCGAGCGCGCAACCCACATCCTCGCAAAACTTCAAAGTGCTGCTCGCGAGCTTGCCAGATCGCGCACAGCCGGAGCCCACACGGCGCGATACGATAAAAACAATGAGAGGTGAGAGCGAGACGAAAAAGAACGTAGCAAGGGGTTGCTGAGAGCGGCTCACGCATACGCACCCTGCTCAAGGAGCACAGCAGCAGAACGAGAGGAGACCGGGTTTGTATCCCTTTTATCCGTCGTGCATTCGTCTTGGCGCGAGCAGTGAGTCCCCGCCCTTTTCCTATACCTCCTCGTTTTTTTTTTCTTTGTTTCTTTTCTCTTTTTCTTTTTTTGTACATTCTGCAGAGACGCGCACGTTCGCCTCTTCGTTTTCGGCATTCCTCAGTCACCTCCTTCTCGCGTTATGCAGGGTTAGAAAGGGCACCCGACCCCCGCGTGCCCCCAGTTAGGTCTCCCGAGGAACTAAGGAAGGGAGGGAAGCGGCGGATAGACATGGCGAAGAAGGAGTCCGTCTCTCCATCCTTCCTGCGCCATACAACGTCTCGGCGCGGCCGCCAAACGGCGTGCCCGGAGAGCGAGGTTACAGGCGATGCGCCCATCGCGAGGGCGCTTCGATGAAAAGGCCAAACGCTGGCGCGGCCGTTCCATTGCTTCCAAGTGGGCCGTGCAGCGCGTATATATACATACGCACGCTTTGCCCTGAATAATACAACCGAATTGTGAGCGTGCGCGCACGCATTGTCTGCTTGCCGGTTGGCGCACTTTTGCCTCCGTTGTGTTTCGTTCGCATCTCTTCCTTTCGCTCGCTTCCCTACCCCTCGAGCTCTGGAAGTTCGTGCGGAGTATAAAAAAAAAAAAAAGAAAAACGAATGCTTGAAATCAACAAGGAAGGAAGCGATGCATCCCAAATCCGACTCGCGAGCGTCAGTCAAGAACAGAAGCTCTCTTTGTTTATAGACTTGAAGACTATCTTCGTTTTCTCTCTCCAACAATTCGATTTGGCATCGAGAAGAAAAATTCGTAACGGCGCTGCACGTGCGTCGAATGACGTCGAGTTTGACACTTCAGCGTCCAAGGCGAAGGCATAAGGCAACGCAATGAATTCTAAATGTGAATAGCTTTTGTTCTATGTGCATGAGCGGCGGAATAAAATTCGGATGTCGGTCTGATGGAGAAGAGGCATCAGAAAGACACTTTGTTCAATATGTAGACGCCTATACAGGCAAGCCTGCTGCGGGGACAACGAGACGGGATCGAATAAATTTCAAAAAAAAAAAAAGATATATATGCAGCGAGGAAGCAAAAAAATATAGCGAGGCAGTGAAGTAAGGTTCATTTGACGACTGAACGACCGATTAAAGTGCTTATGCTCTCAAGAATGTCTGGCACATTCTCGTCGATGACGTCGTTCTAGTCAGACTGGCCCTATTTGTACTACCATTCGGGAGGGCGTCGTTTACCACGTCCGTCACTGGAGAATGTGCCAGACTCACCCCCTCTTTCTCTTTTTTCCCGGACATACCAGAAAAATGAATAACGGAATTTTACGAATGTACTGTAACTGACCGTGCATGGCATCTCTTATGGTAGCTGTCTTGTTGGGCCTACTACCGATTTACAGTAAGGAAAGCTGATGACACATAGATCCCTTCTCCGGCTTAGTTTCTAATTTTTTTTTTGCCTCTTAATTTTTTCGGGTTTGTTCATTCGGAGAGGAACACATATTTACCACTTCTAGCAGTAAGTTTACTAATTTTTCGATCGTTAAGCGTGCGTTTCCTTCTGCGATCCGTAGGTTAAAAAAAAAACGGCAAAGACAGGAATATGGAGCACGTTCAATGACGATGACTCACTGGGAGCAGAAGCTGCCTCTTGTAGAAGTACCCGTGCATTAAGTGTGACTCTTTTGAGCATTCTTTCTGTTAATCCTTCATTCTACAGCTTGTTAAAAGTGTATACAGTGGGTCCCTGCAGGGACTTCTGAAATCGCATACATGCATACGTCAACGCGCTCACTCTCTGTCTCTCTCTCACACACACACGCGCACGCTTGCACACACACAGTAGATAAACATGAAAGTGTATTTACCAAAAAAAGCAATAAAATATGTTAAAGGAGGCTAATAGCTTCACAGCATAAAAATCGAGCTTTAGTGCAATGTTGTGCAGTCTGGAAACAAGCTCGCGCATCTTCTCGCAATATATCGATTGGAATAACGCAGCATGAGGTTCGTACTCACGCCCCTTCCCCCCCCTCTCATATTCGTCAGTGTGTGTGTGTGTGTGTGTGTGTGTGTGTGTGTGTGTGTGTGTGTGTGTGTGTGTGTGTGTGTGTGTGTGTGTGTGTGTGTGTGTGTGTGTGTGTGTGTGTGTGTGTGTGTGTGTGTGTGTGTGTGTGTGTGTGTGTGTGTGTGTGTGTGTGTGTGTGTGTGTGTGTGTGTGTGTGTGTGTGTGTGTGTGTGTGCGCGCGCGTCCGTGTGCACAAATGGATTTCATATTCGTACCCATGCCCCCTCCCCCTCCCTCCACATACATACACAAACACAGCCCATTTAATTTTCTCCCTCCACCTTCCCGGCTGTTTTCGTGGTGTGAGCAGTGTTCTCGTTGGGAATTTCTACAGAGTACAGCATATCACCATGGGCCCCTGCCGACAAAAAAAAAAAAGGGTGGCTACGTGCCTGCGCAGTATATTAGGGCATTTCAGTTCACTTTCAAGCACCATACTATGACCCTCAATGGCCTGCTGTCCTGTAAATCTGTGCTGTTTGCCAAAAAAATGTGTGTCAAGGTGTTTCTTTTTTAATACGTAAAATGGTGCGAAGAAGGTGCTGCAGAGTGTCTTTGCTTTTCAAATGCAAATATTTAAGAAGCCCACCATCGTAGAGCGTAACTTCATTCTCTTGTTTATGTTAGTATGTGTGGGGGGTAGGGGAGTGTAGTAGAAACCTGTCCTTATGAAGTAGTAAACGCGAAGGCAGCGCAGATAGAGTAGGAGACCTTTATCTTTATGAATCCTCCATGTAGACTGGCAAACGAGCAAATACGGGCTCGTTGCTACACAGCATAAATTCGCTCGAGCCCTAGTGTTGAATATTTCTATGCATGTATTTAGTTCCTCACAACTTCATCATGAAATTACTGCAAAACTTTAAACTATTTATAAATATTAGGTGCAGTAATATACGTGCATTCCTCTTAGTCTTTAGCTACATTCAGCCGTTGAAGGGGAATAATAATGGAAACCATGTTTCACGAATCGTAAAGCTTTTCGGGAAAGTTTCACGCTGAGTCAAACAGTGATGTGAGGAGGACTATAATAAAGAAAAATCACCAATCACAATACGTAATTACGTGTCCATTCGTAATACACTTCATGAATATATGCCATGAGGGATGCCGAGAGGTAAACATTTTGGGTTCCGTGGAATTACAGCTAAATACATAAACGTTCGAGGAAGTATTTTCACTGCACGGCTTCAGATCGCCAAGCCAAATTACCTGGCTGAAAATACGCCCCGCAACAGCATTACAGGAGCAGACGGAGGCATTCATATCGAAGTTTAGGCAGGTGCTATTGTTTTCGGAAAGGAGGGGGGGGGGGGGGGTCGAGGAAGGAAGGGGTCGGTGGTTGGAGGGAGTGACTGAGATTTTTTTTCTGCGAGACTAAACATACATAAAACAGATAAAACATTAATTCGCATCTATCGAGGAGCACCAGAGACTCGACTTAGCAATTGGATGGCATATAAATATTGCCCATCAGCGACTTGTAAACCCTCCATGAGGTCTAGAACATTGAAGCCATCGAGCGTCGAAAACCGACGGCAGGCATTTGCCCTGTTCTCGATAGACTTCGGTAAAAGCTTTGCAACAGACGACATGCAGGAGAAAGTGCAGAGCAAGAAGCAACATTTCATGTAGAGTATTTGGTTTGCCAAGCAGTGCTGTGCATCAATGAGACCGGCATGAACAATGCACACTAGCGTGCTGCTGATTATTGAAGCAGAAGTTTTTCTGCATAGTTGCTCGGACGTACATAGCAACTTCCCTTATCCGTTTGAGACTGCCGGATCATACTTTTATGCGTGTCTGCATCTCAATTTGTGGTTAATCGCAGTAACTAGTACTCACAAACTAACTATCGTGCTGCTGCACAGAATGGTGCCGCCCAGTGACCGTTGCTCATTACCCCGCAGAGCAAGGCACAAAGCTAGCCACTGTTTCAAAGAGTGGCGCCAGGAATCTCGTCACTGCAGCAGAAGTAAATGATTCAGGCCGAGTGCAGCCACCGACCGAGGCTGGAAAGAACATCACTTACCTCTTCGCGATGTCCAGTCTAGAAAGGTCACTAGGGATAAAGCGGTTTTACCAAATGCTACGGCTCGAAAGCAGCTGCGTCCTGCTCAGGGGCGCACCAACCGTTTATGCGGACCTCGCGGCAATTCTCTGCTCTTTTCTTAAGAACCTTTCTCTTTCCCCGTCCCTCTTTTCCCCCTTTCGGGAAGAAGCCGGCTCTCAGTCTGGGATCTACAAAGGCTCTGTGCCCTTTTCGTCTAGCGTCCAGATTTTGTCATAACTAAATTTACATCCCGTAAAATTTGCTCCGTTTCCCCGCAATTACGTCCTCACTAGAGCGACTGGCCACGACAGCCGGCAGCCTCGTTTCGCTAATTTAATAAGTCAAACGAAGAACGATAATCCTTTTTCCCGTTCCGAGCCTCTTTTCTGGCAAGGGTGTCCTAACTACTCCACTCCCCTCCGTTCTCGCCCTTCCTCAACTGCCCTCACTTTTCCTCCTTCGCGCGCCCTTCGCTTCGGTCTCGTCCTCCTGTTTTCCGCTCTGGAATGCCAGTTTGAAGTCGGAGTAAAGTTGTGATGACAGCACATGGCAAAAGAATCATAATCTGCCTAAGTGCGGCAGTGACATAGGTTGCACAAGAAGCAGCAACTGAGCCCTTTAGGAGCAGACGCTTTCACCGCCAGGATGCGAAGTCGCGGGTGCGCTCTAGTGTCGCATCGCAGTCGCGCTTCGCAGCCAGCGGCAGGCACTGGGCGGCAGGAAGTGAGTTGCAGTTTTCCAATTTGTCGCCATTTGTCCGCCAAGTCGCTAGGATCGCACGGGTCAAATGCATCAGCAAGGCGTGCCGACCGCGCGAAATAAGAAGAGGTCCTGACCTTCGAGTGCCTTGTTCCGCGACAGCAGGGCCAGAAGCATGTCCCGGTTGTGGTCGGCGGTCACCATGCTCGTGGCGCTCATGCTGGCTGGGGGCAGCCGCCGAGTTCGGACGTGTCGCCGGCGGCCGTAGGGAGCGCGCGAGAGCGCGCCCGCTTTTTTTAATTTGGCTAAGTGCGCCAACCGGCCTCTCCGCGCCAATAAAAAGCCCGCCAAATGGCCGCAAAGAGTCGACGCAGAGGGGAATCCGCCCGTCTGCTGCCAGGCGACGCAGACAGCTCGCAGCGCTGGCGAGCGCGCGCCGGCACGGTCGTCGCAGCGCTCCGCTGCCGACGCCCTTTCCCGCGCCGCAGTTCCCTTTCTCCCGGTTCGCTCATACGGGAAGGCAGCCTTTTCTCCCCACGGCTCGAATTCCCGGCATTCCCCTGCCGTCCAGGGCGAAAAAAAAAAGGAGGCGACGCAGGGTTCCTCACCGCGGTTCTAGGAAAGAGAGATCCCCATGGGGGAGGGCGCGAAAAAGACGCAAAGCGAAGGCGGGGCTTGACGAAGACGGCGCGAGCGCCTGGGGAGCCTGGGTCGACCAATGGGCGGCCGGAGACCCGCCAGGAGTGGCGGCTCGGGTTCTAACTCTGCGCGGGGGATGCAAGGGAGGAGGCTGAGTGGAATGGGGAGACCACGGCGACGCGGAGGGTAGCGCGACGCGCTGGGAATCGACGATGCCGTGCGTCGGCGGCGTACGTCTGTTGTCGAAGCGCGCTTTCCTGGTCTCTCACTCGCGGGATCTTTTGATTCGGGCTCAACCTCCGACAGTAATTCCCCGTGCGTTTTCTCAGGCCATGCTTTTTGCCTTCCGTGCTTTCATCTTGGTTTCATTTTATTGTCTCCCGCTATTTCGCGTCAAGGGTTCGCCAAGTCGCTCGGCTGGTCGGCCGGCAGCTCTTTCCACGTGTGATTACAGGCCGAGATTGGTGCTTCCGCTTCGAGCGACGCAAAGAAGCCGAAACTCCCTCTTCTCCTTTCTTTCCTTGGCTTCGAGTGCTTAGGTATTTTCTTTTTGCTTCCCTCGTGTTTCTCAGCTCCCTGAATACACGGCATTGAGATCGGTAAGGATCACCAATATCAAACCTATAGCCGGCTTTTCCAGGTGAGTCGAGTAAACACGCCAGCGGCCGGTACACGCTTACGTCCCTTCAGAAGTACGCCTATTTGTTGACTCAGTCGACGCGAGTGCTAGTTAGCGTGAGCCCTTTTTTTTTTTTTTCAGAAACAGCGAGAGGATATAAGACATACATAACATCACTTAAAAGTAAAACTTTGGAGATCAGCATGCTCTTTGAAGCATGTTATTGAAAGCGAATGCTTTTCTAATGCTTTTTCTAGCTCCTTTAACCGTGGCCCCGTGGTCTTTCTGAACAGTGACCAAAAGGGCTTAAACTGAAAAACATTTATCCACGTCAGGTGCATAACGATGGACAGAATTCTTTTTTAGATAGTAATTTGAACTAAAAATTGCCTGTTGTACTTATTTTTTCTATGAGATCAATTGCAAGCAGTCATTCTGGGTAAAAGCATATCAACATAATCAACGAGCATAATATTGAGTAATGCTTATCTGAGCAGTAGTGGTAAAGTGATAATTATGAACGGGCATTACGGGCATTATTCTATAGCACAGTGACTCGTTAATGATCTGCCAGCGCTTCTCATTGGTTGCTCCCCGACTGTCGCATAAAAAGGCTTAATTTGGGTTTTGCGCATAAATCTAGTGCTCACGACGAGAGAAAAATTGGTCCTCACTACCACCAGGTCGTTCCATCTTGTCTTCTGAAGGTGATCTGCAGCTAAGCGACTGCGCGGTGCCGGTGCTCGGCAGGCGTTCCAGGAGCTTTTGGAGTCACTTGAGACCATGTTTGATATGCTGTGGATCGGACGGCCACATTCGGCCGTCTAAGCTTTCTGACTAAATTTTTGATCAAGCGCAGAGGCGACTAGAAAGCTCTCGACAAAGGCTGTGTCTTTTACCCATTTCTAAAGTCAAGCACAGCACAGCAAGGGGGACAAAAGGCGGTACAAGATGCCCTCATATGTTTCACTCCTGGCCTTAGGGCTGATATCAGCCCTTTTATCCAGACTTACTGGCTTGCTCTATCCAAACGTAAGTCCAATATTTCAGCGAAAGAGAGGGAAAAAAACTAATCAGAAGTCTTCTGACGTATATAGAGGAGGAGAAAGAACGCCTAACCTTCCGCGAAGGAGGTCAGGCTCGAATCGTCAGTGAACACAGTAAAGGCGGGGCCCCCAAATGGCCTCCCGACCAAGAACAAGGCGAAGCGGGCTCCCTGCAAGCAGCTCCGGCCAAGGAGTGGCGACAACTACGCGAAACAGGTCTCCTCACCACGCAGGGACAGAGGGGGCAGCAAGGGTCGAGAGCCATTGGCTTCTCGAGAACAGCAAGTCTTTTCGCGCCTCTAACTTGTCCCGCATAATAACGACGCCAAGCAGTCGCCACCAGGGACACGCACTTTCGAAGACGAAGATAAAAGAAACGTTAAGTTCCTCCTTTTTCTAAAAAGACAGTTATAAAAATAGTTCGACCATAACTGTGTGGTGTTTGTTTTAGGAAACGCACCGTATACAGGCAAATTCTTTGGGTTGCTTTCAAATTACAAGTGTTTGCAAGAAGGAAGGGAAAAGAGACATTTGAAAAGGCTACTTCTCCAAAAAAAATAAAAAAAAATCGCAATGGTGTTCTTGTGCAAATGCTGCCTATAAACGTTGGCAGCCTGAACGTGTATGCGTGTGAATTCATTTATCTTTGAGAAACCTAGCACACGAATACCTAGCAATCGCCTAGCTGTGCTAACCAGCGATACCTTTTTACCGCGTTCGTAGGCAAAAGTGCTCGCGTCAAAATCGGCGCCTACACAGACTTTTGGTGTTGCATTGTTGCCTGCGCATCTTAGCCTCTGTGCACGTGGAGGAGGGGTGGTCCTAGCAGCGAAGTAAACGTTTGGCAGCGGACACCTGCTGAAGAGCTCAGTGAATTATTCAGCTAACTGTCGTTCAAGTGATGCATCAGGGAAAAGAACATGGCTTTCTCTGTGGGAGGTGTAGCCAAAGTTGCCTGCACATGAATAGCGACCGCCAATAGTTGTGTCTCTACTCAACTCAGTAAATTTGTGTGTATGTTTTCGGATTTAGAATACTGCATGCGGGAATTCTTCAGAACTATGCTTAAACCATAGGTTAGGTTAGCCGCAGTTGTCACCGTAATAATGCATCGTCTTATTTATATAAGGCAGCGTTCTTACAATGGATTTTCTTGCGGCAGGTACAATGTACTAATTGCCGCAATTGTTGGCATTAGGTACCCATTAGCCATGTGGCAGGATTATTGCTAAAGTTATTATTCACGAGATCATTGAACGGTTAGGTTAAGGCGTTTGCAGGCATATTCTAGCCATGAAGTTTCAAAGTCTCCTTGCACTGAAAACAGTTACGTCGGAAAATAGCAGTGTGTGGTTTGGGGAGCAGGACAGGAAACACTCCGGCGCACCCAGTCCCCCATTCCACTTTGTTCCGGTGTCTCTAGCCGAGCAACTTGCAACGGCAGCGCTGGTACATCAGCAACATGACAAAAGTGGACTCATTTAGAGATATCAAGGTTAAGCTTCGAAGCTTCCAGCCACCATTATAGTGTGTTCTAAAAGAAGCGAAATTAAACGCGCATATTCTTAAAAGGGCACCGGCTTTCTTTTGAGCGTTTCTTTGAGAGTCCTGCTTATAGAGAAGTTTCTTATTAACTGCAGAGACCTGGAGAGTCCAGGAAAAACTTTCCTCCCTTGTCTCACGAAGAATCGTCGAACGAGAAGGAAGAACTCGCTCGCGTGTTCTGTTCATCAGTAGCCGAACGTCGGGCCATCTTAATTCAACAAGAGCAAATGATGTGGAGCTAGCGCACACACTCGCTTTCATTTCTGGGCCGAACTGCTATCTAAAACGACATCAGCAAACGGAGAGCGCTTACCTTAAATTAAAGACAGACGGAATCAATTTCGAAAGCCGAGCGAATGTCCACGGTTGGTCGTGCGACCGGCGCAGCGTGCGCTATTTGTCTAGCTGCGGTTCCCTTCCGCGGAAGTCACAAAGGACGCCATCTGCGACTGAAGAGAACGATGATTGGCTCGCGCTCATCAGAAAATCCCCCAATCACCATCATGGAAGAAAGGTACTGGAAAGAAATGCCGAATGGGTGATCAGCGTCATTATTAGCTTAGATTTTAGCATCATCTTGTGTTTCTGAGATGATGTAAAGGGGGCGGTAATCTTTCTGAGCATCCCGTGACACTTCGGGCCCTGTGTCGGACAACTTCAGAAGGGGGAAAAAAAAAGTAAGGTGGCTCAGAAGAATTGGATCCTTGTTTGGTATTACGTGAAGCGGATACAGCTTTTTCGGTAAAAAAATGTGTCCTCGAAACTAGAATTGAGAAACTCGTGTCGGGAAAAAAAATACGCATGTGACTTCGTATCAAAATTCTGACTATTAAAAATAAACTTTAAAAAATATCAAATAAAATCAGGGAATATAAGGCGATGTTTAAAATGATATCGCGTCTACTATTAAGGCGAAGCTAATGTGCCATCCTAAATATTTGAAACGCACCTGCAGCCCAAACTTGAATGCCACTAGACTTTGTCGTTCAATTGCTTTTGTAACGCGGTAAAATGTTCAGATTATTTTCATTTTCCATTAGAAAGTGGGATCTGCATTCTCGTGTCTGCTTCCGAAAATGCTCCCGACAGTGTAATGTGCTCTCTCCCTGTGTTTGGGAGCGATAGCTCTTAGGCAAAGGTTCCAGAGAATTAGCAGTAGCAGGTTTTTGTAAACAAAAAGTGTTCGACAGTGAACACAAAACACAGTTACCTGCATAATTTGTCCGCTGCCGCGCCCGGGCTGTAAAAAACAAAAAAAAACAAAAAACAGCTAGGCTTCACCGGAAAGAAAAAAAAATGCAAGAAACGGCGAAGAAGGAAAACGCAATCTATAAAACAGCCCCGGCATTCCTGGCAGGGACGTAAACGAAAGACACTGCTTTCTTAATTGCCCATCTGTCCATCCCATCGCTCGAAACTGGCGAAGAATCGCCATGGTCAGTTTGAAACGGTGCGCAGTTTTTTTTTTTCTACGCTTTCGACATACCTGAATGTCAGTCCGACTACTGACCGGCATTTCACCGTAGCGTCTATATCCTAAGTTTTTGCTATGATTCATGCTAGATCGCACGTTTAGAAACATTATACCGTGTATGTCTTGCCCTGCAGGCAAAACCCTGCGAACGTTCTGCAAGTACTGCGACGCGTCGCATGGCCTCCCTTACACCACACGCCCCACAATACATCTTTCGTCCTACCAAAAGCCCCTTCAAGAGACGAAGGAGCTGCATGACTTGCTTCTGAAAACAAACAAGCTGTGTTCTCAACGGCGGCCACATCAAGTGAGCACCAAAGCACTGGTATCTCAATTGAACCTTATCCACTGAAAAAGTCCCCTATAGCGTCTCCTCTTTTGTCGGCACAATCCCTCCTGGATTGCCGAGGCATTGGTCTGCATGGGCTGTGTATGCAACGAACACGCCGTTCTGTTTATCAAAAACTTGCTCTCGCTCACTACTTTCAGGATGTTTCGGCCCTCATTTACAGCACCTAGCTGGTACGTTTTGAGCAGCCCCTGTCTGAAGCTTAGTATGAGCGAGAAACAACTCACGTAGAGCAGGCACTGACGATCGCGACGTTCCTTACCACGCCCAATGATAGGTGGATCAACATTCGCGGAGGGTTAATTGTGGACTTCGTGAACCGTGGACTACAGCCTGTGTTTTACAATTCGGCTGAAGCAGACACGAATCGACACATCGCGGCGTACATCAGCAGCGAAGCATGTAACGTCATACACTCGTTGTAACACTACTAAATAGTTCCCAAGTTACTGACAATGCGAGTAATACACACAAAACATGACATAAAGTTAGTGACAAATTTGCGCACATTACAGCACATTGGCTGAACCTGCTGCTCGACGACCTCATGCACCTGAAGGTATTAGAAGAGGTTCATAAAACGTACAGGAAAATAATCAAATACACGAAAAACACACGTGTAGTCGCTGCTGCGCTCCAACCAGAGCAGCAAATCAGAGAAAATTTTGCAACACTAAAACTCCCAGAAAGACGATATGGGCGGCCTCATCCTCTCACTGCAAAGCCAAAAACAAGGAAACAGTGCAGGGGACTGTAATCCCGGCAGATGGGAAAAATATTTTTAAAAAATGCTAAGATTTCATGAAATTTTACAGTTCCAGTTAGGGCGCTCGATTATTGAATCCAAGGACGTGGAATCGAATCTCGGCCGCGGTGGCAGCTTTTCGATGAGGCGAAAAGCAAGATTCCCGTGTACTGAACAGTGTCAGTGAAAGTTAAATTTGCCGAAATTTCAAGAGCTCTGTGGCGTCACTCGTAGCCTGGGGCGTTAAACTCTGTAAACCAAACCATGTTGAAGGGCTTCATTTTCCTGAAATAAAACAGAAGTTCCCAATCGGAGCTCTCCTTATGGCTAATTGGGTACACGTCCGGAAGATAACCGAAACAAGATAACCGGAGAAATCACTACGATTGCTCCATCTGAAGTGCAAATGATTTCGAGAGACAGTTAAGGCGGTCAAACATTCACCGAACATAAATGATTCTTGTTACCTAACTGTAACGTTATTTTCCCTCTCACATTGTTAGCTTGAGACAGACTTACACGGACTGGAATCCTTTACACAGACTACATACAGTCCGTGCAGCTTTCTTGATCTGTTTTTTTTTTTTTTCTTTTTAATATAATTTCCTTATACTTTTGACCATCAGTTGTTTCTGTAAATTTTTCGCAAGTATTTTTTGTATTTATATGTTTTCTTGTGATAATATCTGCTGCGACAATGAAAACTCTCTCAGTGCACACGGTCTGGAGGGAAAGGTAGAATGGGAACGTACAGTCGTGAGCAAACGTGCACGTAAAAAACACTTAGCTGGTGGTGATGGAGCTCGGGAAAACTGCATCCAAGTCCCATCTAGGGACACCGACAGGGATAGCGACAGTGACGCATGCATGCTGATAAAATGCGGCACCATCACGATTGTCTCGATCTCAGATAGCTGTTTCTAGATATGGTCGCAATGCAGGTTTCCCGAGCCCATGGTAGAAGAAAATAGCGCAGGAGACGGGACAAGGCAGTAGACAACACGAGCGCTGGCCTTGCAGTGATAGCCCGCCATTCTGGAGCGCCATATAGAGTGGAGGCCCATGAGCATGATTAAATCATACGGAACGCCATCGAGCATCAGCGGGATGCTTGACCCGCTAGAATATACTTTCGAGAAAGTGTGAATTGGTTTATTGCCATACAGAAAGTAGCTGCTGAACCTCCCGAATGGCTCTCAAGCCTTTGCTGTCCCGCCTTTGCTGTCCCGCAACGACAGCCTTTGCTGTCGTTGCGGGAGTTTTAATGTACTGAGACGAAGCCAGCCTGACATTGGCTGACGATGACCTTCCAATATGTACTTTGTTTTGTGTTATTCGTGTTGTGTTCTTGTGAAATGGTATGAACCAAAGCCAGGAAATAAAGAAAAAAAAAACGAGCGCTGGCCTTGTGGTAGAGCATCCGCCTCGCATTCGGGAGGTACGGGGTTCGATCCTCAGTGCCGCCGGGTACCCACCGGTTTCCAATGGGTACAAGGTTTCCCCCGGCCGGGATTTTGTCGGGACCGGAAGGTTTGTCTCGTCTCCTGCGCTATTTTCTTCTACCTCCATCAGTCACCAACTCCCCCAGCAACACACTTTTATGCAGTTCCCGAGCCCCACCACAGGCTGTGTGGTGTATACCACTTTTGCTCACGAGTGTACGAACAGTTTGCGCATCTCTGCTCGTACACAGTTTCGCAGTGATCCGTGCTTCGTTGTTGTTCGCGCTGTGAGGGGACAAAGCTCAATATCCCTAAACATGACACTGTGCTGTGCCGAAGGGAAGCAATGCAAACCGCGGAATATGGGACTAGCCAAACGCAAGGCTGTCGGGCTTGTATGTCTGGAGATCCTTGAGCGCAAGGCTTTCCTACAGCCTAACCATTGCATCACGAAGGAACATTCCGCGCTTGCCTTCCATCAAGTTGAGGTTCTCGAAGTGATACAAGAGATTACGGATAGTTGTTCGAATAGGTACTAACTCTCTACTAGCAATCGAACGCTGAAAAATGGAATTCGACAACCGAGAACTTTACCCCTCAAGAAAGGAATTATATAATCGCAAAATTGGCAGCAACTATTGTTTATTACAAGTAATGCACCATTTGTTACGGGTTACGTACAATTCTGAAGATACTGTAGCCCACTCTGTCGCTTTGGCGTCTTGTAAATATGAAGGATAAAGACAAAGTCCTCAAAGAAATGAATCACTGTGACGACTTAAAAATCAGTGCAAAGCCATTCAGTTCCCCTGGTTCACTGCCTGATTCTGAGTCCCTGCCTGCGAGTGCAGCGACAGTGGGAATCGGCAGAATGAGTGCAATTCCCAGAGACGTGTAAAAATCATTCAAATAAATAAATAAAATAGTGGTAAAGATGGTTATTTACTGCACAGGTAACATAAAAAATTACAAGAGTTCAACGCTGCTGAACCAAATATTGAGCGAAAGCATTACCTGCGGGTGACCGAGCGTTCTTATTTTTTTCTTCTTCCTCAGCCCACATATAAAGCCCCGCTTTAACCAACCGATATGAACGTGCCTTAGTGGCCTACAGGGGTAACGTGAATGCCAGGGTTCTAGCAGGCTGATTCTGACATAACCGTCCCATGTGAAACGAGAGAGCCAAATTGGCAGCTCCTGCCAACTGAGCCGCGGCTCCGACTGCGTCACGCCGAGCACTTAAGTTGGGAGCCCATCTCTCGCTTTTGTGTCACGTGGGGTGTGACGTCACAGCGTCACGTAGGTAAGACGTGGCTGCCACCGCGCTACGCTGAAGGCTCGAAACTTAGAGTAGTACTGCTTTCGGTAATAAAAACGGCTGTGAGGTCGGTTTGTCAAAGACAACGAGAGACCTTTTGAACTTAGCCCAAATTTAAAACGGTTTCAGATAAAGTTATATGCAGTCAATAAAGGTCATATGATAGTATAAAAAAGGTAAATTCAATGCGCTTATAAGAGATCCGTGTAACACAACAAATCTCTATAGAACATTCACTGACATAGTTCAGCTGAGGGGAAGGTAAAGCGCAAGTGAATAAGCAGTGACTACCTAATTCACCTAAAGCCTATTCACTGACGCTAACTTTTCTTAAATGCAGGAGTATAAAAACAAGGCTGATTTTCACCTGATGAGAAGAATGAATAAGAAGCATATCGTAGTCTGAATAAAATCATGGTTCTGCGCGGAAATTTTAGATAACGAGGTATTTTCTGCAGAATACTGCTGCTACAGATAACATAGAAACTCTCATGGAGGCGGCGTTTTTATCCTTCATTCCAGCATAACTTCTTCGAATATTGAAATTGAAACAGGCACTGTTGAACACGTCTGGTGGTATATTTGCGTACAAAATGGGGAACGACTCGCAGGTGGTGCTTTCCACAGACCCCCAGGTACGCACGCAGATGTATTTACATCATTTAGTGGTATTGTTTCTGCTATCAGGTGTGGAAAATTAGTCATATCTAGTGATTTTAACCCGAAAGAAATCCGTAGGAGCACTAGTAATTTCGGGTCAGGAGTGGGTGGTCAATTATTTATCAAATGTTTTTTTAAACTGATCGACTTGTACGCATTTGCCCAACAGGTGTTAGAAGCTACCAGTGATAAACACACATTAGATTTACTTCTGTTTAATTCACCCGATATAATTTTGAATACGCCTGTCGTCCCCGGCATCAGCGATCACGATGTACTAGTCGCCGATGTTAACTTTTCAAATAATAATTCCAGTCATCATTAGCCATTTTTTTACCGCAGAGCAGATTACTCCAGTATACTACCGCCCTAGAATTATACCTTCCAGCTTTTCAAACCATAGCAGACGACCAAGCATTGAAGATCTTTAGCGCAGTTTCAAGCCGAAAATTGCCGATTTATTTAATAAGTTCGTTCCTTCGCGTGTTCTTACCACTAAGCGTGCTCGTGATAAGACCAGAATGACTCGCATGTTGCGCGCTCGTATCCAAAAGAAACAAAAAGCTTACCGAAAATATCGCTCTACAAGATTATCGGCGCATACGGCCAAAGCTTTGTGACTTAGCTGCGTGTGTCAAAGCTAAAATTAAACAGGCTAAAGGTGCCTTTCTTGAAAGGCATCTGAGCGTTAATTGTCGATTGGTGACTGATGTGGAAGATGGATATTCACTTGAAGAAAACCATACATATATGTGCCTTTCTCAAGACGTCTCCAACCACCTGACTTTTCTCAAGCCATTGACGGTTGGTTAATTAAAACTGTGCATAACTTCAAATACCTGGGTGTAATCATTACATCAAATATATCTTGGAGTAAAAACCTTGACTGCAAGTATCTAAGAGGGCAAAAATGCTTGGGTTCCTTTCTTGAAACTCTTGAGGAAAGGGTAAAAATTAATTCTAAGGAATTTTGGAAGTACGTGCACAGCAATGCAAACAATTCTCTATCTATACCGCCTTTGCAACACGATAATACATCACACACGACGACGCAGATATAGACGAATTACTTTTTTTTTTCTATTTTCCACCCACCATCTCAATGCCACATTCCTTTTGACAGACCATCTGTTAACGAGGTAATGCCTCGAATTGGGTATGAACTTCAAGGTTTGTTAAAATTATTGCGCGAACTTAGCGTTAATAAGTCATTTGGTCCCAGTGATATTCCTGCTTTTATACTGAAATCACGTACCAACATAATTTGCCTCTACTTATTCGGGCCAACCTTTCTGCCTTTTCCTTTCAATAAATTTATCTAATCTAATCTTGCTTCTACTGTCACGTGTTATTTGAAAAGTCTGAGTACTTCTTCTTTACCTGAAGCCTGGAAAACTGGCCCAGTCGTTTCAATACATAAAATTGGCCTCAGGAATTATCTAATTATCGGCAGATCTCATTTACAATTGCTGCTGTAAAACATTTGAACACATTTTATATAGGAACATCATAGCTGACGTAAACAGATGAAACCTTCTAGATAACACCCAACATAGATTCCGTCATGGTTTTTCACGCGTCACGCCATTAACCGAGTTTGTTCATATATAGCGGCAGCTCCTGATGACCTAAACAGCATTGATTGTTTTTTTTCTTGATTTTATTAGGGTATTTGATTCTGTACCGGACGATTTAGCAATAGAAAAGCTCCATGAGTACAAACTGGATAGCAAGGTTATATCCCGAATAGATGAACACCTGCCCATTCAGAAGCAGTAGGTTGTCCTAAATGGCTACCAATCCAGATGCGCTGATGTCACATCCAGGGACCCTCAAGGACCTGCACTTGGCCCTGCTCAAGGTCCTGCGTTGTTTTTACTTTACTTGAATGATATTATTGACAGCGTGACCTGCACTGCGCGTCTTTTTTGCGAACAATTGTGTGTTGTATAGAACGGTGCAAAATAGTCATGATTCCAGTATTCTACAAACACATGCCGATTCAATTGTCGATTGGCGCTGGATGTGGAAGATGGGCAATAATTATAAGAAAACCATACATATTGCTACGGGGCGGTAAGCCGATGAACCCGGAGAACTGAGATATGATGTTTGATGACCGTGAAATGGATTATTTTAGAGAATCGCAGCGGGTCTAGCGCGAGCGCTCCTGCCCGCGCCACTGCACGCTTCTTCCTCGTCCGTGACATTACCCGGAGCCATCAAGCGGTCGTCCCGATCGTGGACGAGGTAGCCTGTCGATGTCGATGAGATCCATCGCATGACGATGGGCGTGAGTCGATGGTCGAAGATAGAAGACAACGGCTTGCCGCCACGGTGATTCCCCGATGAAGGCTGGCACGGGACGCTGTCTGGCCACAGGTCTCCAAGACCCGATGGCCGAGGCTAAGGCACGCACCGCATGGCATGGGCAGGGGTGATGTCTTCATTTGTGGCTGCTTCTTGGGTCACGGGATCTTTCGTCGGCGTCTTGGGTCAATGGGGACTTTGGTCGACACAGCGGTCAGTAGGGTCATATGGTGTTCGGCTCTGTCGTCGCGTATTGTGGTCCTGTGGGTGGGGTCTCTGGTCACTCTCTCCTTCGTCGTGTCTTGTGGTCGGGGCGGGGTGACGTACGGCGAGGTCGCGTCGGGTTCGGTAGGCTGGGACCAGCCGAGCGATGCCTCCTATAGACCTGCCGACGGCGCAAGAAGGCGCAGGGCGGCGAAGCTCCGGGCCAGGATGAGGAGAGATGAATTACCCAGCACATCCAACCAAATATTACGGGGCAGCAAGCAGATAGAGAACAGAGAGATAATGTTCGATGACTGTGAGATTATTATTTTAATGAATCGTGGCGGGCCTAGCGTGCGCGCTCCTGCTCGCGCCACTGCCCGCTTCTGCCTCATTCGTAACAATGTGCCTTTTTCAAGACGTCTCCAACCGCCTGATTTTGCTTACACCATTGACGGTGTGTTAATGAAAACTGTGTATTAGTTCAAATACCTGAGTGTAATCCTCACATCAAATTTATTTTGGAGCAAACACGTTGACTGCACAATATAGAAAAGTGCAAAAATGCTCGGGTTCCTTTATCGCAATTTCAAAATCATTCCCCGTTCTCTGAAGGAAAGGCTTTACTTCTCAAACACTCGCTCCGTTCTGGAGTACGCGTGCATTGCATGGAATTCTTACACGACAGCATTAGGTACGAAACTTACTCTCGTTCAAAACAGAGCTCCCTGATTTTATTTAATGTAATTATGACAGGAATCCAAGCATTACTCGTGCTAAGCAAAACTTGGGATAGTGAGGGCTGAGCCGTAGAAGGAAATGCCTCCGTCTTAACGTATTGTACAATATACATGGTTTCACTGGCATCACCAAAGTAAGCTACCTTCAACCCCCAAGCTATGTATCGCAAGAAGAAGAGACCACCGAAATAAGCTTAAACCATTTCAATGTAAAACTAATACTTTTAAACGTTCTTTCTTTACGAAAACAGTGGAAAATTAGAATAATTTGTCAATTTTCGTGGCTTCTATTCTATGCAGAACGACACTATCTATTCAGCGTCGAAACCTTAATGTTTGGCTTCCTTCGGAGTCCCCTTTCTTCTGTTATTTCTTTTAAAGCAGAGTGTAAGGTCAACGGCTGTCCTGTGTGTTGATATTTGAGTTAAGGATTGTGTACTGCTGCTATATGTTGCAAAGAGATATTGTGACATTTGCTACATGTAGGACTGTACCTTGTATGTTATATCCCCCCTCCCCCCATTCTCTACTGTAATGCCTAACGGTCCTGTAGGATCATGCATAAAGAAAATAAATAAATTTTGTTAGAGCGTGGCATTATTGCTCGGAGCTTCGGAGGGCAGCTGAGTCCACCTGCGAGAACAAGCATAAGCTGCCTTTTCGTCATCCTTCTCATCTTCTTCTTTTTCGGCTATTTCTGGGCGTCACACACCCCCCTATGCAGCCGAAGCCCACAAGGCGAGTTAAACAGCGACTTCACTTTTCGCAGAACGACGCCGGCCGCTTGTCGTGAGGCGCACGAGACAGTAGTTGGACTCACTGAGTTGAGGAAGGACGATAAAGAGTCCATCGTAGTGTCATAGTAGATTTTGGAAGAAACCCTGCTCTCTGATAGGCCGCCACAGCAAGACCAAATATCTAGGGTGGTGACTGACGTGACGGCGGTAGACGTCGTAGCATGCTTTTGAGCGATGCTGAGAAGCAATAATGCGAAGGCGGGCAAGCCAAAGGGCTTCTTCGGCAAGGCAGGATG
Organism: Amblyomma maculatum; assembly: GCF_055883805.1. Lineage (NCBI taxonomy): Eukaryota > Metazoa > Arthropoda > Arachnida > Ixodida > Ixodidae > Amblyomma > Amblyomma maculatum. The sequence goes on from NC_139344.1 coordinate 59,255,341, forward strand.
TCTCGGTTACCGAAGAATCTTCATCACAACCGTTAGGAAACGGGAGCACAGTGTACAGGGGCAGTGAAGGGGGGGGGGGGGGGGGGAGCGCAGAACAGGAAAAATGGGCCTAAGCTAGTAGTCTCTAAGTGGGTGGTATTAAAAACGTAGGTGATAAACGGTAGGATGTTATCCCTGGTTCTAGAGATGGCATGTTAGTGATCGTAGAGTTTGTGTTTTCAGTTGACAGTTCGTTTCGAGATGGTAGAAGGATGTAAAACAACGTACGTGGATAGCATGTTAGTAATCGTACAGTTTGTGTGTTCAGTTGACGGTTCGTTTCGATATGGTAGGAGGATGAATGGCGAAAGTGGCAAGCACAGAAGCATAACAGCTGCTACACGACGTCGGCGGTAGACTGGCGACCCCGGTTCTTAGTAATATTTCCTGGTAGTCCTTGGCGGCGGTGAACTGTCGCCTGAAGCATGTAACAGGGCACATGGTATGCGGTAGCCGCGGGTAGGGCTGCCGTCTCACAATATAAGGCAGCCTACGCAAACTATGATCCAACGGTTCCCATCGTGCAAAAGCGGACGTGGGGCAAGGGGATCAACGCTTAATTGCTCAAATGCTTGACAGGGTGATGATACGGGGTGATGCCACGAGGTAATGCCACGAAGTGATGCCGCGGGGTGAAGTTGCCCCACTGCAACGCTTGTGGGGCGTTTATAGCGCTGACACTAAATGACAACCAGCGACGTCCCTTTCACTCGTTGCCCGCATTTTCGGCCAATAGAAGTGTTCCTGGGCGTGGTGGAGTGTTCGCATAGTTCCAAGATGTCTATATATATATATATATATGGTCATCGATCATGATCTGCACAACCGGGTAACAGAGGCCCTTCAGAGCAACCAGTAGGGAACGGGGGCTCATAGAGTAATAGCTTTTCTACCAGAGCAGGCCATCACGCATGCAAGGTTGGTGGGCACCTGTTGGAACTTTAGCAGCTACGGAGAAAGAGTGTAAGGTTGGACCTTTTTGTTGTTCTTCGCTCAACGTGGTGATGTCGGGAAAAGCCGGTGACACTAAAGCTACGCAATTGTTGAAATCGTTGGCATCAGACTCCGTCGTAGGAAGGGACAGACGCGAAAAACAATACGCGTCAGCGTGCCGACGAACGCTGTTGTTTGCGACGGTGAAGTCACACTTGTAACCGCAAGGGTCATCGTGCAAAGCGGCTGCCTTTCATGGTCGCTCAGGCTAACTAGCCAGTAGAGGGTATGGAGGACTGGGACGACGGTGAACGGGCGCCCGTGAAGATATGAACGAAAACGTTGTGGGGCGAAGATGACAGCTAGGCATTCCTACTCTATGACGGTATAATTCCTCTCCAGCTTAGTGTGGGAGCAACTCATGTACTCAAAAATGTATTCCTTGCATTCCCAGCGTTTGACGACAACCGCGCCGATTGAACACCACTTGCTTCGGTATGTACCAGTTTGGACGCTGAAGAATCGCACTGCGGAGTAGAGTGCGTGACTTGAGAAGAAATGTAGGCGGAGGAAGGCGGAGTAGCACTCAGATGTTTACTCGAAAGCCACATCTTTGTAAAGGAGGTTGCCGGAAGATGTGCGATGTCAGCAAAGCGGTGAGAAAAACGACGAAGTCAAAACAAAACTCCAGAAAATTCCGTAGTTATTTGGCGGACTGAGGTGGCTGGTCCGCTGCAGTCCTTGCAAGGTCAGGCCTGAGGCCGTCCCGTCCTTACCCAGAACAAACACTTAACGTGAAACAAGGCGGCACTTCTTGGAGTTCAGCACAATTAAGGTACGATTTGCGCATACGGGCATCACAAAAGCTCAACGGTCGTTGTGATCGCTAAACGTCTTCCCAAAAATTGCATCGCCCAAGTAGCGCATACATATATCCCATTTTAAACTGCGAAGTATAGTATCCATGAATCTCTCGAAAGTGGTGGGATCATTAATGTAAATGCCGAATATATCATCGCAATAAATTCGTGAACACCATCGTGTGTAATAAACGCAATTTTCTGTTTGTTTGCTGAATGCATAGGAATTTCTCAATAGCCCGATCTGAGATAACCATAGAAAAGTTGTAGGCCGGGAAAAGGCCATCAATGGCGTGCGTCGTCGATACGGGAAAACGAGAATACATCTTTTTTAGTGACCACATTTTGACGACGGCAACCAGAGCATAAAAAAAAACGCCAAGTACCATCCTTCTCCCGGAGAAGAATCATAGCCCAAGGACTTGAGGACTCTGAATAACACCCTTCTTGAACATTTTTACTTGCTCATTTCTCACGTTTCGTTCAGACTGTGACACTTCGTACGGCTTATGACGGATCTGGTGTGATGCGCCAGCGTCGATCCTTCGCAGAGCACGAGAAGGAATTGAAGATGGGCCACCTGTTTCGGAAAAGTCAAACAAGGAATAAAGTCTCCCAAGAATAGCCAACAGGACACGGCGCTCCTTCGTTAAAACCAGTCGGTATATCAAGCCAACCTATCGCAATTAATCGTGGAACTCAGTCACTGTCTTCCCGGCGGCGACGGTAGCCAAGGCAGCAAACATGGGCGGGTCGACGCTGCAAGGTCAATCCGTAGAGCAGACCGACAGATTCGGTGAGGCGATTCACTGCTCAGCGTGCAGTGCTACCTTTGGAGACAGACACCATAGCACGAGGAATAAAGACGTTGTTTTTGACGCGGGTAAAGTGCCTCGGTTCTAAAGTCGCGTCAAACATATCGAGGGTAGTGACATGACAGAAACGCGGTACGTATACAGCCAAAGAAGGAGGCACAACGGTATCTTCGGAAACGCAAAGCACACTCACACCTCTTCAAGAGTACCCCATCAGACCATGGACAACATATTTGTCGATGCTAGCTCAACAGTGTGGCAGTCAACATTAATGCCACTTACCTTCAAAACTTCGAGCCCAAAGATGACGTTGCGCGTTTATTGGACTAGCACCGCCATTTCCGTACGGAACACTTCATCACCCAAGGAAGCTTGAACACTGCACATCCAGATAGCAGGCAACATCCACTCTTACCACAAAACTGCCTGTTTAATACCCTTGAAGCACCACCTTTCGTCCCAGGCGACGCATAAAATAAACACTCATATGGACATGGTGGCGCCGGTACCAACCAAAGCCATGACAGGCAAACCATCAACTAACACTGACTCGTGACATAAGCACAGGCGAGAGTGTCGCGGTTGTCCAGCGACCTCACCCCCATCGGTCGCGCCGACTAGATTTCCGGCGGAGGGGAGTGGCACTGGGGTGATGGAAAGGGGCGCGCGGGAAGCTGGAGATGTCATGCTCATATTCGGCCGGTGAATGGTAACGGCGCGAGGCACGAGGCACGAGACCCTCGAATGAGGAACTGTAAGGCGAGTGCCAAGGAGAGCCAGGTTTGTAATCTTGGTGCGACGGGTAGGTTTAGGATCCGTAGCGCGATGTTTGCTGCGATGACAATCGCGAGATGTAGCCGGGGTGACCACAGCGGTAGAGCGAGAGAGGAGATAGAAGACCAGGATGCCGCGCAAGTAGTCGCCACGCAAAGCATGGCGTCAAACGTAGTTACACGTGATCGGTTCCGGCAGGCTGTAGGCAGTCCGTTTCCACGGAGGTGCTCTCGGCACGTTGCTTTGCTGCAGCCGCTGTTGTTCCCGTTATTCCTCAAAGGCCGCTGCATTAGCGGCGGCTACCGTAGGCGGACGTGGCTGATACAGTGGAGCAAGCACTGAAGAGCCCTAAGCGAATTCTAGCGATTGGTTTACTCCTTCCCGAACTATCTCCAGAATCATGGGTTCCAGGCCGCGAGATGACGTTACGTCAGCAGTGTCAGCAATGGCCACTGAAATCACGCCAGACAGACATCCAAACTTTAGTGTGATTTGACATTTTCAGCGTCTCGGACGTTCAGAAGGGCTCAGTTACGTCAGCCGCAGAGTCGAGGATTGATTTGTCGATTATAAAATTCTAAACGTATTCGACAAACACTTTGAGCAAAGGGTCAACTTGACATATTTCGTCATGCCCGGAGATACAAGCTTGCATCGCTTCAAGAATTTCTCCGCGCATGCTTCGCTGGGTAGCTGAGCTCTTTGAGAGAGCGCTTTTCAGCTCGCTTCTCCTTCGGGCCAGAGTCATGGAAGCACTTCTTGATCTGTTCTACTAAGCGGTCTCACATTGTGAAAGTGTACTCTTGGTTGTCGTACCACGTTAGAGCCGTGTCACTAAGTGCGAAGGCAACATTGACAGGCCGGGTCTAAGAGCCTCACTTATTGCAATGGCTCACCCGCTGGTGATAGCAAAACCACTCTTTCGTGTTTCGCTGGATCAGCCCGTGAACGAACGCGACTTTTGGTGATGCTGGCTTGAGTTACTAGGTACGATTCTCGGAGCGTCGACCTCGAGCGACATTGTAGACACATATGGCGGTGACTCCAGCGCGGTTCAAGGGGAGAATCCGTCTTTGGGGTATCTGGTGAACGCTTATCCAATAACTCCACTAATATATCAGAGGGGTGTTTTATTGCCCGGAGAGTGAGCTTCGAAATCCAGCTGAAGCCGCTTGCGAAAACCAGCATGAAGCACGCCTCCTCGTCATCCTCCTTACCTTCCCTCCCGTCTCTTTTTGGCTTACATAACAATCATAACTATTTAAATACATAAATTCGTTATTTAACGCCTGAAGAAGCAACAATAGTGTCATAGTGCTGCAGTACAAATAAAAAATATAAAATGAATACGCACATTTACGTGAAGAGATAACAGGCAAGGGAAGAACGAGATAACATAAAGAGAAGACGTCAATAAGAAAGGATTCCCACACAAAAAGAAAGCCTTAAATCGGATGGTACACAAGTACACTGCATACATGGAAGAGGGCATGAAAACAAAAAGAGACCGTTGTGTATAAATGTGAATTACATACATAAAAAATAAAAATTAGGGAGGTCACTTAAGCTCCTCTTTTGAGAATTAGGAGCGATAGCGTTAATGGCTTCCCTTGTGCATCCTGAAACCAATCCTTTCATTTGGGCCTCTGATATTCTCAGCTACCTCATTATTCATCTACTATTCGTAAGCTACCATCCGACATAGTCATAAAGCTCCGCTTTAATCACTGCAAGCGAACCTCCTTGCTTGGCCTAGGAGTATAGAGTGCCTGACTCGGCGGCATCCAAGAGGTTGATTAGATCCCACAATCCCACCTCAAATGAGCAAATTGAGTTGTCAGCTCCTTCCAACTTTGCGATATCATGCGTTCTCGTGACGTCACACAACCCATCGACGAATCTGTGCTCCGCCATGTCAAATGCCACCTATTTTGTGCTCACAACGCCTAAAACGACGACAACGCGGACAATGTCGCATTTTCTGCAGAACAGGGCCTTAATAACTCTGCTCTTTAAAACGAACCACAAAAGTAAGTTTTACGAGACAATCATGGGTGGCGCTTAAGCTCCTCCGGGTGTGACGTGATTGCGTAGGCTACCAGCCCACATATAAAGCCTCACTTTAACCGAGCCGTATGAACGTGCCTGCGTGGCCTGGGGGTAACGTGAATGCAACGGTCCTGGAAGGGTGATTCTAATATCACCCTCCCATATGAATGAAGAGGCCCGAGTTTGGCAGCTCCTGCCAAAGGTAATGTCAGGCAACGTCTATTCAGAGCGTGGCCATGTCAGATGCCAGCTATACCACCTGCCAGTTCCATGCTGGTGATTTTTCGCTCACAACGCCAGCGCTGGCAAACGGCTGTCGACACCAAATTTTCGCTGAATGGAGTCTATCTTGCTACTGTAGCACTAATTATAGGCCATAAAATTGCAGAATAAGAATATTCCAGATGCTTGTAAGTGTTTCAATTATCACCATTTTTGTTAGGATGAAAGGTTGCAAATTGCAGCTGTGAATGTGTGCTCGTTTGCACAGCGCATCATTACGCCGCAAAATCATAAAAATTTCTTCTACCGTCCACGGTACAGTAGGACGACGAACGCGCGTACGAAAGGTATGCGACTGTGTCCGCTCTGCGCACCTATATAGGCAAAAAAGAAGCAGCACGAGCAAACACTTAGTAACGTCGAGATGGACTCATCCTGACGACATTATGCGGCTAGCAAGGCGCTGAGTACCAAACGAAAAAAAAAGAGAGAGAGAGAGAGAAAAAGGCTGAGCAAAGACGGTGCTGCAAAGTCTACACCGGAATGGAACGCGTTTACCTTCGGCGGCCCGAATCAAACACGCCACGAGAGGACGGCCTCCTCCCGGAGGATTAGCGTGACTTCGATGCTGCCGCAACGACCCGAGGCGAAGCATCCACAAGAAGTGCGCTCAAGAGCACAAAAGGGATGAAGCAGCAAAAAGGTGCCTACGGGAACGCGTGCTCACAAATACTCAGTCACGCCGTGTTCGAACGACTACGAGGAACGAAAGAAAGGGGCCGCACTTTAATCTCAAACACGTAATCACATTTAAACGCGAACGAACGGCTACGTTCCCAACGCGGGCGCCGAGCCTCAAGCTCTCGAACTCCGCGTAATCCGGTCGCCCGGCGGGGTGGCCTCTGAGATTAAACAAACTTCAAACTGCCTGGCTGGGCGCTGGTGCCGCCGGCGGCCCTCGTTCGGGCCTTTGTTTTCCTTCGTTCCGCTCTCGTTCCGTGCCGTGGCGGGCGGCGAACAGAGCGCTGGTTTGCCTTTCGGTTGTCACGGCTGATTATTCCTGCAGCCATCGGCCGCCCCTCCTTACTTTTCCCCGCCGCCGTGTCATCCGCGTATTGTGTTGCCTCCGCGCCTGACAGCGGCCTAGCGCTCCATAATTTGCGGCCTCTTTTTTTCTTCTTCACTTTCTTATCCTACCCGTTTCTCCCTCCTCCTTGCCTAGGTTGTTTGCGCGTTCGGGTTGCCCATGATCGCTGTAATTCTTTAATTTTTTTTTTTTTTTGTTCCTTGTAGGCTTAACGTTCTCGCAACGCCTCTCCTCCCCCATTTTCCTTCTCCAATACCCCCCGTTTTCGCCAGTCCACATTTCTTCTCACTATTTATTGTCCCCTTTATCCCGTAGCATGCCGTTATATCTTCTTGTTACTCCGCAGTCTGCTCGTAGTGATTACTTGGTTACATCTCACCGTCACCAGCTTCGACACTCTTTCTCATATCTGCACCTCCTACATGTGGCATGTTTTGCTGGGCCTAGGGAATCGGGGCGAAGATCGCGTGCCTCAGTCTGCAGGGCTGCCCTGATTGCTTTCCTGGCATGCCTGGAGTAACAACGAATGATTACGCGAGCGTTAAGGAAGAAGCGGAGCGCAGCTAATTCCGTTTCTGGACCGCAACATAAGTTGTGTGCTTGCCTGCGTCTGTTGCTTCTGGAATCCGCTGACATGTTCGTAAACAACAACGTACAGTACATTGCTGGTTCAGTGAATCGATGGCGTCCTATTGGAAAAAAAAAAACTCGGGACGACTTATTGTCGGTCTGCAGACCCCTCGCAATGTTTCGCAAAGCATCAGTCGATAAAAGTCATTACCTGAAAAAAAAAAAAAAAAGAAAAGGTTATATGTCTTACAGTCTGAATGCTACAGGTGTGTTTTGAGGCCGCATAGCGGACGGCTTCAAATTAACTTGAACAGCTCTTGAACGCATGACGAAACGGTAGTGGACAAGGGCTCTCGCTTTTCTCTTCAATCAAAATTTGAACTCTCATATTGATGTTGCGGAACAATTGTATAGTCGCTAAGGAACCGTTAGGTGCCCGAGTGTAGGCTTTCAGAATGCACACGTGAAGTTCTCGGTAGCTGCTTGTTTTTCTTTTGAGGGCACTTTTAAGAGCGGAGCTTTTGGACGAAATTACATCACCGTATCACTCCTGTCAACTACTAATGTGAGCAGTGCGTCAGAGGTATCCAGAGTAACATTTTCATATAAATATACAGTGCTTGCCTCGTGTGATGCACAAATTTTACCAATCCACACTTTTGCAATGCTGCCACCCACTTATTCTGCGTCATCCATATGCAGGCTTGTAAATGTAGTGCACAGAAATTTGCTTCTCAGTTTTTAAACCTGCAAGTCAGCATGTGCAGCCCGTTTCTTTTCTTTGAAATGCGAATACGTAACGCGAAATAAAATAAGGGTAAATTTGTTTGAAAACGTCATCCGGCTGTTGTTCGAACGCTAGAGGCAGGCATAAGCTAGCAGCTGTAGGATGGCGATATTTTCTGGCCGTTCATATGCGTATTATCCGGCTGGTCACGTGAACGTTTAACTGGAGTCTTTGTCTTTCGTGAAATCGGTCTTGCGAGAGCAGTTCTCCTCATTATTGGCGCTCCTCGCTCTTCTTCAAATATTCGAAAGCTTCTTTGTAAGCATTGCATGTCTCGCTAATGTATTAGTGAAGAAGCACAATAGGGTGACCTACAATGCGATTTATCCGGCAGTGCTCTTAAAAGAGAATTTGGTACGAATTTGCTTGCAAAGTTTCTCGCCGCGCAGCAAGTTGCGTATTAACAACAAAAATTGCTAAGTGGCAGAAATTACTGTTCTTTTAAAGATATCAAAATCGATCGCAGCGAATTGCACACTTCAGACTCCTTTCCGGCCATGAGCGACCAACTCTCAATTCCTCCAAATTCTTCTTCACCAAGAGCAAATAACTGACAATGTGTAGACGATTAAACTAACAACAGACAAACCTTGCAGGCAACGAACAGTCAGAGCTAAAACATTGGGGTTTTTAGCAGACCCAATGTGTAGACGATTAAACTAACAACAGACAAACCTTGCAGGCAACGAACAGTCAGAGCTAAAACATTGGGGTTTTTAGCAGACCATGCACTGGGAACTGTTTGTATAGACGATGCACTGCAGCTTATCCTTGACGGCTACGTCCTGAGCTTGCAAAAAGGAGGCAATTAGCTGTGGCTTTTCGGCGTCCTGCCGACACATTAGGTGATCGTTCTTTGTTTTATTTTTAGAAACGAGAATGGACTTACGAATAAAATGAATAGCTGCTTCACATACCTGTTGTATTTCTCTTTTTGGTTCTTTCGTTCGTTCGTTCGTTCGTGCCCTTCCGTTTCTCCCACTTGTTCTTTTTTTTTTTTTTTTAGACTCACTGTCTCGAGCATAACGCCACACTTCTCGAGCTGAAGTAAGATTCAAAAACTCTGTTCATACACCTTCGCATGCAATTTTGCGTCGTGATTAGCTGATGTCCATATATCTGTGGCATCGTTTGCTAGGAAGACTGTCACCGACGCCTTTCTCAGCTACTGTATTGCTTTCTCTCGTGATCCGCAAGCCCTTAATTGCCCGCCGTCAACGATTTCATCCAACGTACCATCGCGCAAGGATGGCATTTCTTATCTACCTCACCGTTGGACCCCCACTCAGGACCTTAAGTCACTGGTAAAGCCTGCCGTCCAATTCACCTAATGACTCTCCCATTTGAAATGCAATAGTTCTGCCGCCCTACATTACTCCGCGCGCCATGATACTATCTTATGATGGCCTCTACGAATGAGTAAAATGTAGTTTTTTTCTTTCTCAGTTCGTACAGCATAACTATACCTAGCACCAAGGTTGTAATGAATTAGCTGGAATTGTTCACTCTACCACGTGATTCAAGCGCTTAGACGCGGCGCGAAGAAACCTTCAATCAGAGGTACATGCAGGTGTAACCGCTGAACACCTTTTCCTCTCCTAGATAATTATGCGCGAAAAAAAAAAGAAACGCCGAGGGGTGAGCATATGAAACCAGAACGAAAAAAAACGAAAAGAAAACAGCAAAAGATAACCGTAAAAACCGCGAACATTCAAGGTTTCTGTGGGCCCTCACCACCTCAATGCGCATTGGCAAACGCCACTATCAATCTGAATTATTAACGCGTACGTTTGCGTGCATCGCCCGTAGCCTCCCAAACTGCGGTCCCTCCTTGTGTTCTTTATTTTTCTTTCTCATTTCTCTCTCTGCAGTCAGATGTTAGTATGACGTGCGGATGATAGCGCCACGATAAATTACCTGCCTATCAAATTCCTATTGCGAAAGTTATAGGCGCTATACGTTTAACACTTGGCAATAGTATATTTTGCGTGTCGAATAAATGGCCGCGGGCAGCTAAGAGAACAGTGCGTGCGTGCGTGCGTGCGTGCGTGCGTGCGTGCGTGCGTGCGTGCGTGCGTGTGTGTGTGTGTGTGTGTGTGTGTGTGTGTGTGTGTGTGTGTGTGTGTGTGTGTGTGTGTGTGTGTGTGTGTGTGTGTGTGTGTGTGTGTGTGTGTGTGTGTGTGTGTGTGTGTGTGTGTGTGTGTGTGTGTGTGTGTGTGTGTGTGTGTGTGTGTGTGTGTGTGTGTGTGTGTGTGTGTGTGTGTGTGTGTGTGTGTGTGTGTGTGTGTGTGTGTGTGTGTGTGTGTGTGTGTGTGTGTGTGTGTGTGTGTGTGTGTGTGTGTGTGTGTGTGTGTGTGTGTGTGTGTGTGTGTGTGTGTGTGTGTGTGTGTGTGTGTGTGTGTGTGTGTGTGTGTGTGTGTGTGTGTGTGTGTGTGTGTGTGTGTGTGTGTGTGTGTGTGTGTGTGTGTGTGTGTGTGTGTGTGTGTGTGTGTGTGTGTGTGTGTGTGTGTGTGTGTGTGTGTGTGTGTGTGTGTGTGTGTGTGTGTGTGTGTGTGTGTGTGTGTGTGTGTGTGTGTGTGTGTGTGTGTGTGTGTGTGTGTGTGTGTGTGTGTGTGTGTGTGTGTGTGTGTGTGTGTGTGTGTGTGTGTGTGTGTGTGTGTGTGTGTGTGTGTGTGTGTGTGTGTGTGTGTGTGTGTGTGTGTGTGTGTGTGTGTGTGTGTGTGTGTGTGTGTGTGTGTGTGTGTGTGTGTGTGTGTGTGTGTGTGTGTGTGTGTGTGTGTGTGTGTGTGTGTGTGTGTGTGTGTGTGTGTGTGTGTGTGTGTGTGTGTGTGTGTGTGTGTGTGTGTGTGTGTGTGTGTGTGTGTGTGTGTGTGTGTGTGTGTGTGTGTGTGTGTGTGTGTGTGTGTGTGTGTGTGTGTGTGTGTGTGTGTGTGTGTGTGTGTGTGTGTGTGTGTGTGTGTGTGTGTGTGTGTGTGTGTGTGTGTGTGTGTGTGTGTGTGTGTGTGTGTGTGTGTGTGTGTGTGTGTGTGTGTGTGTGTGTGTGTGTGTGTGTGTGTGTGTGTGTGTGTGTGTGTGTGTGTGTGTGTGTGTGTGTGTGTGTGTGTGTGTGTGTGTGTGTGTGTGTGTGTGTGTGTGTGTGTGTGTGTGTGTGTGTGTGTGTGTGTGTGTGTGTGTGTGTGTGTGTGTGTGTGTGTGTGTGTGTGTGTGTGTGTGTGTGTGTGTGTGTGTGTGTGTGTGTGTGTGTGTGTGTGTGTGTGTGTGTGTGTGTGTGTGTGTGTGTGTGTGTGTGTGTGTGTGTGTGTGTGTGTGTGTGTGTGTGTGTGTGTGTGTGTGTGTGTGTGTGTGTGTGTGTGTGTGTGTGTGTGTGTGTGTGTGTGTGTGTGTGTGTGTGTGTGTGTGTGTGTGTGTGTGTGTGTGTGTGTGTGTGTGTGTGTGTGTGTGTGTGTGTGTGTGTGTGTGTGTGTGTGTTTTCTTTACCCCAGTAAAAATTATCAGAAGTCAGCTTTTGCTGCATATGTTTAGGTGAAGATTGACTGGGTTTGTGGACGACATCAGCAGTATTTTTTTCCGTCCTACTCGAAAGCCGTATATTTATTCATAATACCTTACAGGGCCCAGATGGGTGCTGAGTAATGAAGAATAAAACCGTGTCTACAAGGAAAACAAATTAATCGAATACAACGTCAGATTCAAGGCAAGAAGTACACGCGAACTATTTGTATCCATAATCATGTCAGACATTTTGAACATTGAATGGGAAAAATGTTTTGATCGTAATTTCTTCAGGCAGTGTTCAATATCACGATAACAATCAATATTGTTGCGAAGAAGAAGATAGGCAGTGACGCGAGAGGAGTCCTCGGGCTAGGCCAGCCATAAAATCATCCTTCACCCTGTCGCCATATTGTGCCGTCTCCTGGCTTGTCGCCACGCAACATTTTGATGGAGGTGCGGCGTACGTCATCCCCATCCTCGCCTTGGAGCATCGACGCCATCCTTACGCCGGGACCATCGACCGAGAGCCCTGGGATATCGCTGCGCAGCTTTGCCCCAGCCCTTCCTGCCCAGACCCGACCACCTACCGCCGCCCAGTCCCCAGCCCGGATCTCAAGACAAGGCGCGCACATTAACTGACCAGAGACCAGATCAGAGCAAAGACCCGACGGACCCGAAGAACCGAAAGACAAGAGCACGCAACCCCCGCCCCGCCCAGCCGTCCGACGCGACCTCGTGACATCGGTCTCATGAATGCTTTGGTGGCGTATGGCTTAAGAGCTCCAAGGGAGGCGGATCCCCCAAGATCACCCAAGGTGAAGATTGTTGTATGTAGTTGCATGTGCATTGCCTGTACTTTGTACCCGCTGCTGTTGCGCCCAGTGGGGCCAGGATCTCGTCAGGAGACTAATTACCTCCTTTTGTCCTGCTCCACAGGCAGTACCATCCATGTATTGCCCACACAATCACTGAATAAATAAAAATAAAAAAAAATAAATCATTGCGGTCTTCGTCACCGTGGTGACAAGCGCATCATTCTCTTTATCTGTTCTTGAACATCTACACCGTCACGTCACCATCAACTTCAACGAACCGATCGGGATGATCGCTCACTGGCCCCCGGAAGTGTTTCGAAGAAGATCGGCAGTGCTAGGCCAGTCATAAAATCATCTTTCACCCTGTCGCCATGTTGTGCCGTCTTCTTGCTTGTCGCCACGTAATAATTTATTCGCATGTATTCCTTCTGCAGGCTTCTACTTCTTTGCTGTTAACTTTAAAAAACGCGTTTCCTTAGTTTTGGATGGCAATCTGTCTTATTTTCTTTGAGCGCAGAACAAACTTCAAAATCAACCTTTTGGAACGCATTGGACTATTTCAATCGATAGGCTTACGAAGGAATTCCACAACTTTCAGCAGTTGCCCCATACTTATTGGAAAGCACACACCATCGGCTTTCCACGGCACATTTAACCATTCGCTGCTAGCGCAATAGATGGTTTATAATCAAATTTTTGTCACACATCGAAATATTAGGCTATTCCTGTCAATGCATTTATTATAGCACCTGGTAATATACCACACTTGCCCCACAATTAAGATACGTCGCCGAGTCCTGGACCAGTGCACTGCCCTGGTTTATCATTCATGAAGTGTGAATAAAATAGTGTGCTAAATGGTGGGATACCTATCGTATGGCCTGGTTTATAGTTTTTATTGTTTGCATTATGACTGAGTTATCTAAAGCAAAAGTAAACAACTTTTATGAAATAATACATTTGCTCATGGGGCCACCAAAGACGCAGTAACTGGCTCACTCAGAGTAGGTATCCAAGTCACGCCGTGAAGGAAGGATACTTGAGGGAGGGATGGAAGGAAATAGAGTGAGAAAAAAAGCCCCCACAGTTGAGGGGCTCCACATTGATTTCGATCACTCGAGTTTCTTCAACCTGCACGGACACCGCGCAGCATACGGGCGTCATTTCCATTTCACCTCCATATAAAAGAAGAAAAAAAAAACAAAATTGGCTATTAAGCCAAAATTGAACTCACAAGCAAAGACTTTCTCACGGCGACTTTGTTTTGAGCTTATCAGTGCAGAGGAGGCCAAGTAAACAGAAACGACATATGTATTAATTAATTCGCTCCTTCATTATTCAGAGAGTTTATGAATTCAGAAACAACAACGCGCAAAACTATCTTCATAATGTGAGTTTCTTAGATCATTTTCTTCTTTTGACTAGTTCAGCGAAACACATAATATGCCTTAGTTTTCACTCCCAATGAATGCTGACTTCGGAGTGCGCTCCATTAATTAAAGCAAGTCACCCTATCGGATGCCGACTTCACTCCTGTGCGAAAACAACTACTGCGTATGGCGAAGTGCGCAGACTCGCTTGCATTAATTTGGTCTGCATCGAATCGTTCCCCACGAAAGGAAAGTGTTGAAACGCTGCATACCATGGTAATAGTTTGCCCTTGCGTAAGACATCCAAACTGAAGGGAAAAAGTCTATTCCTCTTCTTTTAATTCAGTAAACATTCAATCATCATTTCAAGCAATGAATTCCCGTTTTGATTTGAGACAACCGGGCGCATTTTATGCGTAGTTTTCAAGTGCAACCCTCACTCATCATCCCTTCGCCACCATTGTATATAGGAGGCCTGAATAGAACTTATAGAAATTTTCGCGAAGTTTCCTAAACTGCACCTAGTCCGCGTGCGATTAAACTGCTTCAGTGTGTTGAACTACAAACTCCGCTAAAATAAGCATGTCTATTTTCGGTGTGCCTGCAACTCACTGGACTCTTTGTCGCTCCTTGCCGTCTGAGCCCAATCGAGCCGTGAAAGAAAACGGGTGGGCCGGAGAAAACAACTTCCCTTAAAATCGTATGACCTGAACGTGCGTCCGCTCCTATACCTAGCTTACAACAGCGTCTACTGTTTGCTCATTTGCTTTTCTTTCCATCTGGTGACTACCGCTTTCAGCGCCAACATCGTGGGCCGCACAACATGTACGTACGCTCCTCCGCATTTGACTTCCTGCTTTCTCGTACAAAACCTCCACCTCTCGACGGGAAAGTTTTTAAGCCGCAATCGAAGTAACTGCAGTAAAGGCAAAAAGCGATCGCAGGTAGAGAGACAAAGAGCAAGTAAAGTACCGCTCCAAATGGAGCAGCACCAAGAGGGCAGAGTGACAAGGGTGTGGCGTGCCACACATCACGACGACTCGGTATTACGAACGCGCACACGACTTTGCCCGGTGCCGGACTGCCGGCGGCGGCAGCGATTTTCATTCTGATTGCGCCCTCCACCCCGTTCTCTCCTCTCCTCTCCTCCTGCCGACAGCTCCCCTTTATCCTCCCACCTCCGCTTCTTTCTTCTTATTTTTTTTTTTTCATTTCAACTGGCACCACCGCCGCACCACAAGGCTCTCAGGTACGGGGTGGCGCTGATGGCGACGGCTGATTCCTTAATGCCTGCATTACACGAGTCCGAATGACACATCGAGAGCGCACACGAACCACCGTTTCCTTTGCAGCGCAGACGTACGAGAGACGCAGCGCGGCGCGCACGCGAACTTAACGGTAAGCAATACATATAGATAATATGCACGCGCATTCAAACTGAGGGGAAAGTTTTCGGGCCCCGCGCCCTGGAGAGGCTTCTTTTTATCACGCTTATTACTTTGCTGGCTTTGGTCCCCGCTATTCTCGCAGCTGACCCGGCGGTGCCGGAGCCCGCGCAAACGACACGACCGACCGCGATCCCGCTGATCCCTGCCGTAGTTTTGATGATAAGAGTGGCAGCGACTCCGGCCACGTTTTGTTTTACTCAGTCGATCTCTTGTAGATTTACTAACCTCCCCCCCCCCCTCACCTCCCGACCTGCTTTTCCCTGTCGTTTTTGTTTTTCTGTTTTCTTTTCAAAACGAGCCCATGCTTAGGCTTCGTGCTGATTCCTTCAGTGCTTCGACTCTTAAAAATGTTCTGTCTGCAGCAGCTGTAAAAAATTAAGCATGTTTCTTTTTGTGATGTGGCCCTGCGAGGAAGTGTAGGAGGAACTGTCTTGGCCCCAAAAGAGTTCACTAGAGGTTTCATGCGCATGACGGCGACTGCAAGAAAGCGATTGCGAATATTGCGGATTCTGGTTCGGTTTGACGTCACCGTAATAGGCTAATAACGGCCGCCGCTGCCGGGGCTTCATTTTTTTTTTATTATTATTTTTTTTATAGTGAGCACTTCGGCACTCAGCTGAATACGAGTCAGATTAGAAATCCCGCTACATGAAGTATTACGACAAAAGGAATGTCGCTGGCTTGATAACGCGAAGTACAGAGCAGGGATAGCAGAAGCACTTCGCTGATTACAGCGGCGCTTTACCATGGCGTTGAACATTGTCACAAGACGTACAAAGTAAGCATTAAACAAAAGCTTACAGACCTGTCAAATGGATAACTTTAAGCAGAGAACGACGATGGGGGCCCGACGAGGCCTATTGCTGCCAAGTGCTGGGCCCTTTGTGATTCTTCTTTAGTCTTGAATAGCTGCGGAGCAGAACAGACTTCCACGAGCAGGCAGATGTCCACTTCAAAGTCGCTGCAAGCGCATTCAAGGGCGGCAAAATAAGCCCCGGAAGGGACGCCTAGTTTTTAGTGTTAGCACGATTTAATACCACCGCCACTTGACCTTGGCCAATGATGTTCTAAGGAAGAAAGCAGCATTGCGTGGTTGCTCATAAGCATGATCCTTACCTTAAGCATGTGACAGCAGATGACCTAGGTCAGTTCCACGCGTGTGTGTGTGCGTGTGCGTGTGCGTGCGCGCGTGTGTGTGTGTGTGTGTGTGTGTGTGTGTGTGTGTGTGTGTGCGTGTGCGTGTGCGTGTGCGTGTGCGTGTGCGTGTGCGTGTGCGTGTGTGTGTGTGTGTGTGTGTGTGTGTGTGTGTGTGTGTGTGTGTGTGTGTGTGTGTGTGTGTGTGTGTGTGTGTGTGTGTGTGTGTGTGTGTGTGTGTGTGTGTGTGTGTGTGTGTGTGTGTGTGTGTGTGTGTGTGTGTGTGTGTGTGTGTGTGTGTGTGTGTGTGTGTGTGTGTGTGTGTGTGTGTGTGTGTGTGTGTGTGTAATGAGCGAGTGGTTTACGCGAATAGGTTCGGTGTTGTTTAATTTAGTGAAACCTTCTCTTATCCGAACTCATTGCTCTTCCTGGGCTTGTTTGCGCCTACATTACATGTTTAATAGCCCACCTCTCTCTATCTCTCTTATGACTATTTTGAAATTTTCAAAAATCTGGGAACTAAATACAAATTTTTTAACCCATTCATTGCAATAAATATTGTAAAAGCTTCCCATTTTCTGCTATATTGGAGCGAGCAGTGCTGAGCACAATTTTTTTTTTAAAGCGTGTGCGTTCACAAGGCTGAAACGAGAATTAATAAGAAATATTATAAAAATATTGTGATAGGAATATTAGTATGTTATAAAAAAAATCTCAGCGCAAATATTACCGCATGTGAGAGCACACGAACGTTCGCAGATTCTCAGCGCGGTATAAATACCAAGAAAAGAGTGCTACATCAAGTGCATTGGTCTTTTCCAAGCCTATCTAGGCTGCCTTTACCGCTGCTCACACCACCAAGACACTTATTATCACCCAGAGAAAGTTAGTGACAGCGCGTGGTCCACTTCATACAGACTATCCTGGCAGCCGAGGAGGGCTGGCGACTACAGCGTCGCTGCTCCTCAACCAGACCGCCTTCTCCGCGATCACTGCAGCCTGCTTGCTTTTGGCAAAGACGCTGGCCAAGGAAGACGGATAGATTGCCGAAGCTAAGCAGCAGAACATTCCCCTTGAAGAGAAGGGCGATTCCACGGCTCGTTGCTACTCAGCGCCGGAACACACAGCGAGACGCGCACACACATACACAAAAAAGCGAAGCGGCAGATAGTAGGCAGCCTTATACATCTTTTATGAACGAGCTCGTGCTGGCCGGCGTAAAGCCATCCCGTCTCGAATGCTCCTTCTCTGTTTCTGGCCACCCTCTCACGCGATGCTGTCTCTTTGCCTCACCTTAAGCTACTCGCTCATCTGCGGGAGCCAAGCGCGAAGCAGGCCCTTTACTCCAAAAAAGTTGTCTCGGATTTGTGAAGCGTAAAAGGAAATACTTAAAGAAAAAGGGAAGAAAAATAACGTAAGAAATAAACCTTAATCACTCGTGATGGCGAAGAATGGTGTCCTTGGACTCTGAGAGTGGTTCGCGAGCTTAACAATAAATTCGACGCAAAATCATCATGCAGAAAGTCTCCGACAAATTGTTTCTAATGAGATGTGGACGGGGTGTGTAGTTACATAGCTTGCGTCAAACGCCAAGTCAGGACAAATATGACGAGCATGCTTAAAACCCACGATTGTTTCGCGAATTGCGAGCCCCGCGGTTTAAGTTTTCGAGAAGTGGGCCGATGACTCCATGGTTTTGACATAATCGATATTTTTCCTAGAGGGGATGGGCGACGGCTCCGGACAAACGGCATATATTAAATGTTAGCGCTTGTAAACTCCTGAAGTTTTCTGAAAAATTGTCTGGAAAACAAGCGTCTGACTATCATCAACAGCTTTATTGCAGCCGTAATTCTTGCATTTTTCTCCAAACTATAAAAGCCAGGACAGTATGGAACATCACTGCACCTTTTAGGAAACAAAAAATATGCATTCCGTCTATTCTTCCTACTTTTAACCCTTATTAAGAGTTTAACAATATAAACATGTTAACAACAATTAATGGCGCAATGCATGTTTGGAAACGTCGTCGCGTACTAAGTGGCGTCAGATTGAAGCCTAAACTTAGCGATTATTTTGGCCCTTAATGTAATATCATATAAACACTCAAACCAAGAGCGCTACTGCTAATAACGTTTGTTTATTAACTGCATATTACGTTTTTTTTTTTTTCCAAGAAGTTTAGAGTGAATAGAAAATAATCCCATGATTAACCAGAGCATCAACCTCACTTTACCTGTCAGAGCATTATTATGCGCTCTTCGGTGCTTTTAAAACAACCCGTGTTGAACTCTAGCAACGCAATTTTTGTTTTGCCACAATATTTTAAGGCCCCCAAATAACGCAAAATATTAAAGACATTTATCAACTTTTTTAACATATAGACGTCCTATGAATCGGTTATTAGTTGATAAAAACATTTGTTTCAGCACCATCCTGCACTTTGCAGACAGATGCTGTCGTCGTCTGTTCACGAAGATAAGAAAACGACATGAAAAGCAGGTGAGAAACAATATCACGAAAACTTACGCAATCGTTTATTTATCCGTGTCATTGCACGATTATGAAACGGTGTGCAAAATAAAATGAATCAATTATTTTATTATGTGTGAATTAACTGGGAGTGGCGATTCTGGGGATTTGACACGAAGGCAACGAAGACGATGATCGAAAACAGTGGGCTTGTTTTGTTTTTTTCACCGACACTTTTGAACGCGAAGGCGCTAAAGAACTCATTCTACCCAAACTCCAGCGGCACTGTGAGCTAAATATCACGGGCATTGCTCTGGCAGATGGCACCTGGCAGACGGCATGGCCGTGCTCTAGCTGGTCATCGTGTTTTGTGACGTCACGACGCCACGTGAGATGGCAAAGTTGGCAAGCGCTTACAACGCGAGCTTCCCCTGCGCGATGGAAGCGTGAGACCTCAATCCAGCCTTTCAGGAGCGTTGCATCCCGAGCTAAACACGCTGTCCTTGGGCCACGCAGGGAGTACGTTCGTACTGCTTGGTTTAAGAGGGAATTTTTATCTGTGTATGGTGGCCTTTCAGATAATGTGGTATCCTACGACCGCATACTGATAAGTATATGCGGGGTAAGAGATATCAATATAGTGATTAAGCGAGTAGCAAAGGGCTTGTACGCGGAAGAGGACCTGCATCAGGAGCCTGCAAACGGGAGCCATTGACGCTGTGGCGTCGTACCCTCAAAGGCGGAGCTTAAGAGTCCCCATTTCTGGCCTCTCAGGTAAGTTTTCACATGGCAAAATATGTTGGCTGTGCGATCTAGTGAGCAAGTAAAATTGCAGTAAAACAAAGAGAGAGAGAGAGAGAGAGAGAGAGAGAGAGAGAGAGAGAGAGAGAGAGAGAGAGAGAGAGAGAGAGAGAGAGAGAGAGAGAGAGAGAGAGAGAGAGAGAGAGAGAGAGAGAGAGAGAGAGAGAGAGAGAGAGAGAGAGAGAAACTTTTTTCTTTTTTTGCGCTTGTAAAGTGTGCACCACCTCAAAGACATTCCTTTGCAGGAGAAGCCACAGTTGCAGTTTTTATGATCGGATGAGTTGTCAGGGCCGGTCAGAAATGACGTCCTCCATTATAAAAAACAAAGCCAGGAAGAGGTACAGAATTGAACGCGTGAGTAACGAGACCGACAGTATGATGTAACGACTGCACAAACTGCGAGAAATATTTTTTTGTATAGCCAGGTGAGGGGACGTTGGCATCCGTCGGTCGTAGCCGGCCGCTCCCCTTTCTGGTCATAGGAAAAAGTGTATTGCGGAAAATGAATGGGCAAAACGAAACACTCTCACAACTTCGAAAGAAGGTCTTTGCGAGCGATGTACTACAAAACTATTCATTACGTGGGATCAGCAATCGAAGCTTACAGCTATGTCATCAGTCGGTGGATCTTTATCACGCTTAAGCGCTCTGGTTAGTGGTAAGGGAAAAAATTGATCATTGGAAAAAATATAAGTTAAGCGCGTCGATCCCATTTGGCCTGTCTTGGAAATAATTATCCTCGATAGTACATCATCATCATCAGTCTGACTATACCCACTTCAGGGCGAAGGCCTCTCCCATATTTCTCCACTTAACCCGGTTCTGTGCTGGCTGAATCCACTTCACCCCTGCGTACTTCTTAACCTCAAGTGTGATAGTACATACAAGACGCATTGCACATAAGACGTCTAGTAATGGCACATGTAAATTACCAGGTCGTGTATATGCAGTTGTTAGGTCAATACACATATCAGAGCCTATTCATGATCACGCTTGCTTTCGCAAAGCTCATAGACGCACATGCGCCAAATACGCACACTAAGACAGTTCATAGTCACAAATTTCGAATGCACATACCACATTTAGTGGATATGTTCTAGAACCACAGGAAATAGACGAACATCGTTTCCAGTGCTACAGTGTAATAAGGCAAAAAGACACAATGTTATCATAGCTGTAACAATCGATGGGACCATTATTGTTATTGAATGGAAGTTTATTTGTCCACACACATTATAGTGGGAAGAGAGGACACTGGGCAAAAAACTGCATAATGCAGCTTGAGGTAGCACCCAGTGCCCCAAAAATACATGGGCAGCAGTGTGTTTCGCGAACATCAAGCTTAAGGGGAAGTTAACATCCCCATCAACACAAAGAAAGAAAAAGTACAACAGTATAACACTGATTGATGTAGATAAAAGTCTGCAAGCAACAGTTGATTATTTCAACGGGTGCAATATATCAACAGACCATATTGCTTTAAAGTAAGGAACCGCATGAGAATGCCATGGTACATTTCCAATCAATCTGACAGCACGTTTCTGTGCAATTATTAGCTGGTGTTATGTTTTGTTGTGGTAACCCAGACACGTATGCGATAGGTAAGAATAGGAAGAAAGTATGCATTATAGATAAGTATTTTTATCTTGGCTGGAAGTGTGTATCTATGTCGACACAGCACGCCATTGATTCGGTTCAATTTCTTGCGGATAGTGTATATATATTTGTCTCAACTGAGGGTTTCCGTGAGCACCACACCGAGGCATTTTATACTGTCTACAACTTCGATTCTAATGTTACCCAGCATGAGATTAAGGTTAATGGAGATAGACTTATTCTTTGGACAGAAAATAATTGCATTAGTTTTCCTAGCATTTACTTTTAAACTATTCTTGTCCGACCATTTGCGCAAATATTCTAAAAATTGGTTTCCATATAATAATAGATATCTTTCATTATCACCGGGCAGAAGCATTGTGAGATTGTCTGCGTAAGCTATTAAAGTCACTGGTAAGGGCATGTAAAATATATCATTAATATAGATATTGAAGAGTAAGGGGCCTAATCTGTGGGACACCAGAACACATAGCCTTTAATATTGATGATGTGTGATCATTGACAACCATTTGCATGCGCTTTTTTAGGTAGGATTCAATTAAAGGTAAACCTATTTCACGGATGCCATAATGGTGTAGCTTATGCAGTAGCATAATGGTGGACTAAATCAAAAGCCTTCGTAAAATCAATATAAATTCCGAGAACAATTTTTCGGTCCTCAAAGGAATCTATGATCAGCTCCTATTGTTTATTAAGCGCGATTTCTGTTGACCTCCCTTTCCTGAATCCGTATTGACAGTCAGGAAGCGCCGAGTGTTTTCCTAAAAATTTGATTAGTCTGGTATAAATATTTTTTTCTAAGCCCTTGGACAGTACAGGAAGAACTGAGATTGGTCTATAATTGGAGAGTTCTGTTTTCGCACCTCCCTTACACCTCCTTTACGATTTTCATTTGGTCCGGAAACGTTCCAGTAGAAAGAGCAAGATTGTAAATGCTTACCATTACCGGTGCGAGCAAATTAATCACGAACCTAAAAGGCCCGATTTGAAAGCAGTCTTTATCCTCTGCTTTACTATTTTTTTAGGTTTGTGAATACTGTTATTATTTCGTGCTCTGTTACAGGATCAAAAAACATCGACTCAGGAACATTTGGTGTCTGATAATCATACACCCTGTGGTAGTAGTGAAAGAAGCGCAAAGGTCCTTTGTAAAATTAACAAAAAAACTGTTTAGTTCATTTGAAAGCTCTTCGCCCTTAATAAGTTTACCATTCCTTGCGATGCTATCAATTGTAGTCTTTGTATTAAAATTCAAAATTTTATTCAGATGATCCCTAGGTTTAAAAGTTTCGCTGGGCGATCGAGAAAACTTTCTAGTAAAGTAGGCAAGCTTTGCGTTGCATAGCTCCTTGTTAAGGTGGTTGCGGAATTTTTTGTACTGTTTCAGTTTTTCGAGATGCCCAGACTTCAGAAACTGCCCGTACAGTCTTTGTTTTGTTTTGTTTTTTTCTTTATTTAGCTCAGTAACTCTTCGGTAACCCATTGTTTCTTTGCTCTCCGTTTACGGCTACATACTAGTGGGAAACCCTTATCGTAAACTTCCTTTAATTTAGTTGACAGAGTGTCATATGATTTGTTAACTTCCTTGGGATATTCAATATCGTCCCATGTTATCTCACTAACGTCCGTGTAGAAACGCTCAAGAGTGCTGCTGTCTATTCTCCTAATGTATGAAACAGTCCTTTCTGGTATCGAAAAAGAACTGTGGTCTGGAGTGAAGGCAAACACGGGAAGGCGATCGCTCACGTCGGTCAGAATTGTTCCAGCATGTGTGTTTGTTTTATCAACGTTTGTGATGATAAGGTCAACTGAAGTTGCAGTCGAACAAGTGATACGCGTTGGCACATCAATAAGATTGCAAAACCCGCAACAGTCCAGCATTGTAAGGAGTTCTTCCTGCGACGCAGAAGCAGTTATCCTGTCAACATTGATATCACCACAGAGATATAATGTAGTCTCGTTCAATGATGCATGGTCCAAAAGAATTTCTCAAAAATGTAGCAATGCATAAAATTTCCATTGGGTGGACGATACAGCACACTATACATGTGCTTCCCGTTTTCTACAGTTAAAATTTCGTATTCAGGAGTAGATTCTGTAAAACTGCTATTTATATCTAGATAGCGTGTTTTCAAAGCCTGTATTGAAACGCCACCGCCCCTGCGGCCACTATTAAGAACAAATTGACTATAATCATTGAGGCTTAGATAACTAGAATCATCGTGGTACCACGTTTCCGTGAACATGATCATATCAAAAGAAACTTTAAAGGAGTCAATTAATGACGCTGTTTCTTCACTTTTATTGTTCAAGGAACGACAATTGAAATGAAAAACTTTCATGCAATCCGGGTCAGTACTGTATGCTAGCTCGTTTAAGGCTGAAGAGGAGAGGAGATGATGAGAAGCCATTTGGAAGCAAACAGTCGAAAATGTACTGATGGATTCCTAGTTCAGTTGATTTTGGCTACATCATCCATAGTGTTGATCTTGAGCAATGCACTGCTCTCGTATTTACGCGCGTAGATTCGGCCATTGCGTACGCAGACAAACTTCCAATTCATCTCCTTTTTCCTACCAAGCGCTTTGCCAAGTAGTCGCTTCCGCTCTGGGCACAAATGCTCATTGCCGAATACCACGTCGTTAGCCTGAAACCCAAAGTCTTCGCAAGTCAACCTGGCCTTCCATGCCTTTTCAACAACGACATCTCGTTTCCGCCTGCTTGTGAATTGCACGACAATGTTTTTATCAGTTTCACTGTTCGCGACGGATGTTCTATGCAGCACGTCGATATCAGAACGAGGGATGCTTTCACCGAGCTTATCTCCCATTGTCACCGTGAATTCTTCCAGTTTTTCGTTTGTCTGTACAGGTATGCCATTGATTTCCAAGTTCGCGTTCCGCGAATATTGCTCACATTGTACTATCCGCTGTTCATGAATTTTTGCTCGGGCAGCAAGTGAGTCACAGCATTGCTTCGATATAGAGTTTTCTTCTTTCAGTGTTGTATTTTCGTCGAGGGTTTTCTAGATCTTTACCTTAATTTCTTCGTAGTTATCATTTATGAAGATAAGGCTAGCCTTTATCTCTCGGAGTTCATTGCGAATGTCACGCTCAAACGAGTCCTTGAAAGTCTTTAATTCTGCTTTAATTTTCTTTTTAAACTCTTTAAGAGCAGAGGCCAGTTCTTTGTTCATTTTTGACATGTTCAATGAGAGCAACGTAACGCAAAAAAAAAAAAATCACAGCAGCAACAGTGTGGCAGACTTTTGAAATCCCACGGTTACAGCAACTATGAATGCAAAATCGCCAGCCTGTTGCAATGAAAAGAAAACGGGGGCTCAGTTCCGAGGCGCGGACAGTGCTGCTCACACCACTGCTGCCATGTGATGCAGGCCGTCACGTTGATGCTGTATTTGTAGGCGCAGGCTTGGGACGTCGCAGTGACGCAGTTATTCCTTTCGGGGCTGCCAGCGTACGCTTCTGGCCGTTTCTTGCGATCTGGTGGCAATCTGGTGCGGCCTTGGTCAAGAGCAGGAATCCGCGCTTCACCGCCGACACCGTTGTCATTGTAGCATGAAATGAGAGTTGAATGCGTGAAAGAGTGAGCACTCGCAACTCTTTGGCGAAATTTCTTGCTGTAAGGTTTCTTCATCATTGCGAATGCATTTCGACAAATGTACTGCTGAGGAAATCGACTTCCGAATTGGGTAAAGCAGTTGTACCAATTAGCGCAATACGAGACTCGCGATAGTCATTCATGAGAAGATTAGGTAATACCCAGTTACGTATTGGTCCCAAGCGAGATTTTTCCTGCTTGTATTGTTACAAGTAAACCGTGCACAAGGTTCGACAGTGTCAGCGTCGCTAGAATGTGATTCAAGAAAAATGCACACGCTGTATGCGCCAGCTTTCTTACTTTTCTGCAGTGCCTGCTAGCTTGTTATACTGCTACTTTGTTACCTAATATCCTCTGGTTTCTTCTTCTCTTAGGCTTTTGTAGGAACTATTTTGCTGCCCAATCAAGCCTAAAATTAGCAGTACTGCATACAGCTTTGTCGTCATACCACAGTGTCCTTTTTGCGAGAGTGTCTTGTGCTTGAATTGGTATTAAAAGGTTTAGAGCAGCAACAGGTAACGCAAGTGGTTTATTGATAACATGGTTGATCTTATTTCCGTTCATCTGGAAGGGTGATTAGTTTGTTGTAACTGCTAATTTGGTTTGTTGTTGGCCGTTAATCAACTAGACGACCTTAAGCAATTCTAATGGTAAATTTGTTGCGAGAGCTTCCGCATTTATCGCAACGTATGACACAGTCAGCGAAACTTATTTTCTACCCTCCCGTATCTAGAAATGCTGGAAAATATTTAGGAAAAAGCCTTCGTTCGCTGTGTTTTCATATGTTGTATAATTTCATGGCAAAAATCAATATGTCTTCAGATCGTCCCTCGCCAGGGGTCTGGTTTTTTGGTTATTTATTTCCATACCCATTGGCTTTCTTTATCAGTCTTAATCACGAGTAGTGAGCACAAAGCAAACCTTATAGAAGCGAAATTTTGCTGCAGATTGAAAACGTAAAACAGTTGTATTAATATGTTCATAAACTTTCATTACAATATTTCGCAGCTCCCCAAGATTTATTTTCAAAAATGCGGATTATTTATTAAAGCAGCTTTAATTACTGCGTGCGAGCAGAAAAAAACAACAAAAAGCTTTAGAAGCAAATATTTACTACGCATAGGAAATTTGGAGTGTCCCAATCAACGCCCGGGTAACAGTATCTTACTATATCCCCGCAGTTGCGTCGCAATTTAAGGTTGTCCCAGAAAACTGGACCTGAAAACATTGCTACAGCTATCGATGCCAAAACGATGATCCCACCATAATTAACTTACCACTTTGCTACTTAAATGCAACTCTGCAGGATTATGTGGAATGTGAAAAGAGAGTTTCCGATGTTAGTTCAGACGTGCACTCAATGGCACCGGAAAGCGTGGCGTGACATGGTCCATAGGGTCACGAAGAGTCGGACACGACTGAACGACTGAACTGAAGGATGTATACTGACGACACTAAGAGAAGCAGCAGAAAAACGAGATACTGAAATGGGCGACTGAGACCACACAGAGCGAAAGAAAGGGGAGAAGTGTCCTAAAGAATACTGTCGCGGACCCATTATTAAAAAAGCCTTTAATAACACAGCAATGTACTTTTCCTCTCCCAGAGCAATTTCCGTATTTGGAAGCTGTATGGAGAGCGCCAGCGAGTGTTTATGTGCAATACCGCAAAAAAAAAAAAAAAAAGAAAGAAAGAAAATAAAACGGTCAATGCATTTTTCTTCTTTTGCGTTCATTCTTACCGCACCCTCTAGTCTGCGTAGCCATCATCTCTGTACATGACGGTGCTCATACGGACGGTGCCAGATTCGAACCAACAGTAGATCTTTCCATCAACATTTCGGCGGCACACATCCTCAAAGCAGCTGCGCATGTGCATCACTGCCACGCTCAAAAGGAACGCACCGCGTACGTCACTGCTGCGGTGAGTTCTGATCGTCCTTCGTAACATCGCGTGTCAAAACAAGAGTTTTATGGGCCCATTCGACAATGTCGTGCGGCGACACGGAAATCGACGCTTCTAGGAAAGCACACCCGATGTCATCCAGCATACGCGTTGAGAGTAA
Organism: Amblyomma maculatum; assembly: GCF_055883805.1. Lineage (NCBI taxonomy): Eukaryota > Metazoa > Arthropoda > Arachnida > Ixodida > Ixodidae > Amblyomma > Amblyomma maculatum. The sequence goes on from NC_139344.1 coordinate 59,282,312, forward strand.
AGCGGAGGGAGGACTGAGAAATGGATCTTTGGCGCTGGAGGGGTAGGTATGGTGGTGCACGTAAACGTAAAATGCACACCGCGCGCACGCAAGCGTAAGAGAAGAGCGGCAGCCAGCTTTTTTTCTTTTTTGTTGTTGTTGACTAAGCAAAGAGAGGGTCGAACAGGGAACAATTCTTGTACGTACACTGTGCGGCAGCAGCCGGCAGCTTGGTAGCAGCAATTGGAAAAAATGCAGCAACAGAAAGCAGGCCGGTTGGCGGAGGTGAAAGAGAGAGAAGCGTCCCGATCGACGTCAGCAGCCGCGGCAGAGAGGCGCGTGCGGAAAGCTGCTGGTAACGCAACCGGCCACGAGGCCCAAGAGAAACAACCCGCGCGCCGCAAACACAAGCACGTGCGCGATAGCCGCGCACGGCCGTCGCTCTCGAGGCCGCACGGGCCGCTGTCGTACACCGCGGAACCAGTGCGGCGGCGGCGGCCGCCGCCATTAGGGGTATTAACGGAGAGAAGAGCGTCCGCCGCTGTTGCGTTGTTCGCGTTTTATCGCTTCTCCTCTCTCCTCCCCCGCCTTTCCCTTGTTGCTCTTTAGTGGCCTCCGCCACTGCTCCGTGTGTTCTCACTTTTTTCTCTTCTTAATTTTATTTTCTTCTTCACATCATCTTTAGGCTAGTGTTGCCGTTGGGCGCACTTCTGCCGCTTCTACTGCTGCTTCTGTTGCCTGTCAGATGAGCAACAGCGCTGCGGAGCTCGGTGGGCGAGGATGTGTCCAGGCAAACGGAGCGAGTGTACGCCTCCTGCCGAATTAGAGAAAGGCGAGCTCGCTGGACTTCAAAGACGAAACGAAGTTTAGGGAGTCTTTTTTTATTTTATCTTTTTTTTTAATTTCATGTATGTCTTTCGAAGGCCCGCCTCCAAACTGGCCTGTTGGTTCGAGAACACCTGGATTTGTTAGCGTATCACATTGCACATCCTATGTCATTAAATGTTGTTGTTTCTCACAGGTAGCAGTAGCTGTCTTTTATAGCCATGACACAAACAGTGGCTTCACTTGTGGCGATTAAAATGCTGTCGAAGTATCACCTTCTCCAAGGAGATAGCATTGTCTCTCAGTCTTTGTGGTAGCATCCCACGTGTCGGCAGTCAAGCGGGCTGTTTCACCATTGCAATAAATATATCCACATATCATCCCTTAGAAGACTTGTATCTTTTTTACTCTTTACTGCCGAAAAGGTGCTTCATTGATGTCACATGACAGTGATAACTAATCGGCGCGAGCGCGCAACGAAATTTAAAAGTTAGATTTTGCTACACGCCGTAAATTGAAACTTTTTCCGTAAAACAGTATTTTCGAATTTTCCACACTTGCTTGACGATTAAAAGTCACGTCCAAGAAAGCTAGACTTCATTTAACTTGTAGGCACCGAGCATTAACTGCGCCATTGCGATGGTGTTCGTTGTTTTCTCCTAGTGTGTCCATGTCTCCGCGATAAGTATGGGACATTCCTGAGCAACCTGAAGATTTTAAATGCATAAACGAACACAACTGTTCGCGTTTGTGTTCCCAGGGTGTATACGAACTAAGGTGTACGCGTTATATATTTCAGTTTAATTCATTTTTATTTCTATAAAGACCCCTGTTCAAGGTCATTACACAAGGGGTGGTTACACGTCGAGCTTGGTAGTCAGGTGTTATGATGATGAAAGAAAGCTGTTGGCTCTGCCGCGAAGTTTACATGACAGGTTACCATTACATTGTCGTCAGAAAAGGCATTCCACTCTGCGGTGGTATGAGAGAAGAAAGAAGCTGCAAAGGGTGGTTGTGCGAGCATATATGGACGGATGATCTGGAGCTGATGAAGAGTGCGATGAAATATGCGTGCTGGTGGCATCATGAAGGGTGCAGCGCGTAGATGACTGTAAAAGGACTTATGACATAAAGAAATTCTCTACAGCGGCGCAGTTCAAGTGGCTGTAAGCTCGAAAGTTATTTGAGAGATGATTTGGGTGATGCTGTTATCTAAGCCATTTTTGGACTTTTTCAGAAGATAAGGACCTCTTGTAACATAAGGACACTGATAACAAGTGCAACACTTATTATTTACTACTACAAGGCAGAAATATTGCCAACATAATTATTACGAGCCTTATTCATCCTGCTTCTTGACATCCCCACTGCCACAGCAGCAATGTCCTAGTGGTTTCAGCATCCGTCCCGTATGCGGGATGCGTGAAATTCGATGCCAGCATTGCCACGTACAGGGAGTCCAAAGCTCCCAGGACATCATTTCTGCTTCTGGTCGGCATATTCTGGCACGTGAGACCCTTTTAAAGCTATCAATAATCTCAGAGCTTAGAATAGTGCTTCTTCTACCCTCCTCAGATATTTTCGGATTTGGGTAACCGTAGCTTTCTGACACTGCTCAGAAGCAGACCCTGTGGCTTGGGAATTTTTAGATACCCCTGTACTTACCGGTTTTTGCAATAAGTAGAAGCGTAACCTACCTCTGGTTCTCGCCTTCCTCTCGGGAGGAATTCATTCGCAAAAATGGCGTCCTTGAAACCCTCCTTTGCAAACTAAACACGCCAGCGAGGGAAATGAATGGTTAAGCTACCTTAGTACTATTAAACAATAATCAGTCACCTTACCCCCAATATGCATTCGTGTTAAAATGAAACTAGGGCTACTTGAACTCCGACACGAAGAATCATTTTCTTTGCATGTTAGCATCACGCGGATAGGCATGAAATACTCTTTAAAATACGCAAAATAATTTTTGAGACATGCGCAGATTGACAGCGAATATTAATGAGCAGCGTAGCGTAGGGACGTATTTTAAGGCCGTAGTAATATTTTAACATTTCGCGCACATTTGCTGATCGTACCGACGCAGCTGAGCCCTCTCCTTCGAAGCGACTTTATACAGCGGCTTCAGATTGTATGCAACTGCTGATTTTACCCCCTCCGCATAATAGGACTCACCGTTTCCTTAACAGCCTACGGGGCCCATGGCGCACTCGCATTGCTGATCAAGTTACCCCTGTCCCACAGCCGCTCCTCGCGAACGCTGCTCGACAGCCTACCCAGCCAGTACACGCGCGCTCGTCTACACGAGACGTCATGTGCTCGCCCACCAGAATCGGCGTGGGAACACGGATGTCGCGTGCCTCCGTGTTTGCCCCGAGGATCGGCGCAAGGGGCTCACGTCGCCAGCGCTGAGCCGCAGTTACTGTCGGGCTCATTCGATTGCGTGGCGACCGCGCGCCTTTTCCATGTGCCACGCGTCTCCAGTAGTGCTCCCACCGACCGGCACGGCAGCAACCGTAATGGAGCAGGTGCTGAGACGCTGAGGTTGCGGGGCGGATAAGGCGGCGCATGGATTTTTTTTTTTCGCAGTATAAGGACTAAGGTGGGAAGGGGTGGGGAAGACATGGGTATAAATCTTGTGAATTCCTAAACGCCACTTACAACTGCTTAGGAGGGTATAATAACGGGCCAGTAGATCCCACATATTCAAGTACAGGTAGCGTGACGAAATCGACTCCAGGTTTTCTGGAGAGTGCTTACAATAAACTTGAACGACATAAAGGATGCGAACACAGGAAAATAAGAGGGACAGAAAGATCGTGCTGACTCTGATATAAACCGACGTGTAAAAGGTGGTGTCGTCTGCAATGAACTCGCTAGTATACGCGCTCTTTCGGTTCCTCTTATTTTCCTGTGTCCGTGTCCTTTGCGCCGCTCCAATGTAGAGTATGAACCAACTAGCCCTACTGTAAGTACTTCTGCGGTACTTAGAGGTTTTGCCGTTCTGTTGCTGAGCCCGGGACATGTAGAGATTGAGTCTCGTCCGTGGCAGCCGCATTTCGATGGAGACTGAATGCAAATCTACCAGCGTGCTGTGTCATGCTAGTGCCTGTTTAAGGGGGTAGAAATTCCTTTTTATCCTTCGCTACGGCATCCTTCGTGTTCATATTAGTAGCTTTGGTCGGTTAAATTCTACATACTCAACCAAATTGTACCGAAAGAACGTAATAGCGAAGACGCAGACAGGACGATTACACTCTCTTTTCTTACGTCACGCCCATCGCGCTGTATTGCCTTGAAAACGCCCACAATTATTTCCTTATGAACTACGTTCTTCTTCCACTTATGTCTTCCATCTTTGGGGTTCCAGTAAAAATGTCCCCAGAGTCATCATCATCATCAGCCTGACCATACCCACTGCAGGGCGAAGGCCTCTCCCATATTTCTCCAATTAACCCGGTTCTATGCTAGCTGCGTCCACTTGACCCCTGCGAACTTCTTAACCTCATCTGCCCACCTAACTTTCTGCCGACCCCTGTTACGCTTTCCTTCCCTTGGAATCCAGTTTGTTACCCTAAGCGACCATCGGTTATTCTCTCATCGCACTACGTGTCCTGCCCATGCCCATTTCTTCTTCTTGATTTCCACTAGAATGTCAGTAACTTGAGTTCTTTCTCTGACCCAATCTGCACGCTTCCTATCTCTTAATGTTACCCCTACTAGTTTTCGTTCCATAGCCCTCTGCATTGTCCTCAACTTAAGTAGAACCCTCTTGGTTAGCCTCCACGTTTCAGCCCCATGTGCCCCCCCCCCCCCCCTTAAAAAAAATGGCTCCACAAAACAAAGTCCCCATTTGCAATATAAGAAAAAATGTCCCCAAACGGGTGCAATCAAACACACTGGAACGTTGACCTTTTCGCACAACCTGGCGCCTGGCTTACAAGGGGTGAATTGATTTTGCTGTCACCCACTTTTGCTGATCTTATCTTGCATCTTCTATTACCGTTTTGATAGTAACTACAGTGACGGGGCCCGGCACTTTAACAAGGGTGTTACAGTGACGGAGCCCGTCACTTTAACGACAACGCACTACAGTGACGTTAAAGTGACGTTGCTGTTAAAGTTACGGGCCCCCTCACTGTGACGCCCTTGTTAAAGTACCGCGTCCCGTCACCGTAGTGCGTTGTTGTTAAAGTGACGGGCCCCTCAATGTAACGCCCTTGTTAAAATGCCGGGCCCCGTCACTGTAGTCACTACCTATTGTTATCTTTGACCTTATTTTTATTTCTGTTTCCCGCTGTTTTTAGCTTTCCATGTGCTGTGGTTTTTTTTTTTTGTTTTTTTTTTTTTTGTTTTTTTTTTTTTGGGGGGGGGGGGGGGGGTTATGAGGCATAGACTGTTTCCCCATAGCGAGCAGCAATATAGTGGGCTACAGCACTTTTCCTTTGCGATGTTCATTGCCTCGGGGCATAAAAGAAATGTTGTGAAGAATGAAGGGTACGGTCAAATAAATGAAAAAAGGTTGGCTGATGTAATGAAGTTAAGAAGTGAACAATGATTCGGTGCCTGCATCCAAGCGACATATGACGACGGATTATAGGGGGAGAGGCCAGCTGCCACCAGGTGCCGGATCCGAGTCAGCTTCAGCACTGAACATTCCCACAGCATGGTGGTGGATATTGGCTTCTGTATCTCGGGACCTGCAGACGGACCACCCAGGGTGGGGATACAAAACTAGAAACTGAGGCCACTTTCGAGTCCTCCTCCCGTCGACCTAAAAATAATCAAACATCGACTGTGGTTTTTCATGACGTGACCTGCGCTGCGTTATCCTGGTGTGATCTGGTACTCCAACAGAAGCCACGTCTTCAGTTTGTTTGAGGGACCATCGGCTTTGGTGGACAGGACGCTGGAAGTGGTGCTTCAGGTTGAACATAATCAATGTCGGGCTCAGGCCCGGCCTGCCCGCCTGCATCTCCGTCACCACTGGAAGTGACTGCACACCATCGCCACCGGAAGTGTTGACACTCGTTGCCGAATGATTTTCGAGCGTATTCCAGGGAAGTCTCCTATTGTCGGCGATACCTCCAGACTGCCTGTGCCTCCAGCTGAATGTACATATCTTTCTTGATGAGTAATATTACTCAGCCGATTCGAGCCTTCTTAATGCGTGTTTAATGAGGTGGGAAACTGGGTACCACGCACAGTATAAAAATTATCCTGATGGCATATTATGGTGGGCTCTTTCGCCAAGCTTACTCGCCTTGCCTTCTCCAGTGCCGGTAAAAATGTCAGGCACACAAAGAACCAGATTCCGAACAAAAGCTACATCTATTCTCAACGTCGAGAAGGAATCCACTAAGAGGCATAAATTTTCGAGAACTGATTCCCGAAAGAATTTGATCTTGAAGCCAGTTTTTGTTTTGGGAACTTTTTATTTTTTTCTGGGGGCCGTTTCCTTGGGGACATGTTTTTCCGGGGACGTTTCTGCCTAACCCAAGTTTGTGTGTATATACTGCTCGTTCAGAACTTGAAAGCTTTTGTCTCGTTTGTGTAATTTCTTATTAGGTCATGTTCGTCATGCTATCTATTTAGGGCCCTTCACCTACGGGTAAAAGTCGGTTTCATCTGACTGTTGCACATAGTATTTCTCAGAGTTGTGGTGAATCTGATTTCTGCACGGGTATGCGCATTCAGAAAAGCCTAATTTGCCAGATGATGTCTTGTGCTTACTCTACAGTAGAGTTCGCGGTCAATAATTGAGCATTTTTTGCCTTCGTAACACCTTTCGGCTTAATCAGGAAATAAATTTGTGAAGTACGTCTAAGAAGCGAGAGGCCAGAACGCAGATGCTCTGCAGCGGGCGCCTTACTGATGTAGGATAAAACTCAATATGTGCCTGAAAGGAGGTCGCCTAGCCAATTGCGTCGACCGATTGTAGAAGTCAAGCAAGACGCTGACAGGTACATTAAGAATGATGGGATTAACCACCACGACTTGGCAAAAGGTCGTACCCATTTGCTGAAGAGCCTGTTTAGAGCTTTTCAAGGCTACTCTAGGCCTGGGTGATATTAGGCGACTGTTTTAGTTCCCCAGTACTAAAGGTGTCACTTTCTAAAAGGCCATTACGTACGGATGAAACCTCTTGAAGGTGCTAGTTGGTAGCTGAGATTCCTGGGCAGTCACAGGCTGGCGGATTGTGTGCCGTCACGAGACCACGTGACTTAGCAGGCTCTGCCAACTCATTGATATGGGCGGGTGAACCTATAATCGAACCTTTCAGTACCCCTGGGGTTAAGACACGCTACCCATATAGGCCACGCAGGCACATCCGTGCTTCTTGTTTACAGCCGGGCTTTATATATCTACGTCGGGCGGCTGCAGTCGGTGGAGAGCTGCTGAATACCTCGAGATGCGTTGAAGGGCTGGGCATCAAAAAAAAAATAAATCAAACCAATATAAAATAAAGCTAAACTAAGGTATACGGAAGCAAACAAGGGCAAAGTGTTCGAACGCACCTAAGTCGCAATTAGCTTACCCATATAAATCGGGGGTCATTTTTAGCAGTATACACGCAAAACTCAAGTGAGCACATATATCTAGTATTAAGCACTAAAAAATATAGCTGCATAAAAAAATTTTAATGTCATGTCCAGTGTAGAGTTTATTGACTTAGCCTGCCATTTTAATTCGTACAGTAAACAACAGCATAAAAAAAATATAAGATTTCAAGAATCGCGTAAATCTTACTAGGTAGCCAATTATAATGGCTAAAAATAACTAAAACAACGACAAGAAGACTACAATTACGACAGGCACCGTTAGATGTCACAACTTCTTCCTGAATTTGAAATGACATTTACTGCACCCATCTTTTTACTTTCGAAATTCCGGAAAAGAAAAGCAATGCGAAAATAAAAAGCCTTGCTAGACTTACGTGGCTTTTTTTTTTTTTTTTTTTTTTTTTCAGTATGCTGCTAACTTCGCTCCTTGTAAGAGACTGTTGCATTTTGTTGGCGTATGTCAAAGTTTGGTTGCGCCTAATTCAGTTCAGTTCAGTTCAGTCGTTCAGTCGTGTCCGACTCTTCGTGACCCTATGGACCATATCACGCCACGCTTTCCGGTCTCTCACTATCTTCCTAACATCACTTAACTTCATCTTCAGCGCCTCGAGGATGCCATCTAACCACCGCGTTCACTGCCTACCCCTTCTACGGTGACCCTCAACCTTTCCCAACACCAAATCTTTCTCCTAATACTCTTGGTTTATCCATTTCAGAGCATGACCGAGTGAATGGAAAGGAGAAGGAGGAGGAGGAGGAAAGGCAGGGAGGTTAACCGTTAAAAGAAACCGGTTTGCTACCCTGCACTAAGGGAAGGGGGTTAATGGATATAAAAACAAACGTACAGGTAAAAGTTACGGTACGGCAGTTTCATCGGACAATGCTTACGCAGTCATCGTCCCGCGGCTTCCTTTGTGCGACGAAAGCATTTGGACACGCACAGGATTTCATTAGTAGCTAATCGATGACAACTGTTAATTAAATAGACCCAAACACGAATTAGCATGCCTTATGCGATGTATGTGGGAGCCACCGGATTATAAGCCAAGCGATCCCACCAACCCATTCAACTTCCTAGGGGGCTGAGGCCTACGCCAACGCGGTATCTTCCTCTGGCTGATGCATTAATCTTCCACTGGCAATTTTTTTTTTCTTTTTCAGGGAATTTCTTGAGTAAAATTTGACAAACAAGGAATTCTAATCGGTTTTTTTAAGGGTCAAGATTTTCTCGTTTGCGTCCAAATTTCTAGGCTTTGCAAACTACAGCAAGGCAAAAGTGCCAGAAAACTGGATGCATATGTTTCTGTCTCAGAAGGGATTATCACTGTGCAGCGGATGGGAAGCACTTTAAGAAGACGCCGCCTAGACTGATATTACTGGCGCTTATTCTGATTACAGCGTCTAACTCCTTTCTCTGTGCAACGACTGCGACTCGTCCTCAATATGTCAACCATTTATCGTGACTACTGAATGCAGCAGCGGGAATCTGGATTTTCTAGCCTCTGGGGCAAAGCTATCGTTTTGCGCTCCCTGCTTAGTGCAGAGCTCAGAAAGTGCTCGCACATCATGTGTCAATTTCGCTTTGAAAATTCATAAGTGCTGGCTATTTTTCTGCTTAACCTTCAGTGGCTGGAGATTCAATACGACGCCAACTTTTTTCATACCATATACCATAATTTTATTCTCTGGAATTCAGATTCATAAGAGAAAACAATGCGCTATACGAGATATTCACTGATTTCCCGGACGCTATTATGCCGCATAGTTCACCGCTTCAACGGTGCAGCATGGAGTATAGGTGGCGATAAGCCGCTTAATCATGAGCGGGAACGAATTCGCCGTGCTCAATACACAACTCAATTGCGGCCACCGTGACATCGGGGCATATTAGCTGTACTGAATTCTACATCCCTCACATAAGTTGTCCTTTCCTCAATCGAGCTGCTACTTTATGCTTTCTCTTCAGTTTAAGACACGAAGCGGTTATTAAGGACGACCCATGGCCCGCCGCTATGACATTTGTTGGTGGGTGTCGATGCACCGAAGCGCGGTCCACCTAAAGCACGGAGATAGAAGGACCTAGAGAAGGAGATAAAAGATGGAAAAGCCTTTTATCTCCGTCACCTAGAGCCTCTCTTTGATGGTGTTTTCCGCTCACGAATTTGCCTTGAAGATTGAATCCTTGCATGGCGTAAACCGCCGGATGGTGGCAGAGTGAGACCTCACGAAACTTTTAATGCGAACGCATTTCTTCTCTCATCTGTGGCGTAGACAGGATCTGTGGACAGAGCGTGTCTGCACGAACTGTTAAAAATGAAACACATTGCTGCCACTGGGGTTTGAACCCGCGCTAGGACGACCAGATGAGCTTCCCTTGCCCAAGCCCGACAGCACTGTACCATCGCCGCAGAGAATCACGCCTCGTGTAAAACTGCAACACACTCTCGTGCTGTGCAGAAGCATTGTCGTCTTCATGAAGTTCCATCTGCGTCGCTCCTTCATTTAACTTAGGAAATTATAAGCCATACACATACGATCTCGCCGAGTGCGGCGAGGTTCGCTAGCGTATAGTGTCAGGCGAATCCTTCAGGTGGTGTGGCAAAACTCGAAATGCATTCGCGTTACTTAACCTAGGCAGACGTAAGTGCACCCCTAGAACTTTTTTTTTTTCCTCAGTGCCAATGTTTCAAGTTTTGTAACTGTTGCTTTAGTCGCTACTTGTACGCGATTTCTCTGCATTTCCAATCATGAAAACTATGCCGCTTCTCTGCAGAAAATTCACCTCATTTCTGCACGACGTATTACAGTGGACACTTTCTTCTTTTTTTCTTCCTAACTAAAATCATACATTTGAGCAAAAACAAGTCTAATATCTAGATATGAGCAGGTGGTAAAAGTGACTTTTATCGCAGCCTCATAATCAGCATCCTTGCGCAGCACCGTCGTGCATGTAAGGTACGCTTCCACAGTGAGGGAAACCAAAGCAACGTGATTGATTCGGGAGCGTTCTTCCGGTTTTTATATTTTATGCTTTATTATCCAGAGCGGAAGAATGGTTTGAAGGTGATATCACGCAAATTTAACGCAAACGATCGTCAAATGTGCACACGAATACTTCGTCCAAGAAATGTAAAATAGTCTTTGTTAGCATCTTAGTGCATTATATTATGATTGCATTGTGTGCTTCTGCATGGTACATTTTTGTGAGATAAAGTCATGGGACGAAGTTCTATTGCTGAAAGAGATAGATTCAAAAAGACTTACTGACGCGTCATCTCTTTGAAACTACACCTGCATGCTTCCTCTGTCGTCATGCGCTAATTTCACACATGCTCCACTATGGACCTCATTCGAAGCAAAACTTCCGTTTCGCTCTGTACATTTATTCCTTGTAACAAGAGCCTTGAATGCGTGCCGAGGGGATGAAGAAGGTACAATTAGTCGTTGCAACATATGTGCCGAAGGCTTTAGAAAGCCTCAGGTTTCTCCTACATCTAAGTCAGTCCGCGAAACAGGGTGTCAGACCGGATGCTGACGCAATGACCCCATTCCCTTCGAACTTCTGTATAAAATGCATAATATACATGGAGAAGCGTACCATCACCAGCGTGTGTGCTACGAAAACGAGCAATCATACCGCTGAAACATTTACTCTGCATGCAATACTTACGCATAAATGTAAGAATTATCTAAAGCCGCCTTTTTTTTTTTTTTTTTTGAGGACAGGGAGCTTATAGATAGAACCTTCTTCCTTGCTTACTGTCCATTTATTTCTTGCGGTGCCGTTTTTATTTGCTTTAATCGTTATACTATAATTATATTCCTCACTGCGTAGTGGTTTTTCACCAGTTACTGTTAGTAGTCCAGGCGTGTGTATTGCGTTCTCCTTTGTTGTACACTGTGTGTCGAGCGCTGTTTTGTTTTTGTTTTTTCTGTATTGTCAACGTCGCTTCACGACAACACACGTCACCCTCCCTATAATGCTAGGAAACGAGACTATGCCTCATCGTGTTCGAAACAGAAAGCGACGAAACCATTGCATCCCCATATTGGACTACGTCAGCATGCTGCGAGCTTTATTACAGCGTAGCAAGGGCTAGCGTTGCGCAGGCAGTACATGCGAGCTAGTACACGGGGACGCTCCCTAAGTTTCATACTTTATGTACATCCGCCGTTATAAATTTATGGAACGCGACTTTTGAGAACAAATCCTATCATTTTCATCTAGGAAGCATTCATCGAGATTTAATGACGTAATGTGTAATTTTCGCTATAAAATTTAAGCTGCATATATTTATTCTAGGCTGGCTGCATAGACAGCGATAACTTGCTTTTTTTTTTCTTTTTTTTTTTTTTTTAAGAAGAAGAAGCTTGGTAAGCCACTTTTCTTATGCTGCCATCCAAAGCTTTTCAAAACAGGTAAGCAGTTCGAACTGGCTGCAATATATAAGCGTTTAACAAGATGGACAGCCAAAACTTGGCGAATGGAGAAGCCATTCGCGGTCTCCCAACTCCCTGCGTCGGCTTTCTACCGTATTCCACCACGCTCTGGAGCTCGAACCGGCACATGCTGCAGTTCGAAGTCCGTGGGCGAGAGAGGGATTCCCTCTTTTTCACCTCCGCGCCAGGCACCGCCCTCACCCGCGACTGGCGCATGCGCAGTGGGCGATTTAATTAGGAGCAGACAGCCGGGCAGCCCGACAAAAGGAGGCTTTGAGCCGAGGCAAACTGCAAAGGAGGCCGCGCGCTGCGCTCGCCACGCCGCTCTGGTCCCCTCCCCACTCCGTTTTTATCTTCCTGACTGCGTCGCGCAGCTTCTTTCGCTCTCGTTGTTTCCTCCTCATTTCTAGTTCGCTGCGTTTTTCCTGGCCGCCGAGACTTGACATGAAAGGAAGAACAAAGCACGCGGATACGCGGAAGAAAAGAAAAGCTGGAGAAGGAAAAGGTTCAAGTCAGAGAGGGAGAAAACGAGCAGCGAGAAGAAGAAACGGGCTGGAAGATGGAGAGGAAAGCCAGAAAAAGGGCAAGAAAAAGAGTAGAAAAGGGAGGTGTGCCGTCGGCCTGCGCGCTTGGTTTCTAGCGTGGCTTCGGGCGTAGCTCATGGGTTGCTTGTGAGCGAGAACAGGAAGAAAGTAAGAAAGCTGAGAAGAAAAATGGAAAGGCGCTCACTACGTCCCGTATAAAAGGTGCAAACTCTTGGAAGGACTGCGGTTACGCGAGTCTTCTAAGAAAATAAAGCAAGCAAGTCTCATGGCAGCGTGCAACAGTTAAACTCTTCGGCATATTGAATACCTAGCTTACAGAATAACTAAACTGATGTTACGCCTCTTTGTTTCTTTTTACTAACAACCTGCTGCGGCAATAATTGGCACTACGTCTCGAATTCATATCATTCTCCTTCAGGCCAAATGGACCGATATTTTTTGACGCGAGGCCCCTCCGGTGCATAGTTCAGCGACTACATTTACTCGGTTTTTATAGTTGCACTTATCGCATGCTATTTTTCGTGTGCCCTCGGCGTCTTCCACTGCAAGCTGCAGAGTGAGTTGTCATATTGCAACTACGGCCCGAAGACAAGAGTTGAATCCCGGTCGCGGTAGTCGCGCTTCGTTAGAGACCGAACGTGAGGCACCTGTCGCGCGATACCAGTGTGCGTTAAAGAACACCAGGTGGTCCAAATTATTCGACGACGGTTTCGGACGTTAAATGTTACCTACCATATTATGCAACTGCAGCATGGTGCTACAAATTTGTTTAAAAAACTTAAATTCACAAGGAAAAACCAGTGGTGCACGGGCTGAGAACTCCACGCCTATGCGACACGTTTGTATATACGCACGCATATGTCAAGGCGGACAATAACATGAGCTCTAAACTGAAATCCCCATAGCATTTAACAAACGCAAAATATTGTTGAGATCAAGGCCTGCAGAAGAGCCAGTAACATTTTAATGGCCTGTCTCTTTTATACTTTATTTTTTCATCAGTGGCATCGGAGTGCAGGTGTAATATAGGTCGAGTATGGCGAATCCGGCTGTTCCGTGTGCACGCCCAATCACCCTTAGGTTACACTGTAGTGTAATGCAAACGTTCTCCCCGATAAATCTCTGTACAGAAGAACTTTATTAGGTCCCTTGATTATTGTTGTGTTACGCATTCACTCTCATATCTCCTGCATTCCTCTTTCCTTCAGTACACTGTACACGAAAGAACTTTCACGTATGGCCCTGGATCACTGCCGCACCACTCTCGCAGGTACACTGTAAAAAAAAAAAAAAAAAAAAAAAAAAAAAAACAAGAAAAAGTTGAAAAATACAAAATTTATCTGTTCTGCCATATTTTCTGTTTTTCAATTTTCCTGTGATTTCACAGTTTTTTCTGTGTACAACTGATCGAAAACTTTTGTAAATTGACAAACTTTCTGTGATACATTTTTTGTTTTTAGTTTATGTTATTTTTTTTTGCTGTCGCAGTGAAAATGACGCAAATATACTTTTTTTCTCGCCTTTCATTTCACGTTTCCTGCCTGTAACAACAATAAAATTGCGTTAAGCGTCAACTACATCTCACGAATATCTCACGGCGCTGGCAACACTCGATGGCACCCATAATGTTGACCTAGCAACAGCCGCTGTCTAGCTACCGAAAAATCGAATCCAGGCCTCGGCGGCCGCTTTTCGATGGAGGCGAAAAGCAAGGCGCCCGTGTGCTGTCCGATGTCAGTGCACGTTAAACAACCCCAGGTGGTCGAAATTTCCGGAGTCCTACACTACAGCGTCTCTCATAGCCTGAGTCGCTTTGGGACGTTAAACTCCACAAACCAACCTAGTTAGCGAAAAGAGGCAAGTGGAAAAATGCGTAACAGATACCACTGTAGCAAGCAGCCAACCAACAACCAACCTCAATGTGGCGCCACTAGTTATCTTCTTTCGAATCGAAACTGTTAAGCAGCCGATCATCGGACAGCGTCTTCGGGGTTGTCATACCATTTTGATTTTTATTAAGAATGTAGCGACTATTAAAGTAAAAATCGGTTTGCGGTAGAAAATAGAACAGATGGCAAAAATATATCGAATTGTTTGCCTTCCAATCAAGGTTTCGGTTTGGAAAGCAGAAAATTACTGTTTTTTTTTTTTTTTTTTTTTTGTGAACGTATTTCGGTCAACGAAGTAGAACAGATATTCTCTGTACTGGTACAGAAATTTTCTTTAAAAATGCCTGTAATTTCGCGCACATTTTTTTACAGTGTACGTTTGTTCTTGCCTCGTCAAGCCGACTCCCCCGCCAATTAACCACTGATTATGCTGCCACGCTAAGATAGCCGTCAAGTCTTCGACGACGGAAATATTTTTGGGGCGCCGCTACGAAGGTTTCTTTGGTTTATAATTAGTCCCTTCAAACATGCGGAGCAGCGGCCCTGAGCACTGCGTGCTCAAATTTGCATGTTTGTTTCAATAAATGCAAGGGGAAATATATTTAGAATCCACAGGAATCCACTCGACAAGAATATAACTTTTCTTTTTTTTTTCAGAACTAGGTGACCCTGCTGTACCAAGCTTCAACCATTCATAGACGATAAAACTTGTATGAAGTCAACGGGAAACAACTATCGAAGCCGTCACGAGGCATGCAACGTTCCATTTTCGGAAAAAGCCAGTAACAATGGCTGTTCTTAAAATGTGGCCCTAGACGAAGAAACTGCTTTCACAGTAGCGTTCACAGAATGCCAAAGGCCATTGATATACACGCAGATAACATTGTCGTGTCTTGCGAGGGGAAACGACACTGTAGCCGAGGTGCAACAAGAACTCGGGTTTATTGTCATCCGGCCGTCAGACCGCGCATCCCGCTAGTCGACGACTCCCCGTGCAGACCAACACGCATGTGCTTATATCGAGATACAGACAGGCAAGGGGGCGGTGCCCAAATACCGGCACGTGGCCGTGAGTTGGCCGTTTGCTTATCGTGATACAAACACTACATTCCCCCTTCCCTAGACGATGCATGCTCTCATTACACATGGTTGACATTTATAACAAACCGTTAGTTTTTATACAGAAATAAGAGAAACAAGTGAACGGTTCAAACTCTAGTTCCAACAGTTGGTTGACACAATCACGGCACTGATGTGTACCGATCCGGCGGACGTCTTTCCCTTGTCGGATACCGATGTCGTGTTGAGGCTTCGTAGCCCCTGTCGCCAGGAGAAGACCCCGAGTCGTGATCGATGTCTTCGGAACCGAGGGCTTCCGTCGATACTCCGCCTCCTGCGGCAAACGCCCCTGGATCTTCCTCAACTGTGCCCGCTGCTTGTTTCGGCGGCTGCATAGCACTTTGTTCATCAGTGCCCGTCGATGACCCAGATGGTTGCCACGGCTGCCAGGAGTCTTCACCATGGGCGCCACAACCGCGGTCTGCAGACGTTGCCTCCGGGTCTGCCTGCCTTGTGCGTATGTGGTCTTGATGCCTCTTCCACTCCATGACCCCACGTGGTGTTGTCACCTGTAGCACATAAGACACTGGCCCCGAGCGTGACGTCACCGTTGCCTCTAACCATCTTGGACCTACTCTAGAGTTCCTCACAAACACTTTGTCCCCAACGAAAAAACTTCTCGGAAGTTCTCTTCGACTGCCAGTTTGTCGAAATTGCTTTTGCTCGACCACTTAACGAGTACTAGGCTTAACTAAATCGAGTCGCGTTCTGAGAGGTCGCCCGATCAAAAGCGAAGCCAGAGATTGCTGGGTGGTTGCGTGAGGTGTATTCCGGTACGCTAGAAGGAAACTGGCTAGTCGCTCTTCAATGGGCCGGGCTCTGTTCTTTCGCAGAGCTTCTTTAACTGTTCGTACAAATCTTTCAGCCAAACCGTTACTTGACGGGTGATATGGCGCGGACCGTACATGTTTTATTCCGTTCACCTTGAGGAATAACTGAAATTCTTCGCTGCAAAACTGCGGCCCGTTGTCTGACACGATGACCTCGGGCAATCCAAAACGGCTGAAGAGGTCACGCAGCTTACCGATGGTAGCTTCTGCCGAGGTCGACGGCATCAGGAAAACCTCCGGCCACTTTGAATGAGCGTCTACCGCCACCAAAAAGTTGCCCTGAAGAAACGGGCCAGCAAAATCCAAGTGGAGTCGGGCCCATGGCCTCGTAGGCCAAGCCCACGGATGAAGGGGAGCTTGGGTAGGCAGCGCTCGTTGCTGCTGGCAGGCCACAATGCGCATTCCCCAAAATAAACATCCTTGGTTAACCGACAACTCCAGTCTTTTTGAAACGAATGGTTTCATCTCATCAGCCACTCGCTCGGGCCATTGACCCGTTACCGCGTGAAGAACCTGCCGTAAGGTATGGTCACGTGATGTTTCCCGCGCAATGTCCGAGCTTGTTATCGGGAAAGTCTCCCACCGAAGTGCGTAGCAGGCGGTTACTTCGTCGTCCTCTTCCTTCTCGCCACTCCCGGGCAGCGGTAGACGCGACAGACAGTCTGCCTCTACGTTGCTTTCCCCTGAACGATATACTATATCGTAACGGTAGGCCGACAGCGTAATTGCCCACCTCTGCAAACGAGCCGCGGCAATGCTTGGTATTCCTGTTTTGGGACCGAGTATCGTCTGTAAAGGCTTGTGATCAGTTACCAAGCTGAACTCTCTACCGTAAATATAGTAATGGAACTTCTTAATTCCGAAGACTAAGGCGAGCGCTTCTCGCTCTAACTGGCTGTAGTTCCGTTCACTCGGCGATAATGTGCGTGATGCAAACACGATCGGCCGCCTGGAACCATCTTGTTCCACTTTCGATAAGACTGCACCCAGCCCATAAGATGAGGCATCGCACACTACCTGAAGCTGAGCTTCCGGATCGTAATGTGCCAGCACCGGCGCTTTTATTAGCAGCCTTTTTATCTTTTTGAATGCCATGTCGCACTGTTCACTCCAGACCCACGGCACATTCTTGCACATAAGCTGATTCAGTGGGAAGATGACTGTTGATAACTCTGGCAAAAATTTTCCGTAGTATGTCACCATGCCCGTAAACGTTCTCAGCTGTTTCTTATCGGCTGGGACGGGGGCTTCTAATACGGCCTTTACCTTCTCTGGTGATGCTGCAATTCCTTGTTTACTGACCACGTGACCCAGAAACTGCAATTCTGGTTTCAAAAATTCACACTTCTCTGCCTTAATCCGCACTCCTCTTTCGTGCAACCTGTTCAGTAACGCATCCAGGTTCACTAGGTGCTCCTTTTCGTTCCGGCCCGTGACGAGAATATCATCTAGGTAGCATATCACACCTTTCAATCCTTTTAACATGTTGTCCATTATCTTTTGAAAAATCGCAGGCGCGCACGCCACCCCGAAGGCTAAGCGATTTACTGCCTACAGTCCTTTGTGCGTGTTGAGGGTGAGGTACTCGCGCGAAACCTTGTCCATTACCACTTGCTGATACGCTCTACTCAGGTCAATCTTCGAGAACACCTGCCCTCCGGAAAGTGTGGCCAAGATTTCTTCGATCTTGGGCAAGGGGTAGCTGTCAATGTTTAAGCAAGGGTTCAAAGAGGCCTTATAATCTCCGCAGATGCGTACGCTGCCATCTTTTTTTACCACAGGTACAATTGGTGAGGCGAAAGCACTGTTCGAAATGGGCTCGATCACGCCCAGACTAACTAGTTTTTCCAGTTCTTTCTCCACCGCTTCTTTCAGTGCGAACGGAATGCTTCTAGCTTTACAAAACTTTGGATGCTGTTCTGGCTTCAGGGAAAGTTGAGCTTGCTCACCTTGAATTTCGCCGAGTTCATCGTTGAACAACTGCGGATATCGGTTTAAGACTTGTTTCAAGTCCCGGTGGTCTTGCGCACCCAAGTGATTAACGCTACTCCAATTGAGCCTGAGCTGATATAACCAGTCTCGTCCTATGAGAGCAGAACCCTCCTGGCAGAGAATGTGCAGAGGTAGCTGGAGAGACTGGTGCTGATGCTTCACGTTTACTGTTGCCACTCCTTTCGGGCGCACGCACTCCCCTGTGTACGTACGAAGCAACACCGATGCCGGGCGTAACTTCATCTGTGGGAAGCGTGAGCGAAATAAACTGTACGGCATCACTGACACTGCTGCTTCAGTGTCCAGCTCCATGTCAAGCGGCATTCCCTGAATACACAGCGTAAAGCGTATCGGCTCTTGGCGTGGTTTCTCGAGCGCTGTTTGCAACAGTGGCTCGATGTCTTCCTCGGTCTCGAACACGCCGAAGCTTTGCCTCCGGAAGTTTCCTTTTCGTGCGTCTTGCCCGCTCGCTTTCGAAGGGTGCGAATCAGATTCAAGCTGGGGGCGGCAGACTTTTTGAATATGTCCTACTTGGTGGCATTTAAAGCAAGTCGCTGTTCGGAACCGGCAAGCCCGGTTGCGATGACGCAAGCCACATCGACTGCATGGTGAACCGTTCCGTGCAAGGGACTCTTCTGCAGAAAACTTCTGAAGGTCTTCCTGGGTTGCACTGCTAGATCGGCATTCTGTGACGTTCTTGGAAGCAGCCTCAACTGATAAGGCTATCTCAACCGCCTTTTTGAAAGTCAGAGATGCATCCTCAACAAAAAGCCTCTTCTGGATGCCAGTGCTAGCAATACCACATACAAATCTGTCTCTCAGAGTTTCTTCTAAGTTAGCTCCAAAGTTGCATGTTTCTGCAGATTGCTTGAGGCCTGCCACGAACTGCGCGATGCTCTCCGTTTGTTGTTGCGTTCTTCGGTGAAACCTTGCTCTTTCCGCAATAACCGATGGCTTGGGTGACAGATGCTTTCGTAATGCTTTCTGCAGTTCTGACAAAGACTGACTAGCAGGAGCGTTCGGGGCAGTCAAACTCTTCAATAACTTGTACGTCTTCGGACCCACGATACTCAGGAAGGCATCTACTTTGTTCTCGTCTGGAATCTTATTCACTCTAAGGAATGCATTAATCCTTTCTTCGTAAGTTTCCCAATCCGACTGAGATTCATCGAAAGATTCCACTTGCCCAATCGTGACCATCCTGGCTGTTTCCGAGTCGCTCCGTCGTTGTCCTTCTTGTACGCTTGGCTGAATATCAGTCTTTACGGTCCCCGTGGGATCGGTCATCGTTCTGCTTCAGAATCCCATCCTCG
Source organism: Amblyomma maculatum (assembly GCF_055883805.1). Classification (NCBI taxonomy): domain Eukaryota; kingdom Metazoa; phylum Arthropoda; class Arachnida; order Ixodida; family Ixodidae; genus Amblyomma; species Amblyomma maculatum. The sequence continues at coordinate 59,301,807 of NC_139344.1, forward strand.
TCGCCAAAAAGTTGTCGTGTCTTGCGAGGGGAAACGACACTGTAGCCGAGGTGCAACAAGAACTCGGGTTTATTGTCATCCGGCCGTCAGACCGCGCGTCCCGCTGGTCGACGACTCCCCGTGCAAACCAACACGCATGTGCTTATATCGAGATACAGACAGGCAAGGGGGCGGTGCCCAAATACCGGCACGTGGCCGTGAGTTGGCCGTTTGCTTATCGTGATACAAACACTACAAACATATTGCCCACAACACGCACAATGTGCATTCTAGATTCCAACTGCAGTGTTAACTCTGCCAACGTTGTGCGCTAAGTTCAACTAATAAACGGAGTTGCATTATTTGTGTCACATTCGGAAAGCAATCCCTTTCCGCAATTAGGAACGGCAAATGTTTTGTTATTTTTGCTGTTGTTTTTGTTAACGAGTTCCACTCCACTCCATTACTGTGTCTGCAGAGTTCTCGAAGCATTTTACTAGGGCAGCCGGCTGAATTGGGTGAACACATTGATACCCATGCTTTTCGCCCAAGTTCGTGCTCCTTCGTCTGGGCTACAACAAGAGCATGTGCAGGAAGCCTGCTCTTAAACTTTTTGTCGGCATTTTACCCATGCTTTTCGCCCAGGTTCGTGCTCCTTCATCTGGGCTAGAAAAAGAGCATGTGCAGGAAGCCTGCTCCTAAACTTTTTGTCGGCATTCTTTCACAGCAGGGGACGGGTAACCAAAGTTTACCACGGAAAGCAATCTCTGCAAGGAGCCTCTGCTAGCAACCTCTTTCTTATCATCATCATCATCATTTATTAACCCTTAAAGGTCCCGTTCGGGACATTACATAAGGGGGGGGGGGGGGGGGGGGGGCCTCCTTCTTACTCCGCATACCATGCCTAAGGAATAGGATTGTGGAGTATTCAATATGCCATGGCCCTTGATTCGACTCTCGTTGATGTCTTCGCTCGATGACGATCTGCACAGCGCCAGCCAAACGAATTCAGTGCGCGTTCGGGGCAGGTTAGTGTCATCGCAGGCGAAGTCGGAAGGAGCATTTTCTGCCACAGTGCTGCCGGCAAACCGTTATTTTTGAATCCGTATTTGGAATGTGGGAGCATCGAGCGCACCCGACAATAATCTGTTCCGCAAATTTCTTCGCAACGTTTTTACACGCTTCCCTGCGTTGCGTAAAAAGAGCTAGCGTTTTCTTTTTCGTTGATTTCTTCCCTTGTTTACAGTGTACGTTTGTGGCTAAATCTTCATTTTTCTTTTTTCCCCCTCCCGCATTCCTCTAAGAGCGATTTGTGATCATTTGGTATTGCAAGCAGAAGGGCCACGTTCGATTCCTTATTATGATGTGTTTGCTCTCATATTTTTATTTTTTATTTTCTTGCTTGTAGTGTACGTTTTCGGTGCTTCCGAGTATGGTGTGAGAAGAAGAAACTGACCGATGCCGCTTGCGCCTCGCCGCGGGATGAGAGCGCTGACAGATCGCGTTCCCCGATGAACTTGGACCAGAATCAGCCGAGCACGCAGCAACGTGCGCTCACGCACATGACCGCCGACCTAGCGGCGAAGACTCATCTTGCGTTTGCTTACTTTTTGCTTTACGGAGACGCGTGGTGTTATATCTTTGTTTCAGAAGAACACCCGCTAGCGTCATCCTATTGGTCATCCACCGCAGTATTAACAGCATTTACTCTCCCTTGCGCAAGAAATAGTTCGTGGAGCTCGAGAAACAGTTACATGTAATAAAATGTGAAGCTTTGCTTTGAAGGTATTCTAATTTGGATATTGTATATGGTTTATGAGGTTTATGCGAAAGTTATAAGCCGGGAGATTTTTTTTTTTTTTTTTTTTTTTTTTACCATGGCGCAATGACCGTGAGATGAAAGCCACAGTTTTTTAAGTGCCGGGTAAGTTTTAATGAAATTGCGTATTCTAAGAAAAATTAGCAGCAATGTCTTCCACTTACACACGACTGCGTCAGCTCTAAGTACCTAAATTATTACTGAACGTATACTTCTTTACACGATCACGAAGTGAAACCACGAATCGCACTTAAGTGCGATTCCAGATTGCACGTTGTGAAACGCACGAGCTTATTTCTCTTTCTCTTCCCTCTCTTTTTGCATTTACAGCCACCTTCCACTCGGACGATTATCTAGTTAGACTTTCTAGATCATCTGCCACTTGCAAACAATCACTGATGTTAGTCTCGGAGCTATAAATGACGTCGTCATCGACAAACAATCTATGTGGAGAGGTAATATTAAGATAGATAAGCATCGTTAATGTAGACACAAAAAAAGACCTTGGCCCCAAGACGTAACTCTGGGAAATTCAAGACTCTAAGGCCTTGAATTATTTTTTATTTCATATTTGAATCATTAAACCCCCGCCACTTCCACATCCTGCTCGTGCATCCAAGCCGGACAGGTGAGGCAAGTTTTTATGCCGAGATCCGATGCTGGGGGGGACTCCTCCATGTCTCCCCCAAGAGGTCGTATAAGTGAAGCCTGTTGTCGCTTTTGTAGTCGAAATTAAAGCAAACTAGCTAGAAGAAGAAATGGAAGAAGAGCGAGAAAAGTAAGGGAAGTAAGAAGCGAAACCAATAAGAAGTGGAGGCGGAGAAAGAAGTAGAAAGGAAGAAGTATTGAAGTTAAATGGGAATAAAATTACGATGGACTTATGCGACTAAAGTAGTGAAAGGCGAAAGCCTGAGTGCCGCATTCTGCTACGCAACTGGCACTAATTAGTAATTAGTTAATCAGGTAATATAATTAATTAAACAGTTATTTCACCGTTATATAGTCAAATAATGAATTCCTTAAATAGTCATTATTGTAAATATCATCATCATCATCAGCCTGACTATACCCACTGCAGGGCGAAGGCCTTTCCCATATTTCTCCACTTAACCGGGTTCTGTGCTAGCTGCATCCACTTGACCCCCGCGAACTTCTTAACCTCATCCTCCCACCTAACTTTCTGCCGCCCCCTGCTACGCTTTCCTTCTCTTGGAATCCAGTTTGTTACCCTAAGCGACCAACGGTTATCCTCTCTTCGCACTACATGTCCTGCCCATGCCCATTTCTTCTTCTTAATTTCCACTAGAATGTGCGTAACTTGAGTTATTTCTCTTACCCACTCTGCACGCTTCCTATTTCTTACTGTTACCCCTACCATTTTTCCTTCCATATCCCTCTGGGTTGTCCTCGACTTAAGTAGAACTCTCTTGGTTAGCTTTAACGTTTCAGCCCCATGGGTGAGTACAGGTAAGATGCGACTGTTGTATACTTTCCTCTTGAGCGATGCCGGAAGCTGCTAGTCATAATCTGCGAGTGCTTGCTAAATGCGCTCCACCCCAATCTTATTCTTCTTGTTATTTCCGTTCAGGAAACTGACCCTGGCAACGTTTAACGTTAGAACCCTAGCTAGTGAAGCTAGTTTAGCAGTGCTGTTAGAGGAACTAGAAGGTATAAAATGGGACGTCATAGGGCTTAGTGAGGTTAGGAGGCCGAATGAGGCATATACTGTACTAAAGGATGGGCATGTACTGTGTTATCGAGGCTTACCAGAGAGGCGCCCACTAGGAGTAGGCTTCCTTGTCAATAAGTATACAGTGTAGCGGGTAATATAGATGAATTCCATAGTATTATGAGAGGTTGGCAGTCATCGTAATTAGGCTCAATAAGCGGTATAAATTGAAGGTTGTACAGGCCTATGCACCTACATGTAGTTATGATGACCAGGCAGTTGAAAGCTTCTACGAATATGTAGAATCGGCAATGCAAAAAGTAAGGACGCAGTATACTGCACTAATGGGCGACTTAAATGCCAAGGTAGGGAAAAAGCAGGCAGGAGACCAGGCAGTAGGTGACTATGGCATTGGTTCTAGGAATAGCAGGGGGGCGTTACTAGTTGAGTTTGCAGAGCGCAATAACTTAAGAATCATGAATACCTTCTTCAGCAAACGGAAGAACCTGAAATGGACATGGAAAAGTCCTAACGGGGAGACTAAAAATGAAATTGACTTCATAATGTGTTCAACCGCCGCCATTGTGCAAGGTGTAGAGGTAATCGGGAAAGTGCGATGCAGTGACCACAGGATGGTGAGGTCCCGAATTAGCCTTTATCTGAAGAAGGAACGCCACAGATTAGTAAGAAAGAAACCGATCAACGAATTAGCGGTGAGGGGGAGGGCAGAAGAATTCCGGATCTCGCTACAGAATAGATATTCAGCTCTAACCGAGGATGGCGACATTACCCTAGAATCAATAAAGAATAATTTCAGAGATATCATTACTGAGTGTGTGGTAGAAGTAGGTGGTAGGATAGTTAGAGAGGATACCAGTAAGCTATCTAAGGAGACGAAAGATTTGATTAAGAAACGCCAGAGTATGAAAGCTTCCAATCCAACAGACCAGATCGAATTGGCCGAGATATCAAAGCTAATCAATAAGCGCAAGGTGGCTGATAAAAGGAAGTATAACATGGAGAAAATTGAGCATGCTGTAAAGAACGGGAGAAGCCTTAAAGCGGTAAAGAAGAAATTGGGCATAGGCAAATAAGGGACAAGGCGGGCAACGTCATCACGAATATGGACAAGATAGTCAAAGTAGCCGAGGAGTTCTATACAGATATCTACAGCAGCCACAGTAGTCAGGACCGTAACGAGATTGGAGGCAGGGAGAAACAGTCAGACGTTCCACCAATGACTACGGACGAGGTCAAGAAAGGATTAGAAACTATGAAAAGAGGAAAATCAGCTGGAGAGGATCAGGTAACTACAGATTTGCTAAAGGACGGGGGGAATATCGTGCTAGAAAAACTGGCCACCCTGTATACGCGCAGTGCCTGGTGTCATCGATGGTACCCGAACAATGGAAGATTGCAAACATTATCCTCATTCATAAGAAAGGGGACTCTAAGGACCTTAAAAATTACAGACCAATCAGCTTACTGTCTGTTACGTATAAGGTATTTACTAAGGTAATCGCTAATAGAATCAGGACAACCTTAGATTGGTAAATAATTCATTCATTAATCAGTAATTGATCGTTGATAGAATATGGTCATATAAGGCACGCATTCGCGCATACTATGGTGGTGCTCTGTGGCTGGTCGAGACATCTAGACATCATCCTGCCTCGGCCAGTCAGAACGCCGCAAAAGCGGGACACATTTTGTCCACGACAGCATGAGCCATTAAAGGTTTTCGCCTCAGTAAAGAAGAGGAAGAAAGAGGAAAGGAGAGATAAAGAGGAGGCGAGAAGAAAAAGGGGGATAATAGAGGAGAGAGAGAGAGAAAAAACTTTTAATGAGCATATAATCAGTAAAAATTCGCAGGAGCTGGGTGGTCGGTGCCCCTAGTCCAGGGCTCCGCTGGCAGCAACTGACTTGCGGACTAGCTGGATAATCCAGGCTTGCTGGTCCAGGTTGTCGCTGGTCAGGGCCGCCTCCCACTGCTCGTGTGTCGGGCATGGCACTATTAACGTTGGGTCAGGTTTGTCCTGGCATTCCCAAGAGATGTGAAAGAGTGTGGGGCTTGCACCGCACCAAGGACAGTAACTCGTGTATTTTGTTGGGCTTATCTTATTTAAAATTCGAAGATTAGGGAATGTGTTTGTTTGTATTTTTCTCCAGTCTATAGCGTCCGAGGAAGGAAGGTGTTTGTGTGGTGGTGAGAAAATTCTTCTTTCTAACCGTAGGTGTTCCAGCCTGTCGCCGTAGGGTCCTAGGAGAGGGGTGAGGTAGGGATGGGGATCCGCCCGGTTTGTGAGAGCTCGGGCTAGATCATTCGCTACCTCATTTCCTTCTAGGCCTTCGTGTCCAGGTGTCCATGTAATTGTGTGCGTCTGGGAGATGGAACGTAATATTGCACACGCTCTTTTGTGAGGTTTTCCGGCCAGGTAGTCCCTGCAGGCTGGTTGGGAGTCCGTCACTACGTGTGATGACTTATTTTGGTTGTCTTGTGTTTTTATGGTGATGGCTATTGCCAGTGATTCCGCTTCCGCAGGATCGTTGGCATAGATCGAAGCCTGAATAATTGGCCTCTTCTTGTGGTCAACTGCAGCTATTGTGAACTTGCCAGGTTCGCCGTAAGCCCCTATGTCCACGTAGACAACTTCAGTGTCTTTAGACAATTGTTTTTCCAATGATTTGACTCTGGCTTTCCTTCGACCCTTTTGTAACTCATAGTGCATGTGCTTGGGTATAGGGTTCACATAGATGTTGTTTCTTGTGGATGTCGGAATTTGTGATTTGATCTCAGAAGTTCTTAGTGCCTGCCATAGCCCTAGTTTTTACAGGATTTCCCTACCCGCCTGCGTTGTTGTTAGGCGTTGTTTCTGACTCTCTAGAACCGCCTCCTTGAGCTCCTCGAAGTTGTTGTGCACTCCGAGTGCCCAAAGACGTTCCGTTGATGTTGTTGGCGGGAGGTTTAGGGCCGTTTTATAGGCTCCTCTTATAGGCTCTTATAGTGTCAATGGCCCTTTTATCAGTGAATCTAATTTCATGATATGGGAGCCCGTAGGTAATCCTGCTAACGACTAGGGCCTGTACAAGGCGGAGGGTGTCCTCCTCCCTCATCCCTTTCCGGTGCCAGGTCACCCTTCTAATCATTCTGGAAATTTGGTTGACTGTGGTTTTGAGTGTTTTGATTGTATAATCCACTCTCAAATTGCTTTGCAACCACAGCCCCAAAACTCTGATCTTGTCCTTCTCTTGAATTATCTGGTCTCCTAGAGAGAGATAATAGAGGAAAATCACAGCTCTCGGCGAATGTTTCAACTGAGCCGCAGCCCCAAATCCCTTCCTATTTCTTGTTTCTCCCTTCACTTGGCTTTCGCTGTGAGTCATAGGAAAGCAGATTCGTCACCTTAATAGTTCGTATATATATATATATATATATATATATATATATATATATATATATATATATATATATATATATATATATATATATATATATATATATATATATATATATATATATATATATATTGCATATTGGTATGCATCATGTCCAGTCGTCGTCGAGTCACGAGAGTAGCACTTCGTTGGTTGCTGACGTAACGTAATCTTGTTCTTGGTACATTATCGCCGTCGTTATTACTTCACCATAGGCGCCATCGAAATAGAGCTGCGATTATCGTTTCTGCTTTTATTTGCCGTACGGTGACCTATATCGAACAGCAGTTGTCTCCGCCATCACTTGCACCGATCCGTCATCGTAGAGTACACGTGATTGAGTCACTTATATTGCTGCTTCACTCTGCATTTAAGCATAAGCGGCCCTGGAGGGCCTCGGCAGAGTGCATCTTCGCTGTGAATTCTGTAGGCAACGAGCCATAGCTATAGGCGCTCAAGCCGAGTGCCTCAAGGTAGCGCTGTTTTGCAGTCGTGCTTCGCACTGTCACCATGTCTGCCTTCTCCGCGATTGTGCGTTTCTGGCACCACACTTCCTCGACTACCTTGGATGCTTCATTCACACGTCACTCCATCATCACTGACCACGTGCGGCAATTCTGAGCATCCAATAACGCTCAAGTCAAACGCGACATCACGCGGGAAAGTTATTAAACCATGACATGCAATGCGAATTAAAGGCCACCGCATGCATGAAGTGATTCGAGAAATGCGAGGCACGCTTGTTCTCTCTGAGACAAGCAGAGGTTTTAAGTATGCATTACGCTCTTTCAGATAAAGCGATGTCTTGACTGTATGCTGAGGAGCATGAGAGTAACTAGAAAAAAGCTAAGGCCGCTATCGCGTCACACCTTTAAGGCGTTACATTCGTAATCATTGCCTTTGATTTTTTTTTTGCTTCTTTGCTTATTAAGTGGCCCCAGAATTTTTATTGTTATTGGCATAGTCTGTATGCTACATCACCCGGGCAGCATCTGTTTGAAGCTGGGAAATATGCAAATATTGTTCTATATAATGACAAGCGACGAACGCGCCACGACTGCAGTTTCTTGTCCGTGCCCGAATGGTGATTTTACTTTTCACCCACTGGCGTAGCTGCGTATAATGTTCTTTGCTTTTACTGGACGGTGATGCGCAAATTTAGTTGAAATTTTGAGGAGGAAAGTTAATAAAGCGCACAGAAAAGGTTCGAAGAAGGCAGAAAATGAGCGGTAGTGCAAGATACAGCGAAACGCCAGGCTCACAGTGACTGAGACGTTAGTCGGAGGTTGAGGTCATTGCGTGCTGTAGGTGGGATCGTTCTAGTTGCCGTGAGTCCCAGGTGCCATGGGTCTAATGTCCCGGTACTTTTGCCACAATCAACATTATTTTCTACAAACTCGAATTTTGGAACGCCGATTCACCGGTGCAATCAGGTGTATCGAATTTGTTTTTCACATATCGTTTCTTTTTTCTTCAATGTACCTGTTAGCTGCAGGATCTGTACTCCGAGTTTGTGGTGTGAGCACCGTAGAACGAGCTTTTCACCAAGGTAAAGCAACATCTGAAGCATGTTGCTCTTAGTAAAATAACGACGATAATCATTGTTGCTAGGCCTACAGTGGCCCATATAGTAGGGAGATGCCAGAGTATCAGAACAGTTCGCATGCAGTGTTTCAATCACCTCGAGAAAAACTTCAATTAGCACATCATGATTCCGATCATTTGAATACTCAGATGCTTACGTCTCATAAATATATGCAAATAAACATCGATGTTCACTTTTTTCTTCATTTGGTCGCACTCAAAGTGGGATTAAGGATCGAAATATGCGTGAAGTGGCCGGTAATGTAGCTGTGTGAAGTCGTTTGTTGCGTACAGCCAGCCCCACGTCCCACGTGCAATAACAAAATAATGAACACGCGCATCAATAGGTTCCATTATTTGAGAACCCGGTATTCGCATTTCCAAGGCACGATGAAAAGTGCGTAAATTGGCTTTCTTTTTTCAATTCCGATTCGGATAGCAGATGTTGACGTGACGGTACTGTTCACGCTTTCGTCTACGAATTGGATTTTCCCAGGTGCCCTGTGAAGTTGGTGTACGCCACGTGCTGCAGCGTGGATCGCTCTACCTGCCACGCTTTTCGGCGTTTAAGCACTCGCGCCACGGATCGAAAAGATCCGAGCTGACCTCTAGATAGTGGTCTAACCGAAGGTCACACAGTATGCACCACTTATGCTCCCGACTCTTCCTAGCTGTGTTTTGTTTGGTGCGTGTTCATGTTGATATCAGCTGAGAGGACGGGAAGGCTGCCACAAAAACAGCACGGGCACATTGTTATCCCTCATATTACGAGCATCTGGCGCAACCTGCATAGTACCCTTAAGCTCTTGAGACAGCGCTGGCATGCAAACAAAAGAAGAAGCCAGATGCCCTGCGACGTGCACGTGCCAAGGAGAAGGCGAGCAGGAACTTTTTAGCACTTTTCAACGGCTTCTTCAGATCGGCGCGCACATTTCCACAGAATCCTTTCAAATTTTTTTTTAGGACGATAGAGAGGGCTTCTGGTTTCCCAAATCAGCAGCCCCTGCAAGAGGAACAAAGGCCTGCTCGGCGCAAAAAAAAAGGAAGGGCGTGCCAGCAGCAGGCTGATTGTGCAACAGAAGAAAGCGAATCAGGATGGAACGAGCGCAGAGCAAGAAAAGGAGCCAGCTCGAGAGCGTGGGAGGCGCGAAGCACAACTGACGAGATCGGCCGGCGGACCGGCGGCAGCAGACAATTGCGTCCTTCTTGTGCAGGATTTAGGGAAGCCTTCAGGAAAGAAGACGGCTGCTGCGCGCGCCGGCATTCTTTCCCTACGGCTCGATTCCCTCATTGTGCACCGCGCGCGGCTCCAGAAGAACAGGGACAGCGCCAAGAAAGAGGGGCGCTAGGGGTTGAGAAGATCCTGGCGAAGCGTGCCTCGTTCGAGAACATTCCGCCCTGCCTGATCCCTAAGGGCAGAAAATCGTGCGCCAAGTTAAGACGGGGATTTACTCGGCGCTAGCGAGTGGATGAGCGCGAACAAGCGCGCGTATTGTTCCGCCGAGCGAGGCGTTAAGCTTTTTTTACGGAGCACGGTGCTGAGCTTCCGTAAAACGAGGTTTATTTTTCTTTCATTTGTATTTCTCTTACTTTATCCCATGCGCGGGTTTCTATTCCCAACATTGTTTTTTTTTTTTTTTTTTTTTCTTAGACCCAACATATTTCTCGCGCAAACAGTGAACGCCTTCAAGCTTAAAAAGCGCGTTACATTCGCAATCATTACCTTTTGTTTCTTTTGCTTATTTCCTCGCTTTTCTGTGTTTCTTAAGCCACTCGTTGCCTTTCACTTTCTCCAAAAGGGCATACAAAGCCTAACCCCTTTTTTTATTTTTTGTTTTTACCATACCCTTCATCTATCATAAAATACCATTTTATGCCCTGAGGTAATAAACATCGCAAAAAAAAAAAAAAAAAAAGCCCAAGCTTTTTATCTTCCGCCCTTTATGTTTTAACCAGGTTAAACCCATACTCGGCAGCCTGCGTCCGATTCCATCGATGCTTCTTACAGAGTAGTAAATGAGCGAAGGTACAACCAGTGCAAACTAGATCGAGCCTGGTGACAGTCGCCAACGTCTCATGGGAGACGCTCTCAACATGCGGCCCATACATATTTGGAACAGTTGGAGCGTCACATGCCCGCAAGCTCCTGAAATCAGAAGTCATGTTTACTTAGGGCTTAATAAGACCCACTGCGCCAAATCGACCTGCGATCTGTCAGTGCCCTACAAGCTATCGTTTCTTCGCGCATAGCGACAGCTAAATACGCGGGTTAGTTGATGCACCTTGCCCTAACCGCCGACTCTTTTCGTAGCATAAGTGGCAATCTTCAACCAGGAAAAAGTCTCTCGGACGCAGTAGCCGTGTGATAAGATTTGCTTACCTGGTCTTAGAGAAGCATCGATAATACGAAATCCGCCGAGTGAACGAGAGAAATGGAAATAACATATTAAGGGATTTATCCAGCCTACAGCCGCCAAAGGAACACTAAAGTTAAGCTGCGATGATAGGTCAGTGTCGATGACAGCGCTTGTGTCAAATATACCGAAAACAGACCTCTGATAAGCCAGGAAATTGCGTAACAATGAGGTACACGCAGCAGCACCCGTTACATATTCGTGCAGTTACGCATGGTAGAGCAATTTTTCCGGGATTGACCCCCCCCCCCCCCCCCACCTCCCCCTCCGCCGCAAATGATAGTAGGCTCTGATACCTGCTGCAAATTAAGCCCGCGTCTCTGTGGAATTGTGTACATGCTACGAGGTTCTATGAATTTAGAGAGCATCCGGTCAATGTTATTAGTAAGCGCTCCATATCCAGAGTCTCGCAGGGAAAACGTCTCCTTAATTTCTCGAACCTTACCTGCACCCCCGAGTGGTCGCCACTTTTTATGTCCTCAACGTTGCTTCGCAGTTGAAGTCAGTCAGCATAACTGCTCACAGCAGAAGTGAGTGCAACGAACCGGCATAGCCCTTGTCACAGGCTTTCCAACGCAAACCCTGGTTACGCTGAACATTTAAATAGCATAAAAAAAATCAAGAACCATGGAGAATCTTGGTAACAAAAGAGGTCACTACAGCGTTTGTATACTGCTTGTTGTTGTTTTTGTTGTTGTTGTTGTCCAAATATTGCCCACGTTTCTGCTTTGTCCACGTCTTATCGCGATGCTTTATCTTTTCATGACAAGTATCCCACTCGTACGAAGCTAGACATCAATTAACTTCATTATTTATTTATTTCGGCGCATAGAATCGAGAGGCAGTGTGTGCAGGTATATCAGATGCATTTCACCGCAGAGTTCGAACACTGCGGTGGATCGAAAATATTCGATTGATTTAATGTTTTCTGCCCATATTGTATGCCCCACGCGCGCACAAGGCTATTATATTAACCTGTTGCCATGGCTGTGAGAAAAACGCAGCCCCGAAAGTAATTATGCTCTACACGCGCAGATAGACTGAACTAAAAGTACAAAAGTTGGATCGGACACGCCGCACCAAGCCGAACGCCGTTTGCTGGTATCACAATAAAGGGCGGTACTGGAGGCGGCCGCGTAGTAACGGCACCGTATGGGAAGGTTTGGGATATACAAAAGGCGCGTGCCTCATACAGCGGCACACCTATCTAGAGGACCCTTTCCACAGCGCACAGTTTGGATCGGCGAGCGGCATAGCACCTTACACTTTCGAAAACCTAAAGCTGACATTGTTATTACTTACGGTAGTCCTCAAGCCTCTCAGTAAGTAAGGAGCCTAAGAGTTACAGTTAAAAATGTTAATTATTATATATTAGTTAACCGGCCTACTACTTAACATTCCTTACATGTATTTTGATGCACACAACCACTGCCAGTTCTATACCCAAAGACTATAGCTCTTCTAACTTAAATACTCAATTTTATATGCTGATCGAAGATTTAGGCGCAGCACCCTGCATTCCCACGTGAGCGAAATGCAAGCAGCTGCGAAATTTGCCGTTTAACACTTCAGGAGAAAGAAGTAGCCCTCAATATTCTAAAAATAGTGCACGAACTTCTCTCCCTTGACAAAGCGACAAGCACGGAGTACGCTTCTCTTAGTGCGCTGTGTTGTTAAAAATATATTTTCTAAGCGGCAAGCACGTCACAAAATGCACTAAGACTAGGTGTATTCGTAACCTCATTCATAATTTTGTAATTCATCAAGTTTCGCGCATTCCTTGTGAAGAATGCATGAGACGAAGGCACACGAACGGACGACGACAGGCTGTACTCGTTGCGCGAGAACGTATACAGCTCGTTCCGTCGAAAAGCCGTCACAGAGCCCAATTTTTGGCTCGGGCGTTGTCGGATTTTGTCGGAATTGCTCGGAATGTGGTTGGAAAAATGGAGGCCTCTAGCTGAGGCAGCGTCTCTTTCCTTACGCTCAGGTGTCCACCGAAAAAGAAGACGGATGCTGTGCTTTTTTCTTTTCTTTCTTATAAAACAATTTAGATATTAAGCGCAGTCGTCCATTGAAAACTGAAACAGATACAGCGCCTTTCTTCCGCTGAAAACAACAAAGGATATTTAAAAAGTCGCGGAATGAAAAAAAAAAAAAAAAGACGCGTCAAAGGCTGTATCGCGTTTACGCTTAATGCGAAGCTTCGGCGTCCCCTTCATTTTTTTTTTCTTTCCACTTGCCTTTACTTCGCGAATATTACTTGCCATAACAGGGAGGTTTTTTTGTCCGCACTCGAATTTTCGCGTTACTTCGCGTGTTATGGTAGGTAATATCCGCGAAATAAATCATGGACCGTTTTCCACTCCTGTTTTTGATAAACAGTCATTGACGCTCGTAGACTTCCATGCTCGATGCGAAAACAGGTTGAACAACAAAAACAGCAAGAACAGCGATCCTTAATACGCAAGGTGCATTAATCCGTCCAACGCAAGGCGCAAACCCTCGGCGAGTCACACTTGACGACGATGAAAACGTTGCAGAAACTGCGCCCGTATCCGTGTGTGACCGTAATCAGCCGCTTTCCTAGACATATGCAAATAGCTAGGCCTAAAGCCTAATCTCTACGCTCGCTTGCTATGCGGCATTTGCTGCCCCATTCTCTCTATCGAAGCGTCTCTAGGCGCAAGGAACATTGTATAAATATTGCTTAATTTTAATGGGAGTTTCTTGTCGAAAGCACCTACCTGGGGACACACACATGTGCACGAGACACCGAATCATCAATGGTAAAACCCTTGAATCACGCCTGACTGCGTGAAAGTCACTGCTGACCTAAGCAAGATGCGATAGAGCTGCTGCCACCAGGCTGGGCAGACTGGAGGTGAAAGGAAGGCTTAGTGTAACTATAACTGACTGTTTTTAAAGCAGTTTTCTCATTTTACATTGCGCATATGATGTCGTCGCTCGGTGCAGAGCAACGATGAACATCGTAGAACAGATCATGAAAGTATGAAATCTCATTACAAAGGCGGAGGGTTTTTATTTATTTTTTTTTTTAGCACACCACGAAACCTAGAGGTGGGTACAAGTCGGGCGCGCGACCCGGCCATAGAAACACATGCAAGGAAAACGTACCAGAATATTTTTTCGATTTCAGAGAGCGCCAGTAAACGCGGCCGATGGTTAAAAGTTAGCTAGTGTTTTCAACAAAAATGTGAAAAAGTGTGCTACGTTGTATTGAAGTGAATGTATATTTAAAATGTCTCGATAGATGTGTCTTGTAGAGTCCGACATACTCCTGAAAAGTTAATTTCCGCTAGGTGCTTCTCTCAGTCGCGACAGCTTGTCGTGTTGTCCGACATGCAGTCGCGCAGGCTACATTCCCTCTTAGACACTGCCGCTCAGATGATAAAAAATATTTCAGCTGAAGGCAGTCCTCACTGAAGACGGCGATTTAAAAAAAAAAAAGAAAAAAAAAACTCCGACAAAGCATGCAACGACATTTCGAAGGCAATCTATATTAAGACGCTCCGATAAATGTGTAATTGTGAAGCCGGACACACACACAAAGCACAAAAGGCTCACAGTTTCACGTGCAGTCTTTCCAGGCTACCGCATGCGCTAAATACTCTTATTAATGCTGTAGCTGACATTATAATGTCTAGACAGCTCTGCATTCAAAAATAAATCTTCCAGCACCATGGCTACGGGACGGAAGAGAACGGCGAAGTTAATATACATGGCCGCCGCCGAAGCCGGCGTTCGCGAGTACTTCCCATGTATGTAAAGGCGGTGTTGGTCGTCTGTTACTGCGTTTGGTTCGTTTATAGTTTGTCCGGCTGTCTAAATTCTGTTTCCATAGAGAGCATTTCCACTTTAGAATGGTGGCATTTGCGCGACAAAGTAGAGTGTTAATACCATGTCAAACAGGAGAATATTTCGCTATTTCAGAAAAGAACACTGCGGACAGTGATCATTTTACAGATATGCCCGGATTCACAACATACATCAATCGGAACGGTTTCAAAATAGATTGCTTTCTAAATTTCGCTGCATACGTTGTCACACCTTTCCTGAAAACACATAATAACTGCTGTCGTATGACTGCTTGCTTGGGCACCATGTGACCGGAGAAAAATGTTTTGGCAAGTTCTGCTTACATGCGTTTCTATGGGTAGCGCTTCCGACTCGCACCCGAATGCGTGTTGTATCAAATATGCTCCGTGCGTAAAATGACGCTCCATACAACCTGCTCTAGAATGTGCATGGTTGCGCTGCATCAAGGGAGGACAATTATACCCGCAATGCGAATTTAGAGAACTCCATTCTCTAGAGAAAGTTTTCTTCCCATGCCTTTCTATGAGAGTGAAGCCTACTTTTCACCCCCAGTCGGTCCAGCTTGGCGACACAAGTGTCACCGCATCTTGGTTACGTCACAGATCCGTGATGGTTTATAAGCGTAGAGGCAGGCTCCAAGCGCAATCGTCTACAGAGCTGGAGAGCTGCCAGCCGCCATCGCCACCGTCTGAAAATGTGGCTGACATCATTTCTCGCGCGTGGTATTCTCACTCTGGTTGGCCGGAGAGCTCCGGCGATCTTGCGTCCCCGAAATTTTTTAACTGTCGCGACACAAGAGGCGCATAGCAGGGAAGGTAACGAAACCATCTGAATTCTATATTTTGTTGTTGTGCTAACATTTCGTTCAGTAAGTTCTTGGCTGCGAGTGTGCGTGCAGTGTTGAAATTTAGTTTTCCCAACGCCCACTCTTGAATAGAAAGTAAAGCCGACAGAGGAGCATACGAATCAATTAGTTCATCACTTGCTATCACAATTTAGACTCATGTGGCAAAGTAAATGTAAAACGGCGCACGGATAGAATTTGTGATGGAACAGGCATATTGTCAAACACAATGGTCTCGCTGCGAAATGATATCACGTGTGTTGGAAGAAATTTTTAACGTCACTGGCCTCCGCTAAAGTGCAGCTGAAGTGTTTTATCAGTTGCGGGTTTATATTTTCGCGTCAAAGTTGATAAAAAAAAAATAATCATTGACACATATTGCCTGCGACAGGTTTATACTGTCCTTAACGCTATTCCGTTTTCTTTTTCTTTTCGCTCATTTATTTGTTTGGTGTCCTTTCGACATACTTGTCTCTTGCGCCAATGTGATCCATCTTAAATTCTTTATTTATGCGAGCGTACAAAATGCCAGAAGAAGAGGAAACGTGGCAGATCGTCTTACTCCATCCACCGAGTCGTCAGTGTAGGTCTCTAATTTATAATTTCATTTATTCCACAAGTGGAAGTAATGAATTGGTTATCGCTTTGGTCGCGTCGCCAAAAATAAGCAGCGGTCCTGGCTTCCGTTGTCATAAAACAAACGATATTTTCGGGCATTGTTCAGCGCGCTATTCAAGCAGCATGAGGATGCGTCAACAGTACAGCGTACAGTACACATTTTCTTTTTTCTTTTTTTCATTCTTATTTAGTAGCGACGAGGCGGGGACGCCATAGCTCGGTTAGGAAAACGAGCGTTAGGCCCAGCTTCACAGCTTCGCCGAGTGCCAAACGCTGTCTACTCCCACCGTGCTCAACCGCAGCTGAAACTAGAGATGACGCTAATGAAATAAGGAGAGCGCGAAAAAAGAAACAAAATCCATAGCGCACCCAAGCATGCCAACGAAAGGAAAGAAACCAAGCCGAAGCCCATTGTCGGCTCCCCAGCGATGTGAACGAATAACACGCGCCACAAATTAGCCAAGTTACGTAGACCCTCAGCAGCACGAATAGACCCACGCTGCGAAGGCAAGGGAAGTTAAAGGCAGAAAAAAATGTATATAATAAAGAAGAAGAAAACGAGATCCGTGGCGGGAGGAAGGAAAAAAAAATGGCTAGCGGGGAAGGAAAGATGGAGACAATGAGAGCTGGCGACGTAAGAACTCACTCCAATCAGGCTAGCCACTCGGCGCGCACTATCGTATACGAAGGCCTTCGCTCCCTTCTCGAAAAGCGGACAGGCAACCGCCCTCCCCACACAAGCCATTTGCTCCCCCACGGACTCCCAACTACTCCGTGCCGTGGGCTTGCTCCGTTGCATGCGCATTCTCGGCGACGACGCGGCAGTGGCCCGTTAAGCGAGATTCCCTCTATGCGTTTGGAGCTACTATACGGTCCTCCGCTGCGATTGTTCGGGGGACATCGAGCAGGCTGCACTAAACTTGTGTCCGTCCGAGTCAGCCTCTTACTTCTTGCATTATCCAGTCTCTTTACCCAGCATGCAAGAAGGAGAACGGGAGAATATATGTTGTTTAGTGAGAAAGCGTTCACGTCGAAAACACAGTGGCAGTCGAAGACGAGTCATCTTGTCGAAACGTTGGACAGCGAACTGATCCTCCCCATAACCCTTGGTCACTTTGTTTTGTTACTGTCCAGCACCCGGTCTCACTGGCTCCTCTCTAAAATCGCAAATATGAACCTAAGCTAGCTAGGTAATTCTATGCTATTTTTACTAGGAAAGAGCACGTTGTATGTTTCAGTCAATCTGTACCGTGCTTCTATAATACCTCTGTCACACGAGCAAATTTAATGTCATTCTTATCGAATGACATTAGCATCTAATGTCATTATTCCACTCCTAACGAGAAAATTTAATGTCATTAGGTTCGAATGACATTCTTCATTTCTCATTCGATTGCGAACCGAATGTGTACTCTTGACACCAGATATGCAGCAGAAACAAGTAACGCAACAACATATTCTGCGCACAGTGAAATTAAAAAATTATATTTCTAGAGTTTTGTTTTAAAACCTGTTAATTTAGGTGTAAAATTATTCGCACTGCAGGCTCTCGCGGTACGGCATTACTCTAGGTCACAGCAGTGGTCCAGTCATGGCAGCGACTCACGATCATTTTGGGCTCTTTGCTCCTAGGTGGTCGCATCTCCCCGTATTTATCTTGGAACTCATTTAAAGTTGTGACAGTGTTTCTCACAGTTTGGACGTCAATTACATGCTCTACGTGTCTCCGTGCGCCTCCGCACTGTGTATCTTCGCTCCGCTGTATTCAGCCATATTGTTTGTTTACATTTATCGAATTTGAGGTTGACTCAATACTTGGCTTGGATTTTTATGGCTAAAATGCTACAGCACAGCCAAAAGTAAAGTTTTTTGCTTGAATTGTCGTACAGAAATGTTTTGATCAGCTTTAAAATGTTACACAGTGATTTCAAACGCCTTTTATGCGCACTGATGTTCCTTAAGTGCAGTAGAGTATTTTTTTATAGCTGATCCTAATTGCCATAGTTTGCGAATGACATTATATTTTACCGTGTAGCACCGAAAGAAACCGAATGATATTCGATGCATCAAATGACATCCGATTCGAATGGCATTAAATCTGCTCGTGTGACAGAGGTAGTAGTCACGATTCATTAAGTACCCGCAGAACAGAATAAGATGTGCTTAGGAGCAACATGTGTTCGAAAAAGAATTGACAGTGCAAATTTCAACGAACATACGATGGTAGAGAGGGAGGGTGGGGGAGGAGGGGTGAAATTAGTGTAGGGCAGAAGATAATGTGCACGAAACAAAGGCAAGAAGCTAACAAAGGGAGCAACAAGAGCAAAAAGTAAGGAAAGTGCAGAAAACATTATTAAAAAGACTACACTAAATCGACCTAAGCACGCAGCTGGAAAAATAAAGTCGGCTTTAACAAAGGAGCGCAGTGCGAAGACCTTCGAACTTGAAAATGAAGTGAATGAAATTTATGTATGTCCGAAAAGCCTGACCAATAAAAATGCAACATATTTCAAGACACAGATCGCACAAGCGACAGAACGAGGCACTGCAGTTGCAGTCTTCAAAAACCAATGAAATTGACTGCGATGTTTTTTAAAGAATACTGTGGACAAAGTTTAAACAGAAACTCGCCTTTCAGTTTCTGCGAAAAGTAAAGCGCCAACATATTTTAGAGTTGGCACGGGAGTCCGACGTACGGCAGAGTTTGGGGACATAATAGTGCAGCTGGTGTACAAGAAAGATGTTTTTGCATACTTTGTGACGAGTCTTAGCAATACCTCGCTCGTCCAAACAACCTCTTACCCCTCCATCCAAATGAGAACTTCTGCATTCAAAGAACCGCACTGGCCCCGTATTTTTTTTTTCTACAATGAAAGCCCATAAAATCCATAGTGTGTCTACAGCGTACACCGCCAACATGACGCCTGAGACAGTCACCACTGGACACTTCTTCCTTGTTTGAAACTAGACACATTATGAACTCCGCTATTATATTTGACTCACCATAAGGGGACCTGTATTGAAGAAAGTCACAGCTCATTTTTCTGGTCCATTGATCCGTGTGAACCCTCGCTGAGGTAAAGTGCATATGCACATGCAGCTACGTCACTCGCAGCGTTATCTCTCTGTAGCGATTCGGCGCGTTCACTTCAGCAGGATTGACATCATGCCAAATATCTTTTCGGATGGATGGTGTCCTCCATCAAATAAAAGGTGCTTTGAACAGTGGGTGGGATAATATTAGGCGGGGGATTCTCTCCTTGTTAGGCAACGCTGAAAGTGGTAAATAAAGATGAATTAAGTGAATACTTGCGATATGATGAATGCGAAATAACATTATTTAAAATTATTTAAAATTAAACTGCCGCAAGATTATCACAAAAAAAAAGTTGGTTTGTGGAGCTTAACGTCCCAAAGCGACTCAGGCTATGAGAGACGCCGTAGTGGAAGACTCCGGAAATTTCGACCCCCTGGGGTTCCTTAACGTGCACTGACATCGCACAGCACACGGGCACCTTGCTTTTTGCCCCACCGAAAAGCGGCCGTCGACATTGTAATTCAATCCCACATCCTTGGGCACAGTAGTCGAGCGCCCTAGCCACTGCGCCACCCCGGCGGGGGATCACAGAAAAGTGAGCGGCCTGATGTGTACGAAAACGAAGCACTCTTAAAATGCTGCTATAGGCTTAATCACAAGTGTTTTCTACGGAGTACGAAAAGAGCTTTCTCGGGCTTAGGTAGGTACAAAACAGTCAGAATCCGTAAATCTTTAAGCAAACGAATCCTATCTGTTCATTGACGAAACAATGCACAAATTGATGCTGACTACGTCGAAGGCAAATCTGTATTTATGCACTTGTTTTTTGGTAGGGAGTACCGGATGGGGGGTCGCTTTCCTTACCCAGTAATGTAGAGAAGAGCCGTAGGGAAAAACTAAAACTCACGTCATGCCATCCAAGGCAATAGCGACTGTAATGTACTACTTCACGTACTCTGTTATTAAAAACACTCCAAGTTGTTCTTAAAGCTTCAGCTTAGTACTGAATGGCCGTCGGTGTTGTTCTCGCTAGGGTAGCAAAAGAAATTGCGCCGCAAGGCACCACATTAGTGCTTTGTTCGATAATGTGCTAATAACATAAGTCTTTTTTTTTTTTTTGCAATGAGGCAAATCAAGAAACATAGAGGAATTAAGATTGTCTGTAAAAGCAAAACATTCACATCTCTTCAGTTAGCAAAACAGCTTTTAGCAAAAGTTTTCATAAAACATATAAAACTTGCATAAGTATTCGATGCTAAATAAAACTGACCCACATCCTGCTGACGCACACATCAAAATGTGCCAAATACACTCGTGACAGTTTTTCTCAGTCAGCCTGAGCCTAATCGTTTGAAGAATGGTTTTATTTATTTCTTTTTTCAACTCGGCTTTACATTCTACTGCATAACATAAAAATGTAGAGAGACGGGCGACCGAACTCAATCCAAAAGATTATGAAAGGATGAATAGTTCCGTCAATGAGTAAGCGAGGATCACCTACACTGGCTTATAAGCTATACAGTTGGGCTATTTGGCGTTAGCTTGTCTTGCTCCTTCGTGTCTAGCGTGTCTTGCTCCTAGCGTGTCTTGCTCCTTCCTGTATGTGTCTGCCATATCCTTTAAGGAGCAAGACACGCTATTGTCCTGACGTTTTATCTGCGGTATGCGTGTACCATTTCGATGCGAATCATTATAGGGAATGCTACATAATAAACTTTAGATCCCATTCACTTACTTTTCAGCTGGCGAAGAGGAAATACAAGAAGCTTGTCACGTTTGCGCTTGTGACAGAAGCCTATTATTTGCATCTTTTTTATTCTCTTGCTAAATCACCGCGGTGGCATTGACTGCGCACACTGAATGCTATAATCGCTTTCCTGCTAACTTCATATACTAATAATTATGGGATTTATGTTCATAAATACAGCTCGAAATAATTAATACTATAGGAGTAAAATGTTCAGAATTAGTAAGGGTCAAATATTGAGTTTCAGGTGGGCGAATCCATGTCCAAAGTTTACATACTGATAGAGACCAAATAAAATTATTTACATACAGAGTTGCTCTAACTTACACTTAAAGTTCGTTACATAACGGCTCTGATGGCGCTAATATTTATGTGGATAGGGAACTTTCTCTTCTTTCTCGGTTATTGTTGAGGTGATTTTGGCCTGTTTCGAAAACATAAATCTCTTCATATAACTGTTCAAGGTAGAACCAGGTGAAGAATATAACTACGTTGTATGAAAGAGAACCGAACAAGAATTCATGGGGAGCCTCAGTTCCCAGCCCAAGCCAACGTTTCGACAAGGGAACTTGTCTTCGTCTGGGCAATGCGATACTCCCTGGCAGGGTTTATATTCGCTTTTGCTTCCAAAGAAAAGCGAAGGGGCGAGGGGAGGAGGGGAACAGGAGCACAGTGAAAGAGTGTTTACTTAGGTAGGTGTGGACATGAATTTCTATTAACATGGAACCGGTGCTCCCGTAACCTGAAAAAGAAAATAAAACGACACCAGCAGCAAGGAGAAGTATTATGCGGGCTACTATAGAACTGTGTCTGTGCACGTATGCCTTTAAGTAAGGGCATGGAACTGAGTAGACTTGAATGCTTTTATGAAAGGCGACCAAAAAATGTCAAATTATGCTTCCTAACTGATTTATTTACCATTTGTGCAAAAGCATCAACACATTCACAATATTCTCTGACGCTATAAGTGTCTAATATTTCCTCTCACTCTTTGAAGCATCCCTAGTACATCGCAAGCCTGATGTTGGTGTGTGCCTCTTGCGAAGTTATTTTCACCTCATCCACTGATAAGTTATTTTTAGTGCTTTCTTTATTCATCGTCAAGAATGAAAATGAATCATAGTGAGAGACGTCCGCAAAATATATTACTGTTTGTGAGGAATCACAACAAATCCAATAAATCACAAAGAAGCCGAATACCGGATTAAAAGCAAAGCTGTTCAAGCCGAGGCATTCTAGTGGTGGGAGGCCAGTCACCTGATGTACCCAAATTTGTGCGCTTTCTTTTCTAGATTCCCAATCAGTGGCCTCAAAACATCCAATTGGAAATCCTAATTCATTATCTGTACAGTGAAAACTAATACCCGTTGCGCGATTCCTCCCGCGTCAAAAAATAAATTGTAAAGAAGACAAAGAACAGAAAACGCTGCGGCATCGCCATCACCATCGCTTGTCTCCGACGCCCATCTCGCTCGCGCTGAAGCTGTGCCCTGCGGCTGGTAATTCGATCCTGCTGTGCCCAAAGTACTGCCAGCGCTAGACGTTCCAACCAACCATTAAATCCACATTTCACTTGGTGGAGGTCAATCTGAGGTTCCCTGTACCCATCTCGCCCTGGAACTTCGCAGCAGAACATTGACTACCCCAATGACGGAGCCGACTTCATTGCACCTGCCTCCGCCCGTCACCTGCACAGGTGCGCTTCGTCAACGGGACCCGGCTACCTTCAGTGGAAGCAGCGATGACGACGTCGACGATTGGCTGACCACTTACGAACGGGTCAGCCGTCACAATAACTGGGACGACAACCGTAAGCTCAACAATGTCATCTTTTACTTGAGCGACGTCGCTAATCTGTGGTTTCGAAACCACGAGTCGGACTTTGCCACCTGGGCGAATTTCAAGACGAAATTTTCTGATGTCTTTGGCCGCCCCGCCGTCCGAAAACTCCGCGCGGAACAGCGTCTTCGATCGCGACTACAGCTGCCCGGTGAAACGTTCACCAGTTATATTGAGGACATTGTTGATTTGTGTCGCCGCGTTGACCCGACCATGACCGAGGTCGTCATGTCCTCACAGGAATTGATGCCGGCGCTTTCAACATGCTTATCGGCAAAGACCCCAATACGGTCAAGGAAATCTACGACCTCTGTCAAAGCTACGACGAACTCCGCAAGGAGCGTGCTTTGATTCGCCAGCCTCATGCATCACTCGCTGGATTAGCCGCGGAGAGGGAGTCATCTAGCCTCTCTGAAGACATCAAGGCTTTTGTACGTCAGGAGGTCGAGCGACAACTGTCCCTACAGCCATATGTTAAGGAGTCGTCAACAACTGGCCTTGTTCTGGAGCTTCGCCATGCAATCCAGCAGCATGTATCTGAAGTCCTCCATAATCCTGTTCCTCAATCAGCTCCGGTCGCACCCTCAATGCCGTTACTCACGCCCACAGTTTCATCGTCCGGCGTTGCGCCACTGAGCTACGCTCCAGCATTCGCGCCGGCTCCTCCTCAAGTATTGCGTCGCACGTATGCCGAAGTCACTTCACGTCCACCGCCTGAGCCAGCATATGCCTATGCTTCGCCCCCCATGCGGTCCGCACCAACAGCCTTTGCTCCCCCCTTGCGTCAGACACCATCTCCATGGCGCACTGCAGACAACAGGCCTATTTGCTACCACTGCGGCATCTCTGGACACACTACACGCTACTGCCGGCGCCGAATAAATATGGCCTTTGCTGCACGGCCTGCGCCACATTATTTGGCCCCCCAGTTCCCAGTCCCATCGGGTCCTCCAACAACACCCCCTGATCCTCCGGACTTCCTCCCTCGTCGTTCACCATCACCACGTCGCCGCTCCATTTCGCCAATGCGCCGACGACCCGTTACCCAGCCGGAAAACTAAACGCCGCAGTTCGCGAGGCACGAACTGCGTATTCGACAGAAATTCAAAGTCCTCGTCTTAATCCCGCGAATGTTATTCCTGTCATCGTTGAAGGTGTTCATACTCTTGCGCTCGTCGACACCGGTGCCGCTGTATCAGTTATCAGCCAAAAACTCTGCCGCTCCATCCGAAAGGTGACTACGCCTCTCGAGGGACTATCGCTTCGTACCGCATCCGCTCACAGTATACAGCCGACAGCTATCTGCACTGCTCGCGTCGTCATTGCTGCAGCCTTGTACATCATCGAATTCGTCGTTCTCCCCACATGTTCTCATGACGTCATTCTCGGCTGGGATTTCCTGTCCCAGCATCATGCTATCATTGACTGAGCCAGTCCTCAAGTAGAGCTCATTGAATCGAGTGATGCACCGTCTGATGCCCTGCTCCACGAGCCGTGTCCTCGTTTTGCGACCAAACTCCTCGTAGCTCATGACACAACCATCCCACCCGTTAGCGCTGTTCTGGTTCCCCTCACTGTCTCTTTTACCACCGCCGCGACAGTCCTCTTTGTGCCCTCTAACTTTGTCTGCCGCCGCCGCCACTTACCGCTGCCGTTTGCCGTCCTTGACATGAACAACGGCGCTAGCACACTTCTGGTAGCCAATCCTCTTGCGCCTCTCGCTATGTTGATCGAAGGGGAGTGCCTCGGCCGCATCGAGCCCGTGGACCTTCTGTTCGCCTTTGATGATTTGTCATTCCCTGTTTGCCAAGTTGACGCCTTAACTCCAACTCGTGCGGCTTCAGATCCGCTACAGCGGGATCTTTTTGACCATTCTGTGGACAGCGCTCTAGAGCCGCGCCACCGAGAACAACTTCTTGACCTTCTACACCAATTCCGCTCCTCCTTCGACATCCCGCAATTTTCCTTGGGCCGCACGACGACCGTTACTCACCTCATTGACACTGGCACTCACCCACCTCTCCATCAGCGGCCGTATCGGGTGTCCCCGACTGAGCGCCGTGTTATTGCCCAACAAGTCGATGACATGCTGCAACGCGGAGTAATTAGAGAATCCTGTAGCCCATGGTCGTCTCCTGTGGTCCAAGTTAAAAAGAAGGATGGCTCCATACGATTTTGTGTTGATTATCGCCGCCTCAACAAAATCACTCGTCGTGATTTGTACCCCCTCCCACGAATCGACGATGCCCTAGACTGTTTGCAAGGCGCAGCATTCTTTTCCTCACTCGATTTACGCTCCGGGTATTGGCAGCTGCCCATGGCAGAGGCGGATCGTCCGAAGACCGCCTTTATTACTCCAGACGGACTATACGAATTTAATGTTATGCCATTCGGACTCTGTAACGCCCCAGTCACATTTGAAAGAATGATGGACACTGTACTGCGCGGCCTGAAATGGAACATCTGTTTACGCTACCTCGATGATATCGTCGTCTTTTCAACCGACTTCCCGACCCACCTGACTCGACTTCGCCAGGTCTTCACCTGCCTAACCCGCGCCGGTCTTCAACTGAACCTCAAAAAGTGCCGCTTTGGTGCCCGCCAGCTCACAATACTCGGACATGTTGTGTGTAAAGATGGAGTTCTGCCTGATCCTGAGAAGCTGCGCGCCGTCGCTGACTTTCCGAAACCGACCACTTTGAAACAACTGCGAAGCTTCGTGGGCCTCTGCTCGTACTTTCGTCGTTTTGTTCGGAATTTCGCAACCATCATAGCCCCCCTTACACATCTCTTGAAAGGCACCCCTAACCTCTCCTCTTGGTCGCCAGCCTGTGATGATGCATTCGCGACACTGCGCAATGTTCTGACGTCACCACCAATCCTTCGCCATTACGACCCTACTGCACCTACAGAACTTCACACCGATGCCAGTGGTGTCGGCCTCGGCGCCGTCCTCGCTCAGCGCAAGCCTGGCTTCTCCGAATACGTTGTCGCCTACGCAAGCCGTGCTCTCACCAAAGCCGAGTCCAACTACTCCGTTACCGAAAAGGAGTGCTTAGCAATCGTGTGGGCTGTAACGAAGTTCCGCCCTTACTTATACGGCCACTCCTTCGAGGTAGTTACAGATCATCACGCTCTCTGCTGGCTCGCGTCTCTCAAGTATCCGTCTGGCCGTCTCGGGCGCTGGGCTCTCAGGCTTCAGGAATACGACATCCGTGTAGTGTACTGCTCTGGCCGCAAGCACTCTGACGCCGACGCTCTTTCTCGGTCACCGGTGCTCTCGCCTAACTCATCGTCCCCTCCTCAAGCATTCTTGTCAGCACTCACCATTGAGAATATGCCTTTCGAGCAACGACAAAATCCTTGGGTTTCTAACCTGCTAGATATCCTTGGCACTACTTCCGCGGCTATGCATCCTCGGGCACTCCGCCGACAGGCCTCCCATTTCGCCATTCGGGACGGCCTTCTCTACCGCAGGAACTAAAACTCAGACGGCAGAACGTGGCTTCTTGTCATTCCGCGCAACCTCCGCTCCGAGGTTTGTGCCCACCATCACATTGACCCGCAAAGCGCTCATGCCGGCGTCCTCAAAACCTATGATCGAATTCGTCAGAGGTACTACTGGCGGGGAATGTACAATTTCGTACGTCGCTACATTCGCTCTTGTACCGCCTGTCAACAACGCAAGATTTCTCGCCACCCTGCTGGCCCTCTCCAGCCTTTACCGTGTCCAGCTCGCCCGTTAGATCGCGTGGGAATTGTCTTTATGGTCCGCTACCATGCAGTGCCGCTGGTAATCGATGGGTCATCGTCACCGTCGGCCACCTGACCCGTTACGCCGAGACTGCTGCACTTCCCGCGGTGACAGCCCGAGAGGTAGCCCATTTTCTTCTGCACCACTTCATTCTTCGACACGGCGCCCCTCGCGATCTACTGAGTGATAGAGGTCGTGTCTTTCTTTCCGAAGTAGTCCGAGAGCTCCTGTCGTCTTGTAAATCGATACATCGGGCTACAACTGCGTACCACCCACAAACAAACGGCCTCACGGAGCGCTTCAACCGTACGCTTGGGGACATGCTCGCAATGTATGTCACATCTGAATCGGGAAGCTCCAACTGGGACCAGGTACTGCCATTCGTAACGTTCGCGTACAACACTGCCACCCAAGCAACAACTGGGTTTTCGCCCTTCTTTCTCTTATATGGCCGTGAACCATCTTGTACTCTGGACACAATTTTGCCATACCATCCAGATACCTCTGAGTACAGTGCTTTGTCAGATATTGCACAGAAGGCCGAGGAATGCCGTCAGCTAGCTCGCACGTTTACCTCCAAAACTCAAGGCTATCGCAAAAATCAGCATGATACCGATACCCCTGCTCCCACGTTCCTGGCCGACAGCTTTGTTTGGCTATGCGTTCCTGCCACCAACAAACTAGACACCAAATACCACGGACCCTATCGCGTCTTGGAACGCACATACCCTGTGAACTACGTCATCGAGCCAGTCACCCCTTCTTCCGACCACCGCCGTCGCGGCCGCGAGGTTGTCTACGTTAGCCGCCTCAAGCCATATTACAACCCTGTGGTCGTCTCTTCTCCCTGAGTCGCCAGGATGGCGACTTCTTCACGCGGGGGAAATGTAAAGAAGACAAAGAACAGAAAACGCTGCGGCATCGCCATCACCATCGCTTGTCTCCGGCGCCCATCTCGCTCGCGCTGAAGCTGTGCCCTGCGGCTGGTAATTCGATCCTGCTGTGCCCAAAGTACTGCCAGCGCTAGACGTTCCAACCAGCCATTAAATCCACATTTCAAAATAAATAAATACTGTTTCTCCTTTGACCACCCTTGAGTCAATTTCTTTATTGGCGAAATTAACGCATCCCATTGGCTGGAATTTTTGCAGGTTTGCTGTCACTCATAGCACCAAATTTTGTCGCCCCTGATAACGCATAGAACATATTTGGGACACTTTCAGTCAGATTTTGAAACTTTTGGCGTATACTCCGACGGCTATTATTCTTTTCTTCCATGCGTTATATCAACAGGAAAGAAGCAAACTTCGCAGAAACGCATCTCGTATTCAAAGCCGTGGCAAAAATCCGGTTGAACTCCATCAGATCCATATTGCTTCTGAAAGCTAGTCAGTTGTGTATCGACGAACCTATTGACTTTCTTTTAAACGTTTTGGCATTCTCGTATATAAGTGACTTGCTGCAAGGCGTTCAAAGTTAACGTGACCTTCAACGCTCAAGTCTTCTGAGCCATGGCAAACATTCGAAGGCGTACGTGCCGTTCAGCTCTCCTTACGAAAAGGTGTTTAAATGCTTTCACCTGCTCCCGTGGGTATTTCCTCCCAACAAAAATAAAATTTCAAGCATATTCGCTGTTCAGTATGGCCAGACATATATATTGCATGTATTTCGCAAAATTGGATGAGCAGACCTTGGGACTTTAGACAAGGCCCACACAACCTTCTACAACGATCTCTTCATGATTACTAACTCCTGTCAAATATACCACTACACTGAACTTAATTGGTGCGGGAATACTCAGCTACGATTAAAGCGGTAACAGCATGAGGTGACAATCCTTGGCGATACGTCGCGTGACACCAACGCCAATGCCTGTCGGTGACGCTGGTGCACCCCGCACGAAGCGACGGGAGACTCGACGACAGAGCGGCGCGTTTTCAGCGTTGCTCTGTTACCGCCGCCTTGTCGCTCGATCAAGGAGAGTAAAGTTAAGCTAGTAGCCTGTTTGTAACACTAAACAGCACGAAGCACGATAAAACATCGAAGAAAATTGTAACGCATCGCGTTTTTAAGGGACACTGCCCAGTGGTGCGCTACTGCAGTAACGCACTGCTATGCAGACTTGCATTGCAAGAAGTGACTTTCTCCCACTCCTTCCGAAAGTTAACATCTAGCGACATGATAGAAAAAACAGCGCAACAGACGTGGACGGAGGTGAAGAACAAGCAAGACGGACGCTGACACTAGCGACACTAGCCTTTCTTTTTTTTTTATTGCCTTACCAAGTTTTCACTGAACTAAACCGGACTAGGAAAACAGACTTCACTCGCGAAAAAGCCACAACGGAAATTGCGTGCCCCAGACCCTTCTGCGATTGGCTGCTTCGCGAGCTGATTCTGGGCGGCAGGCGAAATTTTCTGAAAACCAAGAACCTCAGCAACGCGCCGAGCGGCAATGCTTCGGCGGACCTCAGTAGTAGTAGTAATGCACTTTATTCAGGACTCAAATTAAGCATCCAACA